>NC_041229.1:17968792-17983307 GCF_002837175.3 Physeter macrocephalus | reverse complement strand
GGATGCCTACTGCTGGCAGGCCAGGCCAGCTCAGTCCGTGATAAACAAAGCCCCTCCCGTACTCAGCAGAGCCTGCCACTTAATCCCAGAGCATGATACAACCCAAGAATGAGGAAAGGGTCCTGCCAATCCTGTCATGAGGCACACAGAGTTTTTAATACCCTCTCCAGCAGACATGAGAACATACCCTGTTACGTACTCAGAAAGAGAGTCTGCCTCTCTGTCTCCCTGGCTCCATCACCCACCTCTCACCCCAAAGGCAGGACAGAACACACACAAGCAAAGACGCATGCAGACTCAGAAACAGGCAATCCTTTATCCATGTACAGCCAGAGAAAGGAAGGCTTTCAAGTCACCCATGACCTTGCTAGAGGGTCAGGGGCCGCTGCAAGGAAGCAAATGCCTCTTGGCTCTCAGGACCAAGTATCCCATCCCAGACCCCTTGACTCAAAACTACTCTCCTCCCCCAGCATCTCCAACTGGCTAAGCAGGGATGTTTCATGGCTCACTGTTTATACGACCTCACTGTCTCCCCTACACAGGGCTAAGGCCCAAGTATAGAATGTGTACTTCTGTTACTGTGGAATAAGCAGGACCACTTCTGCCACGTTCCCTTGAGAGCCCAAGGCCGACCTCAGGAGTGTGTGTGCACAGTGTGTGTGTGTGTGTGTGTGTGTGTGTGTGTGTGTGTGTGTGTGGAGTGGGCCAGCAATGGGAGGGGGAAAGGCAGAGACAGAGACCAAGAAGGCAGGTTTTTCTCAACATTCGTCTTGGGTCCACCTGCATCAGAATCCCTGGAGAATATTTACTAATCATGTTGAGTCTCAGATCCCACCTGTACCCACTGAATGGAAGTTTCTGAGCATGGGACCCAGGAGCCTGCATTTCTAATGAGTACCCTCTCTGTTGGGCACAGAGATGTTGAGAACCAAAGGTGCCCAGGGTGGGGACAGGATAAGAACCGTCCACGTTGACCTGTACCTCGGAGGCCCCTGCAGGCCCGACGCTTGAGCAGAGGAGGGCTGAGGGCACCCCCGCCTGATGTCTTTGGAGGGAAATGCAGACAGTGGTTCCCAGAGACCCTGCCCTGCCCGTCCCCGGCCCGGCCTACCTGTGTGTGAGCGCAGGTGGCGTTTGAGGGCTGTGTGGCTGGGGAAGGTACGGTTGCACTCGCTGCAGATGTAGCTGCGCACGCCCGCGTGGACCTCCATGTGCTGCTGGAGCGCACTCTGGGCCTGGAAACGCTTCCCGCACAGCAGACAGAAGACAGCCATGTCCGTGCCTGCAGGACACAGCGGGGGAAAGCCTCAGGGCTGGACACAGGCCTTCTTCACCCAGCTAGGCTGGAGCCAGAGCCAGCACCAGGCCAGCACCCCGGGCCCCACCCTCGGTGGCAAACCCAGAGGTGGTGCAGGCCACGCGATGCTGCTGGAGCCCCCGCTGTGCGGCTCCAACGGTGGACAGAATCCACGTACTTCCTGCCCTCGTGGAACCTAAAGTCTAGTGGGAGAAAGACATTAATCAAACGCATCAGAGCAGCAAGTGAGTCTGCAACCGTATGGAGGTCTGTGTCAAAGGCAGGGTCATCTCAGAACCTGGCACAGGAGGTGGGACATCAGGCCGGCCTCTGTGAGGAATCACAGTAACGGAGATGATACGTGCCAGCCGTCGTTCAAGTGTAACTAACTTAAAAATCCCATCTCCAAAAGGCGGGCTCTGCATCCTCACCCTTCAGTTAAGGAGAAGGAGGCACAGAGAGATTGAGTCACTTGTCCGAAGTAGCACAGAGTTCACAAGCAAACAGGGCTGGGAGTCAAACCCAGGCAACCTGGATTTGATGCGCTCTTAATGCGAGCTACAGACCTGATTCTCTTAACCACGTCTCCATTCATTAATGCGTACATCTTAAGGGTCCATTCACTCAACAAATATTATTTTAGTATCTTCTATAAGGAGGACTCTCTTTTGTGGCCCTGGGGATGTAGCCACGGAAAACCGTACAAAGTGCCTGCCCTCATCATAGATGTTACCCAGCACGCTGGGCCATGAGGAGAGCATTCCAAGAAGATGGAATAGCATCTGTGAACTGGAGAGAAACGTGACGGGTCAGAGAATAAGACAGAACAGGTCACCTGAGGAGGCAGAAAGAAAGTAGAGCGGAGGTCAAAGAAGTAGGCAGGGCCAGCTCGTACGGGGTCTTGAAAACCATGTTAAGATCTTTAGGCTTCATCCCAAGACCAAAGGGCAACTGTCAAGGGATTTCAAGCTAATGAGGGACATGAGCTTTTCATTTAACTCTGTCTGGTCGTTCCCTGCACTGATCAGAAGCACGGGTAGGTAGCCCATGGTACCCTACAAAGACGGGCTGCCATTTTCTGTCTGTTATCAACCCCCTTCCTGATGCTGCTCTGGGACCATGGCCTTGCGGGGTTCAGCACCACAGGAGGAAGCATCTAAACCTTCCAAGTCCTCACCAGTAGCTCCTCGCCCACCATTTTGGATTCCATTTTCCTAAGCATGTCAGCCCCCTGCCCCGGGAAGCTCCGCATCTGCTCGTCTCTCTTTGCCGGCATCTGGGCATTATCACCTGTGGTCAGCCCAGCGCTGCCTCCCCCGTGTAAAGGACACAAGCAGGAAAGGGGGTGAGGCCCAGTGCCTGGCAGCCCAGGGTGGGAGGTGGAGCAGAGCTTTGGCTGTGGCAGGTCGTGGGCTGCTCAGTGTGGCATCAGGGAGCTCCCGGTGGAAAGAGGGTGACAAGAAGGACAGCACGGACAGCCTGTGGCCTCCGGGGTCCATCAACAGAGACAGCAAATGGAAGGCCCGCTCTGGACGACTCAGTCCCATTCATGGCTGGGTTTGCAATGAATGGACTGGCGGGAAGGCAAAGACGGCCTCTCATTCCCCCCAGCCCCCCACCCCTCACAGCACCTTCGGCCATCCCACCTGCAGACAGACATCGCCTGCGTCCAGGTCCAGGGAAGGCTGAGCAGGGGAGGTGGAATATCAGCAAGGGCACAAATTTGCTCCTGGACTCAAAGAGCAGAAGGGAAGGGGAACTACTACAGGCCGTGTGCTAGGTGCTTTACCTATGTTGTCATCTCATTTACAACGTGCAAGGCAGGATTCTCGTGCCCCTTTTTTACAAATGGGAAAACAGAGTGATTAAGTAACTTGCCTAAGGTCACACAGTTAGAAAGAAGCAGAGCTGGGATTGTTAAATGCTTCAGTATGTCTGATTTCAGAAACCACAGAGCTGGGCTCACGTCTACCTCTGGATCTGCCACCTGTCTGCATGGGCTTCTCTGGGAAGAGGCACGATAATGACACCAGCGAGGCAGCTCCAACCCAGCTGGTTCAGGAGCCCCAGTGCGTGCAAGGGCCCACCCTAGCAACAGTTGGAGAACCTGGGCCAGGAGGCGTGCAGTGGAAGCTGAGTCACAAGGTAAAGCTCTCTGAAGCCTTCCTACTCCACTGGGAGCCAGCAAGACGTCTGCAAGGTACTGGGGTGCTGGCTCCACTTGATTGAGGGGGCACACTGATGGGAGCGGTCTGCCCAGCAGAAGCAGACGACGGCTGACAGTGAGTCCTCAAAGCCCAGTCTGGCCTGGCCGGCATGCCCCAGAATGGAGTCCGTCTGCAACATGTCCTGTGGCGTGGCACGTTGTAGCTGCTTCATCCTGAGGGCCCCCGGCCCCAGCCCCCTCTCTGGCCCTAACCTCACCCCGCAGAGAGTCCTGATGAAGCCAGACATCAAACATCTGCCTTTCATCAGTAAGACGGAGCAGGTTTCCTGGGCAAACCATGCCCTTTAAGAGCCCAGGTTTCTCCTTATGCATCCCCCGAAATCCTCAGTGTGGAAAGAGTCTGCGTCGGAGGGAACATGAATGACATTCCCGGTAGGACACCCGAGCCTAGAAAGGCAGGCCCAGGGACTTCCCTGGTGGTCCAGTGGTTAGGACTCCATGCTTCCAATGCAGGGGGCGTGGGTTCAATCCCTGGTTGGGGAACTAAGATTCCCACATGCCTTGTGGGAAGGATGGAAGGGAGGGAGGGAGGAAGGAGAGAAAGAAAGAAAGAAGGAAGGAAGGGAAGAAGAAAGGAAGGAAGGAAGGAAGAAAAAGAGAGAGAGAGAAAGAAAGGAAATTGCATATACGTTTTTTTAAAAAAAAGCCAGGCCCAGAGGAGCTCTGAGGGTCAGTACCACTGCAGGGCAGACTGAGAACCCTGCAACCTCACCCCTCCCCGTCTTCCCAGGGCCCCAAAGCTGCCCCACCATGTGGTTCCTTCTTCTCAGGAATGCCTGAACCCACTTCGCGTCCATTCAGCTGACTCGGTGAATATCACCTAGTGCAGGCACTGTGCTAGGTGACAAGAGGGATGCTGAGATCAACCAGAGAAATAGGGTCCCAGATTAGTGGGGGACACGGGCAAGCCAACGACCAGCCAGAGGATAAGACAGGCTGATGCCAAGAGGGCTTCGGAGATCCTGAGTTAGGTTTTAAGAAATGAAGTGGACTGAGAAGCCAAGGACCAGAGGGGGGCACGGGAGCCAGGCTAGAAACCCCGCAAGCAAATTTCAGAGCAGGCAGGGGCAGAGGACGGACCCCGAGGACGAAGATGAGCAGGGAAGGTTATGGGGGTTTGGATGGCAGAGGGCCGTATCACCTGGTGGGACAGATTAGATTTCATTCCACAGGCAATGCGGTGCCATGAAAAGAGAGGGTCGGGTGCTAGCATGATCCAACCAGTGTGTGAGGGCAACGCCCCTGGGGGCTGCGAGGGCACCAACAGCAGTGGCAAGTGGCTGAAAGCAGGGAGAGACATGACGGCTTCTGTGCTACCACTGGAGGAGAGTGGGGACCAGTCTAGGGTAGGGGCTGGGAGGACAGGAGGAGGACTGGAGAAGTGGAATCCAGGGCAGCGGCAGAACAGGACCCTCAGCCTGGCCTCGAGTCAGGAAGCGTGATGCATTTGAAATCCTGGACGCCATCTCTGTACCTTGGTGACCAGTTTAAAGTTATGCAGTGACCACCTGGAAAGGAAATGCTACAGTGTCCCTACAGTGGTCTCTCTCCCCTTCCTGGGACATCCCACAGGGCACAGGGGCTCTCCCTGGCCACCGAGACACTGCCCCAGGCTCAGAGATGAAGAGACGGGGGCTCTGAGACCCCCACATCCACTCTCCATTCTTCTGTTTGGAGACCAGCAGCTGAGAAAATGGAAAAGTATTTTTAAAGGAAAAAGGAAAGAGCGGGGGGAGACACAAGAAAAGCTATTGGTGCATGCAAGTTAAAAATCTAGAGACGAGATTTGAGTTATTAAACAATTTGCTGCAGTTTCTGCCTAGCTGATTGTTTGCATGTATGATGAGTCAGGGCAGATTCTATTACACTGGGAGATTAAGCAAATAAATGCTAGCTTTCGGAAATACATTAAAATGTGGGACTATGGAAATAAAATTATCTAGAAAATTGTATTACCAATTCATTAGCTGCAGTGAGATGTTCGGCGAGGCAAGGGGGTCCGGCAGTGTTAGCACCCTGCTTCCTTCAACGCCTGAGCCCCCGAGATGTTCACTGCTCCTTCCTCTGCTGTGGGGAGACCTCACGCCTGATACTACTGGGGAGAGGGAAGGAGCCTCCACTGGTTGCAAAAGACATTCAGAAATCAGATGGTCAGCACGCCACAAGGGAGACCAAAGAAGCACCTGGGTCCTGGCTCTGCCACTTACTTGCCTTGTGACCCGGAGCAAGTTGCTGAACTTCTCTGGATCAGAGAAGTCGTTTGCCACATTGCTTGTGGTTGTTGAGAGCATCCAGTGAGATACCCAAGTGAAAAAGCTTTTTAGCTATGAAGCGGTAGCAAAGCCAATACCAGCCCGGACGATGCCTTTGTCTGAATTAGAAAATCATGCCTCTTCCTCTGGGCAGACACAGATCCTCGCCTGGGCACACAGCTCTGCAAGCAAAGACAGCTGGACTCCAGCCTCCATTTCTCCCTCGGCTGGCATCCTCCTGCAGTGAACAACCTGGATACAGACCATGGCCGCCCTGCACGATACACAAGCCTAAGTTGTTTTCTCGACTCTGGGCTGCTTCATCCAGGGAACTGACCCTAGAGAAGGCATCTTGGATGAGTGACACCATTTAGGACTCAATGCCAAGAACACCTTCTTCCTCTGAGCCCTCATGAGTCCGGCACAATTATTAAACCCTTTGTTGTACTCATTTTTGACATTCAGCTCTGTCTAGTAGATGGTAAGCCCTCCAAAACAGGGACTATTTTCTTCATCGTTATATCCCCCAAGATAAAGCACAGGGCCTGGCATATAGTGGGTGCTCAATAACTGCACATTGCATTCAAGAATAAATAAGGAGCTGAGGGACAATCACAAAGGACAAAGGGGGGAAACAGGGTGGGGAAAGTCATGGTACAGAGCGATGGATGGCTAGAGCTGGGGGAAGCCCAGACCGAATGCAGCCATTACCGGGAGCTTCCAACAAGGCTCTCCTTGGAAATTAGTAATGCCCAGTGACCCCCAGACAGCTGATCTCTTTGGGGCCTCTCTTGTCTGTCTGGTGGGCTGAACAGGACTCCCCGGTTCTGGCTCCATGTCTGAGCTCTGTTGCTCAGAAGCGAAGACCCAGCCCATAGAAGAAGGACCAGTTTTACCACATCATGCGGTGCAACAGAAGACCCTGGTTCTATAGCCCACAGGTGCAGCCCTTCCCGGCTCGGTGACTCTGAGCCAGGTAGCTGCTGCCCTTGGCCTCATTGCTTCATCTAGGAAATGGTATTCATGACTAAGCTGCCCTTTCCAATACCAACTTCACAGTGCAGTTAGGAGGCAACTGGCAAATGTTATTGAGTATGTAAACCCTACAAATGTACTGTTTTCAATCAATCTGTAAATTTCAATGTAAATCAGATACATCAATTAGCCTTGGCCTAAAGAAATAATTCATCAGGTCAAAGAACAGCACTTCCTCTGCTCTTCTGAAGAATGAATGGAGCTCAGCTTAGGCTGGGCCCCAAGGGTGTCTGCCTGAAGGGAATTTGCACTAGAAAGAGGGAATGGGTGTGGCAGGGTTGATGGACAGAGGTCCTAGGTAACGTGCAGAAGGGCCATGCAAATAGCTGTATCCTCACTTGCATCAATTCTATCTGGAGATGGTGACCCCACCATACCCACCTTCCACCCCCAAGGGCGGCACAGCCAGTCTTGGCTGCAGGGCATGTACGACTCACAGATTCCCAATTTAAAACAAGTTTAATTTTAGCCAAAAAATGGGAGGAAGCCAAGGCTAGGGCTGAACAGGAGGCAGGAGGGGTGACACAAACCCAGGGTATCTGTTTCACCCAGGTGATGACTGGGTCTGAAATTATGGGACAAAAAAACCCTCATGTTGACACCTGTGCCATTTCCATACCAATCAGCTCTTTAATAGAAAGGAAGGAACAGGATCAGAGGGGTACACAGCTGGAGAAGATGTTCAGGTGCTACACCTTCTTGGAGCAAGGTTCTTATTATCCCTAGATACAAGCAGTTTCTTAATCAAAAGAGCAGAGAGGTCTAAATATACTCGGGCTTTTTTTTTTTGGTAAGCCGGCCGTGACTGTTACATGGGTGTGCATGTGTGTGCGCGTGTCCTTGCACATGGACCAAGGATGGGCTTCTCATGTCCAATTCCACCCAACCTCACCCAAGAAAGGAAGAGCTGCTTCTCCGCCCCCCTGAAACTTCTTCTCTCCAGAGGAAGAGAATATCAGATTTAGGAGGTGTGAAAACCGTGACTTAAACTGGAACCACCTGCCCCCTCCACATCCTCAGACATGCCTTTCTACTTCCTCTGACCCTCAGGATTACTCTTTCCTAAGACACCATTTCCAGTCCTGTGAAGCCTTGTAACCACACACCAAAACTGTCACAGAAACTGCCACCTCTTCCTCTTCCCCGTCTTTTTCTTCCTTCCCCCCAGGTCATTGCTAAAAAAGTGGCAGAGCTGCATCATCCACTGTGCAGGAGGAAAAGACAGAGAGAGACAAGCAGCCCAGGGCTGACTCACACCGAAGGCAGGAAGGCTCTGTCTGCATCTCAAGAGGCTGGAGGTGGTGGGGAAGCGGGGACAGGACAGGGAGCAGATGAAAGGAAGCAAAAGCTCAGCTCATGACATGGGCAGGGGTGCCTCCCTTTTGACTCCTCCTGTGCCATCACTTAGGGCTTGGCTCCTTTTCAAGGGATCTACTGAAGAAAGAGTCAAACGATCCGTCTCTAGCTCTCCTCCTGGGCATAAGTTGCAGCATCATTCGGGATGAGTCCTGAACTCCCAGCCCTCCTCAGAAGGCTAGCTATATGCACACAGAGGGCCCAGTCTACCCAGCCCAAGAAAATGACAGCCCACTGACTCCGCACCCCACCCCGGGAATGACAGCTGCTGGAGAGTGGTAGACAAGTCCCACTGTTCACTGCCTACAGCCTCTCTCCCAGGAAGGATAGAAAAGGCTGAGAAAACATCTTTGCAAGGCTTGCCTCAAACCAAATTAGCCACAAGTCTGTGCTCCAGTGCTTGTCTCCTACATACAGTCACCTACCGCTGGCGCACTTTTAATCATCTGCTCAGTTATGTCTTCCCAAACCAAGCCAGGAGCTAAAAACCTTAGCATCTAGCCTTCTTGTCAATTTCTGCCTTGTCAATTGCAGTCTCCTTATCCAGGCCTCCCTACCCCTTTTTCCTTTCTTTCTTATCTGCTTAGAATCTTGGAAGGCACCCATACAGCAATATAAGCTTCCATTTCCACAAGGGAAAGGGGGAATGTTAGGGTTTTATATCAGTAGTCCAGGGAGCAGAGAGCTCTCAATGAATAACCAAATGGGGAGGAGCTAGAGCAGCTGATTCAAATTTGTTTTAAAACTAAGCAATGGATGGGTGAGTGATTACATGTCTCAGAACACACACCTGTGCATGTATACGCGTGCGCGCGCGCGCACACACGCTCACACACCCCTCTCAGTCTCTTGGGGAATGTGGCCACAGCCTCAGGCGGCAGCAGCTAGCAATGCTGGCTCCTAGAAACTGTGTATTTGTTTAGCAGTGAGCTGCAGACACAAGTGCATTTCATTACTCGGCACCTCCAGCTACAGTAAACAAATTTGTCAGCTCACTAGCTCATTAAGGTGCACCCCAGACACGGGGGATTTATTGAGACCTGCACAATAAAAGTAACCTGAATGGATGTACTAATTTTGTCAATCACTCCAACAAACAAGCCAAAGAGGGGGAGAAACTGGGGTAAGGGGACAAGAGCAGGGGTGGAAAAGAAAGGAAAAGAGGTAAAAAGGAAGAAGGAAGTTGAGTTTGGTTTGCAAGAGAGGGTTAACGGGTTAAGATGGGGCCAGATCTGTGCTTTGCTGCCTGGTTACATGATGGCCTCCCCGTTCCATCTACCTCACGCTGGGCCACCCTGTCCAGGGTGCATGGGTCCCCTGGTGGGACGGTGTCAAGGGCAAACTCAATGGCAAGATGTCAAACCAAGTCCCGGATCCCTGGCATCAGAGAGGGAACTAAGGAATCGAGGATGCAGAGCCCCCCTGGAGGAAGTAGCAGCAGCCTCCACGTCAGAAGAGACTCGTTGCCTCTCCTGGAATCTCCCACCCATACCACAGCCCCTTCTCAGCCCAGCTCCCGGACCCTTCCAGCCATTCCAGAATGAACGTAAACGTCCACCACAAAAGCAGAGGGAGGAAAAAGGGAAGGGAGACGGTGTGTGCGTGTAGTGGGGGCTTTGGGGTGGAGGGTAAATCCCGAGAGGTATGCAGCCCTCTGGTCTGTAACTTTCAAAATGCCAGCAGGACTGGGGCAAAGGTCACGGGGTCCAAGGCCTTAAGCACCTCCGCCAGCTGTGGCGGTGCGGCCCAGAGCCCGCAGGACGCCTGCGCGTATAAATCAGCCGTAAGGAGCACCCGCTGGGGGCGAGGACAATGGGCCCACACGGGGGCGGGAGGCAGGACAATGGGGCCCGGCCAGTGCGCAGGCCCGGAACAAATGTGCCCTGGCACCACGGGGGCCCCCATTTGTGAAACTAATTGGCCCACGATTGAAAAATTGGACCCACTTCAACAGCCCTGAGTGGAGAGGGGCGGCCCGCAGTCCCTTAACCTAGCCCGGCTCTGCAGAGCCTGCCCGGCCCGGCCCTGGGGGTCTGAAATGGGAACGGCTCTCAGGTACTGCCCACTCTAGCAGTGGGGAGATGGGACCTTTGAGATGGGGCCGCCTGGGAGAGGAGCGGGTGGTGGTGGGCCCGTGGGCCTCTTGCTGCCTTGCAGGACCGGTACCCAGTTTCTCCTCCCAAGAGGCAGAGAAGGACTGAGTTCCTCAGTTTCTCTACACTGCTTGTTCTGTAGGACTAAAGCTCAAAAGAGAGAGGCAGGCACACCTGTCTACCCCGAGGGTTCCTGAAACCAAAGGGCTCCCAGCTTTCTTCCTTTGGGGGTAGGTGGGTGCAAATAAACACAGAACTACAATGGGTTCCTTCCTCAATCCAGCCTCCCTGGCCATGTGTTCAGCTCTGTGCCCTCGGCCTATAACCACTGCGGGAAGCCTGCAGCTCTCTGTAAGGCTGCATGAGAGCTGGCCTGTAAGAAGCTGGTCCTGAGACTTCTGGGAAAGAAGCCCTGAAATGTGTGATGGGAAGTCAGTATGGTGTGTGAAAGGACAGGCCAGGGTAACGTCCTGCCATTGTCCTCTTGCCCTACCCTTTCCTGTGACTTCTCACTATTGGCTCCCAGTTGAAGAGGACTGGAAGAGTAGAAAGCACTGGAGTCTTCAGCTGGAAGGCCTGTCCTCAAGTCCTGGCTCAGTGGCTAACTTGCTGTGCACTCTCAGGTAGGTTACTGGACTTCTCTGGGCCTCAGTATCCTCAATAGAAAAATGAAGGTGGAAGTAAATGATCTTAAAAGGTTCCCCCCATTCTAACCATCAATAATTCTAGGCCTATTAGAAGAGGATGCTGGAAGACTGAAAGGTCTTTCTCCCACTGATATGCACTTCAGGCATTTCTCTTTCAAAATCTCACTTGATAGCCTTCTTTTAGTTAAAGAGAATATCAGGGCTCCACTGAGAACCACTGTCTTTGACTCACAGAGGGACAGTCCCAGGAGAGACACAGAAGAGATCTAAGCTTGACTGATCATTTACTTTGGCTGACCCAGGTCTCTTCCTCTGAACCCTCAAGCAGCCCTGAGAGATGGGGTGTTTAGAAAGATAGGGAAAGCAAGACTCGAGAGAACCTGCTCGGTCCTTTCTCTCAAGGGGCCACCAGTTACCGGCTAGTACCTCCTAGAACTGGCCATACACCCAGAAGGGCAATTCTTTTTTTTTTTTTTTAATTTTCTTTTATTCACTTATTTTTGGCTGCGTTGGGTCTTTGTTGCTGCACGCAGGCTTTCTCTAGTTGTGGCGAGCGGGGGCTACTCTTCATTGCGGTATGCGGGCTTCTCATTGCGGTGGCTTCTCTTGTTGCGGATCACAGGCTCCAGGCACGCGGCTTCAGTAGTTGTGGCACACGGGCTCAGTAGTTGTGGCTCGTGGACTGTAGAGCACAGGCTCAGTAGTTGTGGCTCACGGGCTTAGTCGCTCTGAGGCATGTGGGGATCTTCGCGGACCAGGGCTCGAACCCGTGTCCCCTGCATTGGCAGGCGGATTCTTAACCACTGCACCACCAGAGAAGTCCCAGAAGGGCATTTCTTGAGTCACTGGGTCTGAGGGTACCTGCCTGCCTCTCTGTGCTGGGCAAGGGCCAGGTGATGGGGTGGGAAGAGGGGAGCAGGGGCTTTCTCTCCCCTGCCCCCAGCACCGGATGACAGAAAAAAACAACCAAGATGATGGGTCAGAGAACCAGACCCCCTGAATCCAGCCGCCTCATTTCCTTAGCACGTTGCCCAATACACTGTAGGTACTTCAATTTTGAGCAGTGTGTCCAAAGCATCACGAGAGGGCACTGAGGTTCTGCCTGAAGATGAAACCCAATTTCCTTATTGTACAATAACTTACTACCAGGCCTCTCCCTCTCTCGTCTTCTTTAAGTGTACAAGACATTGTCAATAGAGAGCTCATCTCCCTAGATCCAGGCATCCCCAAAGGCATCCTGAGGTGCCTGGGCAGGAACTGGAGCCCAGGAGAGGGATCACTGGAAAAAAGATAGCAACTCAGCTGGGGTCCTATCTAAAATGTCCTGTAAACCCCAATGTATTTCAGAGATGAGGAGAAGGAGGCCCATCTAGAAGAGAAGGGACAGACAAGGACACAGGCAGACCTTTGCAAGACAAAGACCCAGAGACAGGATGGGGTGGGGAGGGGAGCAGGGGCTGGGGGAGACAGAAATTCAAAATAAAATGAAATACTGATTGTTTCAGAGCCATTTAAATATCAGACAAACATTGGGCACTGAAAAGAAAAACTACCGCATATAAATAAACAAAAACAAACCAAAAAAAGAGAAGGATATATTCATTTTACTGACATTTTAACGGTTCCTCTCCTCCACCACCACCCCCCACCCCACCCCCAGAAGATGATTACAAATTAAGCAGCATTTAAATGCTTTTTACTGTCAACAATTAAAAGGAGGGCTGTGAGCCTGAGAGTGTGGTGGCCATTCATTCCCACGGTAACCAGGCTATCTGAGGCACCTCCAGGCCTACCCGTACTGTACTGCACACAATGGCCAAAGAGGGAAAAGTCCGCACACCATGAATTCTGCAGGATGTTCAGAAGCAAATTAAAATATAAAAAGCTCCTGGCACAAAGATAGATACCAAGAGTGAGGGCTGGGCAGGCAGGTCAAGCTCGTGGAGTTAAAGTCTTAGCAACGGCAGAGTTTATGCACAGCCTGATTACACCTTATTCAGGGCTGCCTTGCATCTGGTTTATGTACTCTGTGTGTGTGTGTGTGTGTGTGTGTGTGTGTGTGTGTGTGCGTGCGTGTGTGTGTGTGTGTGTAGTACAGGAAGGATGAAGGGTGGAGGTGGCTTTTCTGGGGACAGAAGAATAAACAATTAAGAGAGCCCAGGAGCTCTAGGCAAGACCCCAGACTCCAGACCCCAGGGAATGGGTAGAGGACACACCAGATGCCCCAACCTGGGCTTCACAGTGGGCACTGGTCCACCTCTCCAGTGCCTGAGCCATGGCCTTCTCTGCTGGACCACAGGTAGGAACCAGGTGATCTGAATTTCACTCTGGTGAGAGGAAAGGATTTCATTCCAGGGTGGACCAAAGAACAAATTTTAAGTTTCCAGAAACTGACTCTTTCATTGTCCACACTAACCCACCCAGCCAATACCGCCAATATTCATGTCTTTCTGAAAGGCTAAACCCGACTCCATGTTGGGTCTCAGCAAATTTTATTGCTAGAGCTCTGTGTTAACCAATTTAAAATGGATTCTAAGAAACCCATATCATCACAGGGACCTTTTAGAATAATGAAAACACACCCCCAGGATAAAGGGGAGAAAAGCAAGGATTAAAAAACAAAAGGAGTGTGGCGTGGGGAATATGGGCTGTAGCCACCAATTTCCTTTTCAGTCCTTTGGAGAGGAAGATGGAAAGCAACAGAAGTGAGCTGGCTACCAGGTGGAGGGCGAGAGGAGGCTGGATTTAGAAGGAGCCTGGTACATTTCTGTGCCCTAAGTTTAATATGCAGGAGGGGCGACACAGAAATAAAAGAGACACGTCCCCTTTAAAAGGAAATATAATTTACAGTGTGCAGCCAGGCGGCCCATAGTTTCAATCTCGTTTACTATAGAGAAAACTCTGCTAGCTGTTCTCTATCCCACAAATCCGATTTAATCAGACAAGCCAGCCAGCGTGGCTTGGAGTAAAAACGGATAATTAGTAAACAGAGAGCTACTCCAGTGCTTCATTGGCATTCGAGTTGGGCTACTGTGTCGCATTTAAAATGCAGTCTGATGAAGTTTACAAAATCAAACCATTTGTTACTCCTATTGAAGAGGCTTCAGGCCACTTGCAATTAAATTGGAATTAGTGCTCAGAATGAGACACAGCAAATTCATACTAAAAAGGGATCTGACTTTGAGACATTTGACTTCACTTCAACAGTTTCTGTGTGAGTGTGTGTGGGTGGGTGTTACTAAAAGACTCCTCACTCGCCCCGACTCTGCAGGGCTCCCCAACTCTTGAGCTTGCCCCTGACAACCTGCTATGCTCTGGGCTGGCTTCCGGGAATGGGGCAGCGGGGTGTGGGGGGGTGGACAGACAGCTGACACTGGGGAGCCAGGCCCTGCATTCACACCGGGAAGATACTGTACTAGGGAAAATGTGTCCACAAAGGACCATATGGCTCCCTTCTGCATTGAACCTTCGGACAAGGGGTGGAAGGGGGGGCGGGGAAGCTGCCAGAAGGCACACTTCCAGGGGGCACCAGCCCCGCCCACCTCAGACAGCAGGCTGGCAGCTTGGGGAGAATGGGGGCACTTTCCCCGCCCCCCCCCCCCACATCG
>NC_041229.1:17965500-17967043 GCF_002837175.3 Physeter macrocephalus | reverse complement strand
TGGCCGCCGGGCCTGCGCGTCCGGAGCCTGTGCTCCACAACGGGAGAGGCCACAACAGTGAGAGGCCCGCATACCGCAAAAAAAAAAAAAAAAAGTGGTTAAAATGGTAAATTCTATGTTATATATATTTTACCCAAGTAACAAAAAGAATCCTTAGTCTCAGTTGGTCATAAGTTACTCGTACTTCTACAGTCCCTCTGCTGCCCAGAAGTACAGAGGCTAAAATCCAGTTTCATTCCTTCTAAATGTTTCTCTCTGCTGTTTGGAGGAGAACTGAAGCTCAGGCTCCGCGGAAGCAGGGAGTCATCCTGCACGGGTCCTGGAAAGGGCGCCGCAGGAGGTCCAGGCTCACTGCTCAGCTCTGTGGCCGCCAACTAGCCTTGGTGGAGTTGCTTCAAGTTCAAGGTTTACCATCTCCCTCTCCCCATCAGAACAAAAGCTGCTTGAGAGCAGGGACCTCATTTCTCTTATACACTGCTGTGTCTCTTGGACCTGACAGGTGTTTGATGAATCTTTGCTGGATGGAGGGAAGGATGCACAGGCAGATGAAGGGTTAAACAAATGAATTTTCTCTCTCTGGCCCTCAGTCTCATCTGTGACATACAGAGGATAGGCTCTGTGACCCTTTAAAGCTCCTCCAGGCCCCATGGGGCTCCATCGGCCAACCAGGCTCCCCTACCTATCGCCCACACTTTTCCCTCCAGAGCGCAGCCCTCGGAAGTAGACAGCAGGTGGTGCGTGTGCACAGGTGGGGGACGGGCTGCGGCAGGAGCATGCCTGATGTGGATACTGAGGGTGATGGGCCACTGCCCTGGGGCCCCACGACCTTCCTCTGGACCTCAGGCACTGCCACACGGAGAAGAAACGGGCTGGTGATGACACTGGGAGAGGGAGGATGGTGAATTTACAGACTTGCTGAACAGACAGGCAACAAGAGGGAGGCACGGAGGCCCGAGGAAGAGTCTTTGATGGAGTATCAGGCAGCATGGAATGGCTTTCAAAGCCCAGAAGGAGGAGACTGTCCTTTTTGCTATTCAGGGAGGGTGGGAGAGAAATGTGCGGTCAAGAACAAAAACCAAAACACATTGTCCACTAGCCTTTCCCACTTCCCCCAAACCTGGAACTCTCCTCCTTCCAAGCAGGCTGTGTACCTGACTCACTAAATCTTTCCCCGGGAAAGGAGATGGGGTAGCCATCCAGCAAACACAAGCTGGGCCTCAAGCCCGCCTTAGGTAGTGTGCGTGCTCTTCAGACAACTGATGGGCAATCTGGTCCTCCCCCGCCCACCCCCGCACGCACACGCACGCACACACGTCCCTTGACACCCTGAAGGAAGGTCTGGAGAGAAACCGCAGCCTCACATTCTAAAAAGGAAACACAAAGTGAAATATCACTGAGTGGCTGGGGGCTCTCCTTTCTCCTGTGTGGGCTCTGTTACCTAGGTGCCTCCCCTTTCAGTTCCTCCTCTGGAGTTTCTGGGCCAGGACTGGAGCGTGAGCTTGGCCCCAGTGCAGACGGGAAAGCCGACGGCCGACTCTCTCAG
>NC_041229.1:17941801-17965000 GCF_002837175.3 Physeter macrocephalus | reverse complement strand
AGGTACTGAGACCCAGAGGGGAGATAACGTACTGTGTTTGGTGAACTTCAAGAAAAACTGAAGACATTTGGGTACCAAGATTGTGACCCTCTCCCTCTAGGGCACTGCTGATACACCAGGCACCTGGCATGGTAGAACAGGCCAGCGCTTCAAGGGGGCAGAGGAGTGTCAAATCGGTGACCGTGGGTGGCACTGGAGGTGGGCACGCAAGCAATTTACTCATTCAACAAATATCTGTTGAATGTCTGCGTCAAGCTGGACACCGTGAGGAATGTCAGAAACTTTGCCCAGGGTTGTTCTTCACACTAAACATGGTTGCAACAACTAAGTCCTTGATCACATTCTACACCGTGTGTGCATCTGGGTATATTCTTGTGTGTGTATGTGGGCGTGTGCACACGTGTGTGTGTATGTATGTGTGTGCGTGTTTTTATGCTGAGGATGGTAGTAGAGATGGGTCAGTTCTATCCCTGGTGCCACCACGTGAGTTATAGGTGAGGCTGACTCCCAAAGGCTGAGGTCAGATCAAGATTAGCTACCAGGACTTGCTTGCAGTAGATGGACCCTGAGGCTGAGTGCTAACACTCCATCCCAAGAGAGCTCCAAGTATACACTGGCATGTGTGGCCAGAAAGCTGGGCTGGGCTGGGCAAGCATAGGCAAAGAGCAAGGGGGGAGGACATATATGGAGAGTGCCCAGAGCAGGAGCACTTGGGATGGAGGTGCCCGGTCTCTGCCTTCCTGCAGGAAGTGTGGACGTGCACCCGGGGAAGTTTCTTCTGGGGTCCTAGTGTTACACGAGTTTTCACATTGGGAGCTATTGGCTTCTTGACATGACATTCAAGTTACCGTGTATGCTTTATGGGCTGCCTGTGAGTGGGCATTTGAGTGTTTAGCTTCTTGGGAGACGGGAGATAGCAACGTGTGTGAGCCGTGGCTCGTGACCGGAGAAGGTTTACAATTTGCTGAGATAACGGGCGGCACACTTCTGTTAAGTTCTCCAATGAGGCAGAATTAGCTCGGGAGAGGGACCATGATGGGGAGCCCAGAAGAGGGAGGGATTAGTTCCTGCTCAGGAACTGAGGAAGGTTTCATGGAGGAAGTGGCAGCCGAGATGCGTTTTATTTATTTATTTATTTATTTATTTTTTTCCGAGATGCGTTTTAAAAGAGGATGATGGTTGGGAAAGCATTCCCCCTGGAGGAAACAATACTGTTGCAAAACATGGCCTTGGGAAGATGCTGAGTGAATGATGTGATGTTTCCGTTGCCTAGAGTGCGGGCTCCCTATGCTAGAGGAGAGGGAGACGAGGCCAGGAGGGCAGCTTGGGGCGTTGGGCTCCGTGAGCCTCTCCAGTGGTCATCAGAGTGCATCAATAAATATTTATTTAGCATCTGCCATCTGCCAGGCACTGAGAATGCAGGAACAAATATGATACAATGCTTGCCCTTGCCGGGCTCACAGACAGTTATGACAGCCGTTATAGGAAGTGAGGGAACACAGAAGGAAGTGCCTAATTTGGGAGAGGGCAGGGAGGCATCACAAAGAGGTAATGTTTAAAGTGAGCCTTGCACTAACTGTAAATACCAGGTTGCCAGGCAGACAGTGAGGCGGAGGTGGCGGTGGGATGGGGTGATGAAGGCGTTTCAGGAGGAGCAAGCAGCTTGGCCCAGATGGGAGCCGTGGGTGGACATCGGGCACGTGTGGGGAACTTCGGTCGGGAAACACGTGCTAAGTGGCTGCTCCCTGCGGGGCCTGTTCTGTGTTCTGGGGATGCAGTGAATGAGTCCAACAAGGCCCTGCCCTCATTCTACTTGTGAGGGGCAGGGAAGGCAGGCAATAATAGAGTAGCCCAAAACAAGAGTGTGAGAAGCCCCAAGAAGGAAACAACCAGGGCGATGCCGTGGACAGTAATAGGCAGGGGGGGTGGGAGGAGATGCCTGGGATGAGCAGACCTAACTGGGGCCCCGCACAGTCAATGGTGTGAGAGCAGGAGCTCCTGGGGGAAGGGTGCCAAGCCCATCAGCCCCCCTTCTTTATGACAGAGCTCCCCAAAACCAGTGCGGAGAAGGCCTCTGGAAGCAAAACCAACAGGCAGACAGAAACTGCCAGCCTGCCTGTTGGGTATCTTGTCTGCAGCCCTCCCACAGAGGAGCCCCCATTATTTATTTATTTATTTATTTATTTATTTATTAAAAGATAAATCAAACATCTTTATTTAGTGTTTTAGGCATTCAGTTGGTTTTATTTTATTTATTTATTTATTTATTTTTATAAGGTCTTTTATTTATTTATTTATTTATTTTGGACTGTGTTGGGTCTTCGTTTTTGTGCGAGGTCTTTCTCTAGTTGCAGCGAGCGGGGGCCACTCTTCATCGCGGTGCGCGGGCCTTTCACTGTCGCGGCCTCTCCTGTTGCAGAGCACAGGCTCCAGACGCGCAGGCTCAGTAGTTGTGGCTCACGGGCCTAGTTGCTCCGCGGCATGTGGGATCTTCCCAGACCAGGGCCCGAACCCGTGTCCCCTGCATTGGCAGGCAGACCCCAACCACTGCGTCACCAGGGAAGCCCGGCTTTATTTTTTTTTCCCTAGTACAAACAATGTTTCAAGGAATTACTCTCCATTCTATACCCTCACGTATAGATGCTTTAATATTACAAGGTAGATTTCTAAAAAATGGCTTTTGAGTCAAGAGACAATTTAAAAATTAATCTATGTTTCCATACTACCCATAATTTTTTTTTGTTTTTTTTTTGGCCACGTGTTATGCGGGATCTTAGCTCCCCTGACCAGGGATCGAGCCCGTGCCCCCTGCAGTGGAAGCACAGAGTCCTAACCACTGTACCACCAGGGAATTCCCACTACCCATAAAATTTAAAGCAATTTGTTGCTCCACTGCTAATTTCATTGTACAGATATAAAACTTTGTACAATCTGTTCCTTGCATAGTATTGCCCAAGGCAATGATTCACTATATTTAAGGACATCGATTTCTGTGTCATTTAAGGACATTGATTTCTGTGTCATTGGTATCAAGCAGAGGGATGCCATTACAAAGGATGTTGTAGGACAGACTTTGTTTTATTTCCAGGGATTGAGGACCTATAGGAGCTCTTTGGCACATTTTCAGAGAGTTTCTAAACATCATGAAATGATGTTTATGATTGTGAAATAAAGTTCATATTTTATGGCAAGACAAGAAAAGTTTAAATGCAAAAAATTCTCCTCTGCACTTTGGCCTCCCCTCTCCCCCCACTGTGCATTGTGTATCTGCGTTGTCCATCGACCAACCCTCCCCCATCAGCAGGACTACCTGCTCAGCCATAAAGAGCAACATTCTCCTAGCACCAACAAGACAACTCAAATGATAACATTCCTTCTTGATCTCGTAAGGGGTCACATGACCTACCACGATGACCCTTAGATCTGGATTATGTAAACTCAATAATACTTCATTTGTTGGACAGCCCTCTGTCTCAAAAACTTATATAACTGTGCCTTGAGTTCTAATGGGCCGAACAGTTCTCAGAGCTTTCTTTTTTTTTTTTTTTTTTTTTTTTGTGGTATGCGGGCCTCCCTCTGCTGTGGCCTCTCCCGTTGCGGAGCACAGGCTCCGGACGCACGGGCCCAGCCGCTCCGCAGCACGTGGGATCCTCCCAGACCGGGGCGCGAACCGGGTTCCCCTGCATCGGCAGGCGGACACGCAACCACTGCGCCACCAGGCAAGCCCCTCTCAGAGCTTTCTGAGGTGCTCTTCCCGGGTTATAATCCTCAAATTTGGCTCAAAAAAAATTTTCCATTTCTTTTAAAAAAAAAATTTATTTATTTAATTTATTTATTTTTGGCTGAGTTAGGACTTCATTTCTGTACGCGGGCTTTCTCTAGTTGCGGCGAGCGGGGGCTACTCTAGGTTGCAGTGGGTGGGCTTATAGCGGTGGAGAAGTCCGCTTTATTAATTAATTAATTTATTTATTTATGGCTGCGTTGGGTCCTAGCTGCGGCACACGGGCTCTTCGTTGCGGTGTGCAGGCTCCTCTCTAGTTGTGGTGTGCGGGTTACAGAGCATGTGGGCTTGGTAGTTGCGGTGCACGGCCTTCGTTGCCCCGCGGCATGTGGGATCTTAGTTCCCCGACCAGGGATCGAACCCACGTCCCCTGCATTGGAAGGTGGATTCTAAACCACTGGCCCACCAGGGAAGTCCCGAAAAGCCCCCTTTAAAATGATCAAGGCCTTCCCTTCCAGAGGAAGATCCCAGGCCCTCAGACCTCCAGGGCAAAAACCAGCAGTGAGTGGGATGGGGCACTGCTGGGGGACAGAGCAGGTGGCCCTGCTGAATGTGAGTCCCCGTGTGTGGGTGCCCTTGGGGAGAAGGAGGCAAGACAGCTGGGTGGCTCCCAGGGGACCAGTCCTAGCCTAGTTTAGGATTAAGTTTCCCTTGTCCTTCACTCTGTGGACACAAGGGGGCAGCCGAGCCTTGAGCTTGGCAGGCTGCAGGGCCAATGGGGCGGGAGGACTCTCTTCCCTCCAATTTTTTTTTCTTTTTCAATCTTTATTTTTGGCCACGCTGCATGGCTTCTGGGATCTTAGTTCCCCGACCAGGGATCAAACCCATGCCCTCGGCAGTGAAAGTGCGGAGTCCTAACCACTGGACCGCCAGGAAATTCCGTCTCCCTCCATCTTGCTTGACCACGGACTGCTCATTGTCTGAGGGCTGCTCTCCCGTCCAACCTGACCTCTGAATGCACGAATCAGGAAGAGGAGGGCCACTGCCAGGACAGAGAGTCCTGATCTTCAGTGACCTTCACTTAACCACATATAATTTGCGCAGGCCCTGCCCCATCCACAATAGAGGCTAAGGCCCAGGAAAGCTAACTCAGATCTGCCCTCTCCAGGGCCTGGCTAGAGACTGGCCCATAAGCAGCCTGGACACGCAGACCAAGGGAGAGACACCCCAGCTGACCTCTGGAAGGGCGTCCTTCTGGGGCCTCTCTGCTGTAATGAAAACCTCCCCAAAGCCCATGAAGATGGGGCAGGAAGGCCAAGTGCCATGGACAAGGCATAGTAAGCCCAGCAGATCCATCCAACAGCTGTTATGCATGTGTTAAGGTCCCGAGCTAGTGCTAGGAGTACAAAGGGGAATTGGATTCAGGTTCTTCCCAAAAGTTCACGATCAGGTAGGCAAATGGCCATTGCAATGTAGTGTGGTAAGTTCATTGAGAGTTGTGCAAGGCTCAGAAGTGCATTCACCCAGATGTGGGTGTGGGGAGGAGCGAGGTCAGAGAAGCCTTCCTGGAAGTAATTCCCAGGTTAAGGCTTAAGGATAAGAGGGTTTAACCAAGCAAAGGTAGACAGGGCTTTTCAGGCAAGGGAAAAGTAAGCAAGAGATTGAAGAAACAACATGGGAGAGAGGTTCAAAGAAACTCTAACGTGTCTGAAAAAGTTCCAACCGAATACCCTTTAATGCTGCAACCATCTTATCAGGCTCAGCCTCTGTGATCTGGCTCTTGCCCACCTCTCCTGCCAGTTGAAACGGTTTCCTGAGCAGTTCTGTACATTTGCGTAGGAGCTTTGGAGAACTGAGTTTTTCTAGGCCAGAGCCTACAGGATCAGGGGAAAACGGATGCTGGAAGGGAGATTTGGAGGCTGGGTAATTAGCCTCTGGGTGAGCCTTTCCCTCTGGGGACCTTCCACATCCCTGTCCTTAACAAGTGACCTCCTTGCAAATTGGGGACTGATGGGGAAACTGACAAAGGAAGTAGTGACAGAGTGCTTTCAAGAGGAATCCAGAGGTTAAGACTGTAAACAAACAACAAACACAGTCTCAGAAATAAAAACCGTAAGACTAAAAATTGATTGACTAGGTCACATAAAAATTAGATTCCTGACTGGTGAAAGACCCCATAGCCAAAGTGATCAGGCAGACAGATTGGTAGAATTATTGGCAATGATAAAATCAATGGGGGGGCTTCCCTGGTGGCACAGTGGTTAAGAATCCACCTGCCAATACAGGAGACATGGGTTCGAGCCCTGGTCCGGGAAGATCCCACATGACACAGAGCAACTAAGCCTATGAGCCACAACTACTGAGCCTGCAGACTAGAGCCTGTGAGCCACAACTACTGAGCTCGTGAGCCACAACTACTGAAACCCGCACACCTAGAGCCCAAGCTCCGCAACAAGAGAAGCCACTGCAGTGAGAAGCCCGAGCACTGCAACGAAGAGTAGCCCCCGCTCGGTACAGCTATAGAAAGCCCGCGCACAGCAACGAGGACCCAACGCAGCCAAAAATAAATAAATAAATAAATAAATAAATTCATTTTAAAAATAAAAAACTCCCTTAAAACAAACAAACAAAAATCAATGCGGAGGGACTTCCCTGGTGGTCCAGTGGTAAAGAATCCACCTTCCAATGCAGGGGTCCTGGGTTCGATCCCTGGTGAGGGAACTTATATCCCACATGCCGCGGGGCAACTAAGCCTGCACGCCACAACAACTGAGCTTGCACGCCTCAATGAGAGAACCCATGTACCACAAACTATGCACCCTGGAGCCCTCGCGCCACAACTAGAGAGAGAAAACCTGCACGCCATAACTAGAGAGAAGCCCATGTACTGCAACTAGAGAGAAATCCGTGTGCTGCAATGAAGACCCAATGCAGCCAAAAAAGAAAAAAGAAAGAAAGACTATAAATAAATATTTTTTAAAAATCCCAACAGGGAATCGATACCTTCTAGAATACACAATGAATACACAAATGAATAACAATGACAGGAGGAAGTCTGAAAAAAAAAAAAGGAACAAGGATATGATGAGGAAATTTATAGAAAGGGAAACCCCAAAAGTCACAAACATCTTGGGGCAGAGATTGTCTAATTCTTCACCAATTTCCATATCCTCTTTTCTTTGGCACACAGGGGCACTAGGCATTTCTCTGGTTCAAGGAATGTGACTGCATCTGTGCGTGGCACTACAAACCTCCTGTACCCTTCTCTGAGGGCTCTCTCTTCCCTCCCCTGCTGGCTGGATGCAGAGAATCCAGAGGAGGACCCTGAGGCCCTAGGAAATGACAGAGCTACACAGTAGAAGCCTGACCATCTGGAGTAGTACCCCGCCCTTGACCCCCACTACACTGGACTCTGATGTGAACCAAAAATAAACATTTGTTTTGTTAAGCCACTGAGATTTGGGGTTTGTTATAACACTTAGCTTACTCACTGATACGCATATTTAGATGTGCTCAAGCTCACCAGAGAAAGGCAAAATTTAAAAAGGCGTATGTACCACTTCACTTGTTCTCATGAGACTGGCAAAAATTGGTAAAGTAGATCATTCCCAGAAGTGTGCTAGGGCTTGAAGGTGTGCATGTGCATATGGTAACCCAGGAACTTCCATGCACTGCTGGTAGGGAGGTAGACTGGTGGAGCCTTGCTGGGGCCAATCGGGTGGTTCTTAGTAAAATTATATATGTGGATATCTTGTGGCTCAGCATTTCTACTCCTGGGGATATATCCTGTGAAAAGGCTCACACGGGTCTATATAGAGGAGACATAGATATCTACAGAATGTTGTGCTGGGGAGTTAGGGGAAATTTGGGTGTCCATCACTGGGGAAATAGACAATAAACGAAGGGGATGCAAATCATGGAGAGTGCAGTGGTCAGAAGTAATGGAACCCATGGGCACATAGCAATGAGAATGGGCCTTCAAAGCATAGTGGAAATGGTGTAAATAAAAATAGATGCATATGGCACTGTTTACAATAGCCAAAACATGGAAGCAACCTAATTGTCCATCGACAGATGAATGGATAAAGAAGATGTGGTACATATAAACAATGGAATATTACTCAGCCATTAAAAAGAATGAAATAATGCCATTTGCATCCATTACATGGATGGACGTAGAGATTATCATGCTAAGTGAAGTAAGTCAGGCAGAGAAAGACAAGTATCATAGGATAAAACTTGCACGTGGAATATAAAAAAAAAGATATGAATGAACTTATTTACAAAACAGAAACAGACTCACAGACTTAGAGAACGAACTTATGGTTACCAGTGGGGAAGGGTGAGGGATAGATTGGGATTTGGGATTGACATGTACACAATGCTATATTTAAAATAGATAACCAACAAAGACCTACTGTATAGCACAGTGAACACTGCTCAATATTCTGTGTTAACCTAAATGGGAAAAGAATGAGAAAAAAAATAGATACATGTGTATGTATAACTGAATCACTTTGCTGTACACCTGAAACTAACACAACACTGTTAATCAGCTATGCTCCAATATAAAATAAAAATTTAAAAAATGCATATGGAACAACAGTACAAATTTTACAAAAATACACATAAAGAATATACATTAAACACCTGGGAATGGTTGCCTAAGGGGAGAAAGAGAGTGGAAAATGGGAGGGAAAAAAGAAAATAGAATTGAATGTGTGAATTCATTTGCACTACACAGATTCTTCCTTTCAAAAGCTTTCTGACAAGAGATTGAAGACTGACAATCACGGCTTTTGACTTCTGAGGCTTGGTTTCCTTTACGAAATCTGGTTTCCATGAGGTTATTACACCTCTCTCCAAATTTTTAAAAAGCCCATGTTCAGCCTTCACTGTGCTTTTTCCAATTTCACAAGCATTCTCTTTTAATCTCCTGACCTCTTGCTTTTTAAAAAACTAAGCAATAAAGAGGAACAGAATTATAAGATCCAATCTTAGTCCAAAGAGCTCTTACTCAGAACATGAAATGATTTGCTTTTTACATATGTAATAAACAGAGGGAGAAAAGAATGAAATACATTGTTCTCATATTTGTATAGCATTATTAGTGACAGGATGGGTGTCCTAAATATATATATATTATAACATTACAGTAATTAGTAGGAAACAAGAAAAAAATCAGTGGAAGAGAGAAGATAGCCCTAATCAGGTCTTAGTAAGTATCGTAAGGAAGCATGTGCCAAAGGAGGAAAGAAAACAAAGCAAAAGAATCCAAAGAGCACAGAAGCCACTAAAGTTGTCAGCTTTTGCCAGGTGGGTGTCGTGGGAGCTCTACCCTGATATCCAGCCTCACTGTACTTCGATCGGCATGACATCTGCTGGGCACACGCTGATCTCCCGCAAGCTGGCCCCCTGATACAGCAAAGCCACTGGTCCCGGGCTCTGCCAGAAGCCCCGAATGCCATCTCCCTGCAGTTCATAAGCCGTGTAATGGGGATGGGTAGGGGCTGGACGCCTCTTGGCTGGATGATGAGGTTGGCTGAGGCTGAGGCTCAGGAATCTTGTTCTTTTCTGAGCAGCCCTCCCTGCCCCATCTCCAGTATCTTTGGTCTCCCCTCACCCTCCTTCCTGTAGCCAAGCAGCTCGCCACTCACATATTCCTCTCCTTCCCCTCCTTGACATCCTTCACAAAGCTTTCTGCAAGCTGGGCAATGGATTCAGTGGCCAGTTTAAAATTTGGACGCTCATGAGTACAGATAACCAGAGAGACAACCAGAGGGATAACCGGGTAACCAGAGTTTCTAACCGAATCAGTGTCTGTGGCTGTGGGTTTTCAACTCAAAGCTCTGTGGAAGGATGCGGTGTTAGAGCCACAGGAAACAAAATGCAGCTCTCTACACTCACACTGTCCCTCTTGTGGTCTGAGGGAACAGCCTCCTTTCTTCCCCACAGGTAGGAGGACGCTCAACAAAAGAGGGAAGTCGAGAGATGGTGGACTTTAAGAAAAACCTCCCGGGGGCTTCCCCCCTGGTGGCGCAGTGGTTGAGAATCCGCCTGCCATTGCTGGGGACACGGGTTCGAACCCTGGTCTGGGAAGATCCCACATGCCGCAGAGCAACTAAGCCCATGTGCCACAGCTACTGAGCCTGTGCTCTAGAGCCCACGAGCCACAACTACTGAGCCCACGTGCCACAACTACTGAAGCCTGCATGCCTAGAGCCCGTGCTCCGCAACAAGAGAGGCCACTACAGTGAGAAGCTCGCACACAGCAACGGAGAGCAGCCCCTGCTCACTGCAACTAGAGAAAGCCTGCACGCAGCAGTAAAGACCCAAAGCAGCCAAAAATAAATAAATAAATAATTTAAAAAAATAAAAAACCTCCCGGGACTTCCCTCGTGGTCCAGTGGGTAAGACTCCACGCTCCCAATGCAGGGGGCCCAGGTTCGATCCCTGGTCCGGGAACTAAGATCCCGCATGCATGCCACAACTAAAGAGTTTGCATGCCACAACTGAAGATCCCGCAAGCCTCAACTAAAGAGCCCACATGCCACAACTAAAGATCCCGCACACTGCAACAAAGATCCTGTGTGCTGCAACTAAGACCCGGCGCAGCCAAAATAAATAAATAGAAAAAGAATAATCTCCCCATGTCCCTGCAATTGAGGCTCCCATTAATCATCCCTGGCCTCACCGTATGTATGCATTAGAATCTCAAGCAGGCCCTGTGGGACCAAATCAAATTTGATGAGTTATCATTCTGCTTGTAATTTTATTTATTTCTTATTAATTACCAATCACATGAAAGGCTCCCAAGTTGCCGGTTCCTCTGACGGCAAGAGTTGCTTCATTCGGCTCTGCCTGGGATTCTGACCTGGGAGCTCACACCCGGCCTCAGGTCTGGTTTAGAAAAGAACCAGGAAGAGGCTCAGTGGACGTGCTTCTCTGCCACATAAGCGAGACCTGTCCCCCACTGCAGCAGGCAGAGGTGATGGGAGTAGGCTCCTAATTGCTGCGGCATACCTGGGCTTCCGCTGCTTTCTTAGATATAAGCAGAAGCCATGGAGTGTAAAAGGAGAGATCACTGCTGACTGGGGTCTGAATCATCTCTGGAGCATCCTGGGCCTCTGATCTAAAGTAAGCCTTGATGTCTGAAGCACAGAAGGACTTCTTCCAGAATTGGACAGAGAAGCTTGGGGGGAAACTTGAGTGGCAGTTTCTGTAATGCTCCCCGCCATTCTTGCCCTATTTTGTTGAGATAGCCGTTTATCCTTTAGTGCCCTTGAGTGATTTAACCCATTGGATTAAATTGAGTACAAAGAGACTCGGTGAGGCCTGCCTCACAGAGGAAACTTGGGAAAACCTATATGATCAAGTACACTTGATCTCTAAATCTGTGCTTGTTTTGAAAGTGACTCTGCATCTAGATGTGCAGGATGTGTTTTAAAATAGTGAGATACAGCATACATAGAAAAATGTTCATAAAATATTTACATATGGTGTAACGATTAATATAAAATGAACACCAGGTGACCACCCCCAAGTCAAGAAACAGAACACTACAGAATCTTCTTCCACCTGAGCACAGCCCCTTTCTTTCCCTCCAGAGACAACCATTATCTTGGCATCTAAAGTAATCATTTCACTGTTTTTCTTTACAGTTCACCACACGTTTAGGCATCACTAAATGATATTGTTTACTGTTGCATGTTTTGAACTTCATATAATGGAGTAAAAACATAGGTCTTCTTTATGACTTGCTTCTTTCACTCTGTATCATTTGGAAATACATCCTTATTGATGCTTATAGCTGTAATTGGCCCATTTTCATTGTTGTACACTTCAATTTATTTATTCTGTGCTGCTGGACATTTAGGTTGTTTCTAGTTGGGGGCTATTTCAGACAATGCTGCTAAGAACATTCTGTGTATGTGCAGATTTTTCTCTACGTATGTCCCTGGGCATGCAATTGCTGGGCATGGAGTATGCACAAACTCAACTTTACTAGTTAATACTATTCTACTGTTTTCCAGAATGGTATGCCAATTTATATGCTCACTAGAGAATATCTGTTGGTCAGGGTCTTTGGTGCTGGTCAGATGTTATTTTTGCCATTTGATGGCTGTGTAATAGTATCTCATTGTGGTTTAATTTGCATTTTGCTGACGAGATTAAACATCTTTTCATAGGTTTATTGGCCATTTGGATTTCCTTTCTTATAAAAGATCTGTTCAAATCTTCTGTGTTGTTCTTTATTTTATATTTTGATTCACAGAAGTTCTTTATAAATTCTGGATCCTAGTCCTTTGTCACTTTTATGTATTGTAGTTAGTATCATTTCCCTCTCTGACTTGTCCCTTTACTCTCTTAACGTGCCTTGGTTGGACAGACATTCTTAATTGTAACATACTCAAATTTACAAATCTTTCACTTACTGTGAATGGTTTTTTACCCAGTTTAAGAAATCCTTCTCTACTCTCAAGGTCATGAAGATATTCTTCTATATTATCTTCTAATATAGAATATATACATATTCTTCATATATAGTTTTTGAATCCACCTGAATTAATTTCTCTGTACTATATTGCCAAGAGAGGTTCTAATTCCATTTTCTCCCCTATGGATACTCAGTTATGCCAGCACTATTTATTGAAAAGTTTATCTTTTTTGCCATTGACCTGGGATGTCACCTCTGTTGTATAGCAAATGTTCATAGAGGTGTAGGTCTCTTTATGGGTTCTCTACTCTGTTTCATTGGTCTATTTGTCAATCCTTGTCCCAATATCACATGGTCTTAATTACTATAGCTTTATAATAAGTATTATATCTGGTAGAGCAAGTCCTCCCACTTTATTTTTCTTCTTCAAGAGTAGCTACTCTTGGCCCTTGGCGCTGTCATATAAATTTTAGAGCTGGCTTGTCAAGTTCAAATAAAAACCTATTGGGATTTTAATTGGGATTTACTGAGTCTGTAAATCACTTTGGAGAGAAATGACACCTTTACAATATTGAGTCCTCCAATCCATGAACTGGTATATTTCTCCATTTATTTAGGTCTTCTTTAATGTCTCTTAATAAAATTTTACAATTTTTTCCATTAATGTCTCGTACATATTTTGTTGGATTTATTCCCAGGTAGTTCGCATTTTTTAATGCCATTGTGAATGAAGACTTCTAAATTTCATTTTATAACTGCTGCTGGTGAGAAACAAACCTAATTTTTTTACATTGATTTTGTATCCAGAAACTTTGCTAAACTCTTGTATTAATTCTAGTAATTCATTTGTAGAGTATTTTTCATTTTCTATGTATATCATCATTGTATGTTCATAATAATAGTTTTATCTTTTTCCTTTCCAATCCTTGTACATTTTATTTATTTTTCTTATCTACTGTGCTGTCCAAGATCCCCTGGTAGAATGCTGAATAAAATTGGTAATTGGTAGCATTCTTTTCTGGTTCTCATGTCAAAGGGAAAGCTTTTAAATGTGTCATTATTTATTTATTGTTTGAAAAAAGTTTATTTATTTATGGCTGTGTTGGGTCTTCGTTTCTGTGCGAGGGCTTTCTCTAGTTGCGGCGAGCGGGGGGCCAGTCTTCATCACGGTGCGCGGGCCTCTCACTATCTCGGTCTCTCTTGTTGCGGAGCACAGGCTCCAGACGCGCAGGCTCAGCAGTTGTGGCTCGCGGGCTTAGTTGCTCTGCGGCATGTGGGATCCTCCCAGACCAGGGCTTGAACCCGGGTCCCCTGCATTGGCAGGCAGATTCTCAACCACTGCGCCACCAGGGAAGCCCCTAAATGTGTCATTATTAAGTATGTTGTTTGTTGAAATTTTTGTAGATAATCCTTATCACATTAAGGAAGTTGCGTTTTATTCCCAGTTTGCCAAGAGCTGTTTTTATTGTGAATGGATGTTGAATTTGAGCTTTTTTTCCTCTCTGTGTCTATTGACCATATCTATTTTTCCTTTAATGTGTAAATGCAATGATTTACACTAATTAATATTTGAATGTTAAATCGCCTTGTGTTTGGGTGATAAGCCCACCTCAGTTACAGTGTAACTACTAAAAGAATGGATGTATGAGTTAGACTGCTTAGGTCTGAAACCCAGCCATACCACGATGTGGGAGTGACCTGGGCAAGTTACTTAACCTCTCTGTGTCTCCATTTTCTCATATGCTGAAATGAGAATAATAGTACTTAAGGACTTCCCTGGTGGTTCAGTGGTTAAGAATCTGCCTTCCAATGCAGAGGACGCAGGTTTGATCCCTGGTTGGGGAACTAAGATCCCGCATGCCACGGGGCAACTAAGCCCTCGCGTCACAAGTAGAGAGTCCACACAGCCAAAAATAAAAACAAATAAATATTTTTAAAAGAAAATACCTAAATCACAGAACTATTGTAACGTTTAGTAAGCATCCTGAAAGTATTTGCTATTTTATTGACTAGACAATAATTTGTTTAGGATTTTTGTACTTGTGTTCATGAGTGAGTTTAGCTTATAATCTTTCTTTCTCATAAATAACCTTGGTATTATGGTTTGGCTAAACTTATCAAACGAATTGAGGAGTGTTTTTCTCTTTTTCTTTCCTCTGAGTTTGTGTAATATTACGATGATTGATTCCTTGAATATAGGGTAGAACTCACCTGTGAAGCCATCTACGCTGAAGGTTTTGTGTGGGAAAATTTTTCAATTTAAGTATATGTTGGTTATAGGTCCTTTCAGGTTTTGTATGTGCTTTACATTTACTTAGGAATTTGTAAATCTAAATTTTTAAAGTATTGGCATAAAGTTATTCATAGTGTATTGTTATCTTTTAAAGGTCTGTAGCATCTGCTATAAGGTTCTCTTTTTCATTGCTTATTTATGACCACATATGACATTATTTTTTATATGTCTGTTAGAATTACCTACCAATTAACCACCAGTTCATTCTTTCTTGCATCTCAGACCTTCCATCTGGGTTCACATTCCTTCTGTCTGAAAGATATTATTAGGATTTCCATTAGAGAGGACCTACTAGTGGCAAACTTTCTTTTTTTTTTTTTTTTGAGATTTTTTTTTTTTAACATCTTTATTGGAGTATAACAGCTATACAATGGTGTGTTAGTTTCTGCTTTATAACAAAGTGAATCAGTTATACATATACATATGTCCCCATATCTCTTCCCTCTTGCATCTCCCTCCCTCCCACCCTCCCTATCCCACCCCTCTAGATGGTCACAAAGCACCGAGCTGATCTCCCTGTGCTATGCGGCTGCTTCCCAGTAGCTCTCTATTTTATGTTTGGTAGTGCATATATGTCCATGCCACTCTCACTTCGTCCCAGCTTACCCTTTCCCATCCCCGTATCCTCAAGTCCATTCTCTAGTAGGTCTGCATCTTTATTCCCGTCCTGCCCCTAGGTTCTTCTGACCATATTTTTTTCTTTTTTTTTTTAGATTCCATATATATGTGTATATGGAATCAGAGTTTGTTTTTTGTCTCAAAATGTCTTGCCCCTAGGTTCTTCTGACCATATTTTTTTCTTTTTTTTTTTAGATTCCATATATATGTGTATATGGAATCAGAGTTTGTTTTTTGTCTCAAAATGTCTTTATTGTTTTCAAATTCTTAAAAGATTTTTTTCTTGTTATAGAATTCTAATCTGACAGGGACTCTTTTCAGCCTATCAACAATATTGTTCTCCTGTCTTCTGGCTTCCCTTTTTTGCCCTGCAACATCAGTTCTTAGTGTAACTGTCACTCTTTGAAGATAATCTGTGTTTTTTTCCCTGGATGTTTTCAACATCTTCTTACAGTCTTTGGTGTTCTGCAGTTACAGCAATAAAATGTCTAGCAGCAGGTTGCTTTTACATATCTTGCTTGGGAGTTACTGGACTTCTAAATGCAGTTTTTCATAGAACTGTTACAAGGATTAAATGAGTTAATATTTGTAAAGTACGTAGAACAGCAGCTGCACAAAATAAGCGCTCCATGAATGTTACCTATGATTGTTTCTGTGTATTGATAATTGTGCCTGTTATAAATTCATTGCTTCACAGCTCCATCCCACCCTTCTGTATTTTGTGATGTGAGAGCTAGATTCTGCAAACACAGTTGTTCTTTGCCAGCTGCCTCTTTGTTATGTTCTGCCAGCGGGGGATGCTGGAGAGACACACAAAGCTTGAGAAGGAGAAAGAGACTTGCTATTTCCTGGGGTTTATTTCCTGAGGTCTGGTGGTGGGCTTGTGGTCCTGAGAGCAGTCTCTAGCAATGACTGTCTTCACTGAGCCAGAGGCCCAGTGCATGTCTGATCCGCATAGTGGCATTTCTTGGATTCCTGAGCTGGACACCATCCGTGCAGCAGCTGTGCTTTCTCATCAGAGCTGTGACTCTCAGTTCTACGGCCTGTACTCTAAATATCCAACTTTGTCCCTGGTTCCCTTCATTCCCAGTGGCTTTTTACATTTGCCACCTCTGTAACTCTAAGGTATACATTAGAGTTCTTTTTTACCCTCTTAGTAGTAAACCATTTTTAAACTTAGTTAATAATTCTTTATATTAAACTTATATTAAATTTTTCCAGTTCAAATTTCTGTCTCTTGACTAGACTCTGATATAGTACTTTCATCAGTTCTGGAAAATTCTCTGTCTTTACCTCTTCAAATGTTACTCTGATTCATTGTATATCTTTTTTCCATCAGGGACTCTAATTTAACATGTTAGACCTTTTCACTTCATACTCTTTCTTTTTCATATTTTCCATTTCTCTTTCTCTCTCGTATACGTTTTGGATAATATCTTTTAGCCTATCTTTCAATTTACAAATTCTCTCTTCAGTTATATCTTGGGGGTTTCCCTGGTGGCACAGTGATTAAGAATCCGCCTGCCAATGCAGGGGACACGGGTTCAAGCCCTGGTCCAGGAAGATCCCACATGCCGCAGAGCAACTAAGCCCATGCGCCACAACTACTGAAGCCCACGTGCCTAGAGCCCATGCTCTGCAACAAGAGAAGCCACCACAATAAGAAGACTGCACACTGCAACGAAGAGTAGCCGCCCACTCGCCGAAACTAAAGAAAGCCTGCACACAGCAACAAAGACCCAACGCAGCCAAAAATAAATAAATAAATAAATAAATTTTAAAAATTATATCTTGTAGTTGGTTAAACTTCTCTACAGTTATACACACACACACACATATATAATAAAATGTATAAAAATATGATATATCTGTATCTACAATAATACTTTTAGTGGTTTTCAGAAAGAGGGTATGTCTTGAGAGCTAGTCAGACCTATTACTGGAAACTGATATGTCAATACGTAGAATCTTTTTTCTAAAAAAAAAGTAAGCAATGTTTATGTTTTGGGTTTGTATAGTATATTCTAGGAAGAGAGTTGATCTAGCTTCTGGAGTCTAGGGTATGGTATTTTGGGAAAGAGTGCCCCACTACTTTGATTTTTTTGTGCACTAAATATTATAGAACTATTTTCTCATGAGGTCATGACCTGAGATAATGAACCAAATACTTTATCAGCTGACCACATGCGAAGAGAAGCTACCAGTGGACCAAGCTCCCAGATTAGATGGGAATGGCATATTTTCTTTCTTTCATTTCGCCTTCCTTCCCACCCTTTCACTCTCCCTTCTTTCTTCCCTTTCTCTTTCCTTCTTGATCTTTGCTTCTTCCTCTATACGTGCATTCAAACATTCATAATTATAACAAACATTCATGTAAGAGTGGGTAGAGGGCCATTATGAGGAAGCAGATTTCTATATATAGTGAAATCTGATTCTGACTATCAACCTTGGTGGCTTCTGAAAAGGGTGGGAAAAATGAATTATGAAGGGGAAAGGGGTACAACAGTATCAAGGCCACATATAAGCTATAGAAACATTATTTTTAAAGCTCCCTGGTAAATTGATCCATCAGTGGGCATCGGGTACATTTCCCAATGTAAGGATTCAATGTAAGGGAAGCTATGATTTAAATTTCTCAATACCTTGAACAGAGAACTTTGAATAGGAAAGATACTATTGAAGGAAACCAAAATATATCACCCTAAAGTATACCACTTTGGCGTATTCATTATTTTGAATTAAAGGCACTTAAGAAACAACAAGTACAGGACTTCCCTGGTGGCACAGTGGTTAAGAATCTGCCTGCCAGTGCAGGGGACACAGGTTTAAGCCCCGGTCCAGGAAGATCCCACGTGCCGCGGAGCAACTAAGCCATGCTCCACAAATACTGAGCCTGCGCTCGAGAGCCACGAACCACAGCTACTGAGCCCTCGTGCCACAACTACTGAAGTGCACGGGCTCTAGGCATGTGGGCACTGCAACAGAGTAGTCCCAGCTCACCGCAACTAGAGGAAGCCTGCACACAGCAACAAAAACCCAACACAGCCATAAATAAAATAAATTAATACTTTTTTAAAAAAAGAAACAGCAGGTACAAGGATACTCTGATGCTTCTTTTTCTTCCTGAAAGCAGGAGATAAAACTCCCATATGAAAGATACCCTCCCTATACCGGGAGGAAAGAAGACATTTCAATCACCAGAGACAGGGAATTTGGGGCTGAGAAATCTGTACAAACAAACTTTGTTGAACCAACCTTTACCTTCTTAGTTACTTCTTTACCATTTAGTATCCCACCCCAAATGGCTTTGTCTTGTCAATTCTTCACACATTTATTATTTCTTTGTCTAAAAGTTCTAAAAGCTCCCTGCTCTGCTCACATCTTCAGGTCTTCATTCTCTTGTGAAGACACCCTTGTACATGTAAAAAAATTTATTAAATGTATATTCATTTCTCCTGTTAACCTGTCTTATGTCCATTTAATTCTTAGGTCCAGAAAGAGACCCTAAGGGGGTAGAGGAGAATTTTTTCCTCCCTTATTATCCCCATTTTACACACCCAAACTGAGGCTTAAGAATCTCAAAAGTTAGTTTTTCTAACTGCCATTTTCATACAAATTGTTGGTAGCAAATCAGGATGGCAATTTCTGTCTTTTGGCTGAGTTCTGGATGCTTCCTGCTGTATTCCATCCCCAGGGCAGTCAGGAGAAGCAGGAAGTACCAGTGGTGCAGCAGCCCCTCACAACCACTCCCAAAGACACATTGTTTTGATTCTATATCCTTCAAGTCTGTGATTTGACTTTTGAAGATCCAGCAGTTGCAATAACCTGAGACAATTTGTCTGTCCCATCTCAGTTGCTGCAATTGGAGGTGAAAAGGTCCTTTACTCCCCCCACCACCATGCAGACATAGTCAGCCAGCTGTGAGGAGATGAGTCAGAGGGTTCTCTAAGCTCAGGGGCCAGGGCCACCATATGGAATGGCCAGAATGGAGCCATGTGTATAGTGGATGCTCAAAAGAAGAAGCCAGTTTGCACAGAAGGGAGTGGGGGAGAGAGAGAGAAGAGGAGGAAGAAAAAGAAGAAGAAGAAGAAGAAGGAGGAGGAGGAGGAGGAGGAGGAGGAGGAGGAGGGAGGAGGAGGAGGAGGAGGAGGAGGAGGGAGGAGGAGGAAGAAGAAGAAGAAGAGGAGGAGGAGGAGGAGGAGGAGGAGGAGGAAGAGGAAGAGGAAGAGGAGGAAGAAGAAGAAGAAGAAGAAGGAAAGAAGAGGAGGAGGAAGAAGAAGAAGATGATGAAGAAAATGAAGGGGAAGAAAGAGAGAGAGATTAGCTGCCTAATGATTTTTTTGGTCCATGAGACTCAGTTAGATACCCTGCAATTTATTTCCATTATGGTCTCCTATTAATAATTCCCTGAGCTTCTTTGTGTGAGTCTCTTTGCCTTGTAACCAAATGGGCCCTTACTAAGTCATCACCCATGGAATACCATGAATTTGCCGCAATTGCATTTGGTACAATATGACAACAGTCAACTAATCGTTCAGTGTTTTGAACACCTGTTAGGTAGAACCCCCAGTGATGTGCAGTAGGGGTTATAAAGAGAACTGAGCCATGGTCCTTGAACTAAAGGAGGTGGTTTTTTAGTGCATCATACTGTAAAATTTAGTTTGGGAAGTAAAATTGACACAGACAAAACCAGGAACAGGGCTTCCCTGGTGGCACAGTGGTTGAGAGTCCGCCTGCCGACGCAGGGGACACGGGTTCGTGCCCCGGTCCGGGAAGATCCCACATGCCGCCGAGCGGCTGGGCCGTGAGCCATGGCCGCTGAGCCTGCGCGTCCGGAGCCTGTGCTCCGCAACCGGAGAGGCCACAGCAGAGGGAGGCCCGCGTACTGCAAAAAATAAACAAACAAACCAGGAACAAATACCTGACACCACAAAATCAAATGCTTGGCTAGCTGAACTAATTCTAAGGGCAGTAGGAGTTCAGAATCGGGAATTTAAGGAATTCTTAAAGGAAGTACAGGGCTTAAAATTCACTTTGAAAGAACTGTCAGGATATGGATTGACATGAAAGAGTGGGGGGCTGGGGAGGAGGTGCTTGCCAGTTGCTGAGAAATGGCACTGGGGGAGATGGTGAAGCTGCAGACTACAGAGAGGGGATGAAGGGGTGTGTGGAGTACAAGGAGAGAGTTAATTGATCTAGTTTTTAAAAATTGCTCTTTTACTCTCTTTCCAGACTTCATCTGAGATGCCTTCTTTAGCCAACATACCTTAGCCCTGAGCACATTTCCTCTCCTCATCTTTCCCTTTTTTCTTTTTCTTTTCTTTTCTTTCTTAAGTTGTTTAAATTTAAACCATTATTTGTGACTCTCTTTCCTGGGACAATCACTGCAAGAAGAATGATGGTGCCATGGGAAGGTGAGCCGTCTGTCTGAACCTAGAGGTCCTTCTATGAGTTAAATAACTTCCCTGGTGAGCCCAGGCGAGTCTTCTTGTCTCTAATCCCTTGCAGCTGAACTTCACCCCTTGGCGGAGCATTGCATACAGCTCATAGCCCTCCCCCTTCCCCTTCCCCTTCCCCCTTCTTTTAGGCTCCCTTCCCCCTTCTTTTAGGCTCCCTTCCCCAGGAACTTCATCACTTCCTAGAACTGCTAAAACATTTTTGGCATATTTCTCTCAGTTAGTGTTTAACTAAACATCTACCTCTAAGGGATGGGCTAAACTGATGGAAGAAATATTGATAGCCAGAGACTCAGGAAGACAATTTCTGCACGGTGTCTCCCTGGCTTCTGGAGGGGAGAGAAGGAGGGCAGTGGACTGTTGGCACAGGAGTGAGACACAATGGAATCTGGCTTCACCTCCAAGGACACTTATCTGAGCCATTTTAACCCTCAGGCTTATCTAGAAAAATATTATAACTTTGGGTCCAGACACTCTGCAGAAAAACAGATTCTTAGGCATCTTCTGAAAAATCTTTTCAAGATATTTTGCCTAGGTAAGTTTGTCTGTTGTCTGTGTGTCTCCCCTCCAAATGTGAGTTATATAGAGAGAGTCTCAGGACATGACTCTTTTGTGTCTAATCATTGTTATTTGACAGCCCTTTTGGCATCACCCATTCATTTAACTAGGGTAAAGACTAACATTGGGGTGGAAATTTTACAGTTTACAAAGTGTTTTTATATCCATTATCTCCTTTGGCCCTGCAAGAGGGTAATCCAAAAACTGGAGTTCTGTCCTTGATTCTACATTGATTTGCTAGGTCACTAGCCAGACATTTCACTTAAGAAATGGAGGGCTTCCCTGGTGGCGCAGTGGTTGAGAGTCTGCCTGCTGATGCAGGGGACGCGGGTTCGTGCCCCGGTCCGGGAAGATCCCACATGCCGCGGAGCAGCTGGGCCCGTGAGCCATGGCCACTGAGCCTGCGCGTCCGGAGCCTGTGTTCCGCAAAGGGAGAGGCCACAGCAGTGAGAGGCCCACGTACTGCAAAAAAAAAAAAAAAAGAAATGGAGATTCTAGGGACTTCCCTGATGGTCCAGTGGTTTAAGACTTTGCCTTCCAATGCAGGGGGTGCGGGTTCGATCCCTGATTGGGGAGCTAAGATCCCACATGTCTCATGGCCAAAAAACCAAAACATAAAACAGAAGCAATATTGTAACTAATTCAATAAAGACTTTAAAAATGGTCCACATCAAAAAAAAATCTTAAAAAAAAAAGAAATGGAGATTCTCGTAATTATTCTATCCCTAACTCAAAGGAATGTTGTGAATGTGCATGAGATAAAGACCTCCCATGAAGGGAGGATGCTTTTTGAAGAACTGGATGCTTTTTGGAGAAAGACATTATAAAAACTCAATTTTTAAAAAATTTTAACTTTCTCTCAAAGCATTCCTTAATAGTTTTTACATTATCTGTGTAGCAGTCTTTCTGGATCAGGGGTCTGTACACCAGATGCAGATCTTTTTTTTCCTCCTCCTAGAGCTAAAAATATACCAGTAACATGCTCCACCCTTGAATGGGGAATGGAAAGTAAAAAATGTTTTAAAAAGAGACATTGAGGGAAGAGGGGTGACTAGAGAGATGGTCTGTCTTTGGGGCTCTCCTTGGGGCTCCCCGGCATAGTCCTGGCAAACAGAGTGCAAATCAGCTCTATCTGCCACCATATGATGCCTGACTCCCTTCCTCATTCCCTCCTCTAAACCAGATGGTGTGAAGGGAGACCTCCTGATCGACATTGGCTCTGGCCCCACCATCTATCAGCTCCTCTCTGCTTGTGAATCCTTCAAGGAGATCATCGCCACTGACTATACTGATCAGAACCTGCAGGAGCTGGAGAAGTGGCTGAAGAAGGAGCCAGGGGCCTTTGACTGGTCCCCAGTGGTGACCTATGTGTGTGAGCTTGAAGGGAACAGGTAGAGAAACTCGGGTCTGCTTCCTGGCTTTCTTAGGGTACCTGGGTGCCAGTTCATTTTTCAGAACCAAAAATTATCCTTAGAGTCCAAGTTGAAAAGCATAGGAAACAGAGAGAGAGGGACCAAAGAGAAATCCAAATGGAGAAAGAGAGAGCTAGAGAGAGAGAACGAGAGTGAAGCACATGCGTGTTGTGCATGCGCACGTGGGCGCGTGTGTGTGTGTATGTGCACCAGAACTGCAGAAGACATAGCTGAAAAAACTGAAGAGTTGGTTACTGAGCCAAGATGAGTGGTTACAAAACCTTTCCAGGCCTGTGTATGGAAGCAGTGTGCAGGCCAGATACTGTAGGACCTTGTTTTAGGAAAACTTCAAGTAAGAGGCCAAACCAGCTCCTCGCTAGAAGGTTTCAGGTCAGGGCTTGCCACCCTAGTGACACTCTGTTGCTAGCCATCCAAATGCATAGATCTCTGCTGTGAAAGTGGCTAATGCTGACACCACCAGATATAACAAAAATCTGACTAAGTTTTTAAACTGAGATTAGCAGCATAAAGGAATTATTTGAAAAGAATTTGTTACTCACCATCCATAAAATTAGGGCTTTACATATTGACAACTAATGATCAAAATCTTATAGTACCCTATCTATAAGTAAATTTTTTTTTTTTTTTTTTTGTGGTATGCGGGCCTCCCTCTGCTGTGGCCTCTCCCGTTGCGGAGGACAGGC
>NC_041229.1:17917372-17941735 GCF_002837175.3 Physeter macrocephalus | reverse complement strand
GGCTCAGCGGCCATGGCTCACGGGCCCAGCCGCTCCGCGGCATGTGGGATCCTCCCAGACCGGGGCGCGAACCCGGTTCCCCTGCATCGGCAGGCGGACGCGCAACCGCTGCGCCACCAGGGAAGCCCTCTATAAGTAAATTTATGCAAACAAAGTTTGTTTAAATTACTAATTTCTCCCCATGCAAGAAATTGGCAATAGACTACCAGCCAGAGGTGAAGAGTCGAGCACTTCACTTTGTTATTCCCTTGTCCTGATGTGCCTCCCATTCTACAGCCCAGCAGACCATCAGTGCCTGGAGCATCATAGCTTTGCTGCTATGAATATTGCAAAGACCCCAGAGACTCCTTTGAAAATGGCACAAAAAGACCACTTTGGTGTTCTAGTGTTTAGCAGAGGAGGTCCCTTGTCTCCTAGAGCTCACATCAGGGAAGGCAGGCACATGCCAAATCATTTAGGGCCTTCAAGGCCAAGTTAATGCTTGTGGACTTCAAGTGTAACAAGAAGACATCAGAGGCATAACTAGGAGAGTGATGTGACCCAATTTACATTTACAAAGATCTCTCTGGCTATTGTGTAGAGAATGGATTGGAGGTTTAGAGAACAAGAGATGCAGAAGGGAGAGATGATGGTGGCTTGGACTAGGTGATGGAGAGAGACAGAAGATTTTAAGATGAATTTTTGAGAGAGAATGAATAAGAGTTGGTAGTGATTGGTTAGTGGGAATGAGGAAAGGGAAGTATCAAGGATGACTCCCATGTTTCTGAACTCGAACAACAGGGGGATTGAGGTACCATTCCTGAATCCCAAGTATAAATATAAAATCATGTGGTCTCAACATGTCCCTCAGGAGTATGCCTACCTCCATGTTCTTCTGGAGTGATTGATGGTCAATTCATTTTTCTATACTTGCACTTATATTTGATTCCCATCTATTTACCAACCTTCGTTTATTCCTGAGTCAAGTTCTCTTCTGAAAATTTCTCTAAAGTCTGCTTATATGTCTTTAACCCTCCCGTTTTCTTTTAAAGGTCTGCTGACTTTAGCTTATTAGGAGTATTCTAAACTGTATATTCATTTTCTTACATACTGTTGCTACATTGTCTTATTGGTAGTAAATGTGGATTGTCAAATATAAGTTATCAAGATGACTCATTGGTGGTACAATTCCTTATAGTACAGAAGTATGAATAAGCTAGAAGTTTTACCTTGTGTTCCCAATTAACCTTTTTGGTATCATGTGGAGTCACTAAACTTCCACTGGGTTTTGTTGGTCTTTTATTCCCTTTACCAGGGATAGTAAGTATCAAAATCAGATAGTTTGAGTCCTCCAACTTTGTTCTTTGCAAGATATTTTGGCAAATTTAGTGCCATTACTTTTAGAATAAACTTGTAAATTTCTTCAAAAAAAGTTTACTGAGATTTTATTGTAATTTCTTTCAATTTACAAATCAATTTAGGAGAATGGATATATTGCATCTCCAGTCCATGAACATGGTTTATCTCTACATTTAGTTAGGACTTCAGTTTCTCTCAGTTCTCATATTTTGCATATATTTTGTTAAAATGTCCCTGTGCTTCATGTTTTTTAATGCCACTGTTGATTGTATCTTTTAAATTTCATTTCTATTTCATTTTATTAGTTTCATTTGCTAGTATATAGATGTACAATTGATTTTTTGTATATTAGATCTTGCTGACTTCACTAATTTCATTTTATATTTTATTTTTTATACTGAAATATAGTTGATTTACAATACTTGTGTTGGTTTCAGGTGTACAGCAAAGTGATTCATTTAACATATATATGTATATATCTATATTCTTTTTTCTATTCTTTTCCATTATAGTTTATTACAAAATATTGCACTAATTAATTTTAATCATTTTTGGTAGATTCCATAGTATTTTCTATGTACATTCTTATATGATCTACAAATAAAAATACTTTTACTTCTTCTATTTCAACTTTATGTCTTTATTTATTTTTTATACCCTATTACATTGACTGGCACCACCAAAACAAAGTTGAACGAAAATGATAAGAACAGCCATTTGTGCCTTTTTCCATATCTTAGGAAAAAATGTTCAATGATTCATCATTAAGAATGACATTATTTATAGGTTTTTCATAGAAATTCTTTATCAGACTAAGTTCCCTTGTATTTCTAGTTTCTTGGGGGGTTTTAATCAAATGTTGAAATTTGTCAAAAAATTTTTTTGCATTTACTGAGATGGTCATGTGATGTTTCTCCATATTCTGAGAACATGAATTATGTTGGATGATTTTTGGTATTTAAACCAAACTGGCATAACCCCCTTGGTCATGAAGTAGTAATCTTTTTATGTATTACTGGATGTGATTTGCCAATATTCTGTTAAGGATTTTTGCATCTATATTTATGAGGGATATTGAGCTATAAATTTATTTTCTTGTTATATACTTGGCAGATTTTGATATCAGCATGATGCTAATTCATATAATAATTTGGAAGTGTTTCTTCCTCCCCTATTTTTTGAAGGAGTTTGTATTATTTCTTCCTTAAATGATTGACAGAATTCACCAGTGAAGCTATCTGAACCTGAAGGTTTCTTCCTGTGTGAGGAGGTTTTTTATTAAGAAGAGTATTCCTTTAATGACTATTTGGATTGTCTATTTCTTCTTTTGTCTGTTTTGATAAGTACTATTTTTCAAGGAATTTGTCCTTTACATCTTGGTTGTCAACTTTATTGTCATAAAGTTTTTTCACAATATCCCTTTATTACTCTTTTAATGTCTGTAGGATCTTTGGTGATTGTCCCTCTTTCATTCTTAAAATTGGCAATTTGTCTTTTTCTTTTAATCTTGATTGATCTTGTTAGAGATTGATACATTTTATTAATCTTTTCAAAGAACCAGCTTTTGGCTTTGTTGATTTTCTCAGTTGTCCATTGTGTATTCCATTGATTTCTGCTCCTATTTTTCTTATTTTCTGTCTTCCACTTACTTTAGTTTTAATATGTTATTTGTTTTCTATCTTCTTGAGATAGAAGCTTAGGTCATTTATTCTCACTTTCCTTCAGCACTCTTTTAGCTGCATCCCATGATTTTTGATGTGTCATATTTTTGTTATTATCCAATTCAGGATATATTCTAATTTTCTTTGTGATTTCTTCTTTGACCATAAATTATTTGTAATTGTGTTGCTTAATTTCCAAAATTGTTGGGATTTTTTTTCTAGATATTGTTACTGGTTTGCAATTAAATTTCATTGTAGTCAGAGTTTTATTTTGTGACCCATCATATGATCTATTTGGTGAACATTCTATGTGCTCTACATTGAAAAGAATGTATATTGTCCAGTTGTTGGTGTCTTTTCTATAAATATTAATTCAGTCAGGTAGATTGATAATATTGTTCAAATTCTCTACATGATTTTTTGTTTACTATTCTAACAATTACTGGTAGAGAGAGATGTTAAAAATCTCAAATTATGATTGTGGATTCATCTCTTGCTCCTCATAGTTCTGTCAACATTTGCTTCATGCATTTTGAAGCTTTGTTATTAGCAGCATACACTTGTAGGGTTGTTATGTCTTCTTGATGAATTGACTATTTTATCATTATATCTCCCTTTACCTCCAGTAATACACTTTGTTTTGAAGTCGACTTTGATATTAATATGGCCACACCAGCCTTCTTATTCTTGGTGATGGCATAAGGTGGTAGGGGCCTCTAAGATGGTCCCCAGTAATCTTCACTTCATGTATTCATGCTCTTGCTTAATTCTCTCTCCATGAATTTCCATTGGATTTAATGACTGGATTCTAATAAATATGGTGCTGTAGAGTGATGGGACATCAATTCTGAGATTAGGATACAAAGAGACTACAGCTTCCCTATTAGGTGCTTTCTCTTACACTCACTTACTTGTCCTAAGGAGTGATTTTGGAAGCAAATTTACCCCCAGATGACCTTCAGATGACACTGAACAACTCTGAGAGTGGCCAACACTGCAGTCCCATGAGGGACCTGGCACCAGAGACACTCAGCTAATCTGTTCCCAAGTATCTGACCTGCAGAAACTGTGAGATGAATGTCTGTCATTTTAAATTGCTAAGTTTGGGGGTAATTTATTATGTAACAATAGATAAATAATATACATGGTATAGTTTTTTCTACCCTTTTGTTTTCAACCTGTCCATGTTTTTATATTTAAAATGAATTTTTTTCAAATAACATGTAGTAGGTCTTGCTTTTCAATCCAACTTGACAATTTCTACCTTTTAACTGGATTGTTTACTCAATTTACATTTAATGTAATTAGTGATATTGTATGGCTGAGTCTAAATCTACCATCTTGGTATATATTTTCTATTTGTCTCATCTGTTTGGTGTTCATTTGTACCTTTGTCCTGCTTCTTGTTGGTGAATGAAATAATTTTTGTTTTTCCATTTATATAGTATAATTATACACATTTTTAGTATGGCTTTATCTCCTCTATTGACTTTTATCTCCTCTGTTGACCTCCTTTGTGTTTTGTGTGTGTGTATATGCACGCGCGTGCATGATTTTTCTAGAAATTACATAATATATTTGCAACATCTCATGAACAATGTAAGATATTACAACAGTGTAATTCCTTTAACCCACTCTCCTGCCCCTTATACACTTGTTGTCATATATTTATTCTGTATAAACTATAACATTATAATACACTGTTATAATTTTTGTTTTAATCAGTCAGTAGTGCTTTTATTTGCTTTATTGTTTTATTTTTAATTTTGGCTAAGAAAACACACATCATAAAATTTATCACCTTAATTCTTTAAGTGTACAGTTTTGTAGTTTTTTTTTTTGTGTGTGGTATGCGGACCTCCCTCTGCTGCGGCCTCTCCCGTTGCGGAGCACAGGCTCCGGACACGCAGGCTCAGCGGCCATGGCTCACGGGCCCAGCCGCTCCGCGGCATGTGGGATCCTCCCAGACCGGGGCATGAACCCGTATCCCCTGCATCGGCAGGCGGACGCGCAACCACTGCGCCACCAGGGAAGCCCCCAGTTTTGTAGTTTTAAGTATATTCACATCAGTCAGTAGTATTTTCAATTAATATATATAAAGTCTTCTGTGTTTATCCACAAATCTGTCCTGTCTAGTATTCTTCACTCCTTTCTGCAGATCTAGGCTTCTATCTGACATCATTTCCCTTCACCTGGAGAACTTCTTTTAGTGTTTTTGTATAATGTATTTCTGCTGGAGACAAATTCTCTCAGCTTATCAATATCAGGTAAGAATCAATAATTCTTTTCTTCCTCGTAATATGAGGAATTTAACAATTTTTGACACCCAAAGTCCTTCTGGCATCTTCCTTCCCAGTGTTTATTGTTAAACTTTGAGATTTTAAATTCAAATATTGTAATTTAAAGTATTATTTTTATATTTTCTTTGAACATCATATGTTCTTAGTTTGTAATCATATTTGCAATTATGTGGATGTATTTTATGCTCATTTTATATGATTTTTTTAGTTGTTGAGTTTTTAATTCCGATTCATGTCGTAGTCAACCCAATAAGTCTTTGGACCTTTTTCAAGAAGAACACAAAAGTGACATATTTTCTATGCCCATGAATATTGGGAAATTATTTTTGGTGCCCTTACTCATGAGCAACATTGTAAAATTGTTTAATATTGCTTAAACATTGCTCCATGTTTTTCCCCCACGTTAAGTAAGAAATCAAGAGAGGCTATTTTCACACGCCATTTTAACCTGTAAACCCCTTACTTAGAATTTTATGCTGGCTAGAGCCTTCAAACTTCAGATATGTTCTTCAAGATAACAGTAATTTCAAACTTTTTAAATGGACTATGTGATTTCACAGAATGAAATTGACATTAACTAGAAGAAAACTGTAGTGATGAGGATTTAGACAGTATTCAAAATTATTAAATAAGGAATTTCCTAGGACTTATAGAATATCAGGGAAAGTTTATCAAAAAGTTCTTAGTCGTTGTCAGACAGCACATCTTTCCAAGGTCCAAATCATGCGTCAAGAGGCTTTTAGAACTTTGTTCTCAATTTCCCTAGCTATCACAAGCCTTTCCATCTTATTCAGAAATGAACCCTTAACATCTAGCAGGATACCGAAAGCATAACTTATCTCAAGCGAGAATCGTAACAATTGCTCCTGAGACACACTGTCCCTCCCCAGTCACTCTGTCAGACTAAGGAACTGTATTTTTGGCGGTAAAATTCTGCATTCTCACACTTATCCTTCTGCTAGATCCTGTGGCTTCAACTGTTTTGAGAATGATAGTGATCCCATTCAACTAATGTCTTTCTTGCATCTTCAAGTTCCACTATAAACCCACAACCTATTTTCCCTGAGATTATTTCTTCTTTATCTGAAGCTATTTCTTATGCTGACAGCTGCCAAAGACAATTTGAGCTGTCTCCTGTTCCTCCTGTCCCTCTGGAGTGTGACTCAGACATTTAGATACCACTCATTTTTACAATTATCCAAAACGTTGTAAGACACTGGTACCAAATTCTTATCTCACACTATACATATTCATCAAGTCAAATACTAAGATATAACTAACTACTCAAGAACGAACCAAGGAAAATGAGCGTTACCTTAAGAAATCCTAGAAACAGCATTAATTTACCTCTGGCACCTGGAACCTGGAACACGTTGCCTTGTGGTCCACAGACGAGCAGCTTCCATATCATCTGGGAACTTATTAGGAACGCAGACTCTCAGGCCTACCTACAGAATCAGAATCTGCATTTTAACAAGATCTGCAGGGAACTGTATGCATTTTACAGTTTGAGAAGCATTGGTGTTTGGAACAGAGCTCCGCAACAGGTATGTCAGGACACGCTGGTGGGGATGTGTTAGAGGTGTGCTCTGAAGGTTCTCCTCAGCCCTCGGCCCTTGGGGCAGCCTGGAGGGGTCTGGGGAGGTTGGAGCCCCTCCTGGTTGCCTCTACAGACAGCAGCTCCTCCACTTACCTCCGTGTACCTGACAGGAGAAAGCTTGAGCACCTGTAGAGGTGGAGGTTCTCTGAAATAAATGCTTTCCAAACAAAGATTTTCATATCTATTGAAAAAGGTGTTTGTCTAGGGCCCCCAATAGACATACCTGTGCCAAATGTGTTCTGTGAACTAGTGAACAATACAGCATCTCTGTATTCCCAAGTCTTGTAAAAGATTGATATTCTTTCTCAAACTCGCGATCTTGGTGGTCATGATGATTGTCTCAGGGATGGCTAGGAAAAGCTTCTGCCTTTTACAAGGATGCCTTCCTCTTGAACGCGGGCTCTCACTGCATTATCTCTTGGGGGAAATTAACGGGACAGGTTGAAAAACCTTCAACTGTCCATTCCTTCAAATGGTAAACATTTCTATTCCTGTGTGTCAAAGCATCTCATACTTAATGTGCCCAAAATAGAGCCATGATCTTCCCCAAATCTGCTTTATTTCTGGTATTCTTATCTCCTTGAATGGCACCATCATATAATTAATTGGAAAAGCCAGAAACCTTGAAGTCAGTCCTGTCATCTCCCTGTCAGTCATGTTTCATGACCAGCAGCAAGTTCTGTCCACTTCACTTCCTGAGTTCCTCTTAAACCAGTATATTTCTTCCAGCATTTTCCATGCAAGCCGTTTTCTTGGTCCAGGCTACCAACCTCTCCTTCCTAACTGGGCTCACATCTCCATTCTTGTCCCAAATTGATTGCCTCAAAGTATAAACCTGATCATATCACTCCTTTCCTTAGCACCCCCTTAATATCTCCCCATGGCTTTTAGGATAAAAAGCAAAATTCTTAACATGGTCCACGAAGCCCTGTCTAGTCTGGCACCTGCCTTGTGGTCCCCAGACTAGCAGCTTCCATGTCAACTGGTGGGAGCTTACCTTTTTGCCTCCCGTTCTGCCATGCCCTGCTTTGTTTTCTGAGGTTCAGCCACACTGGCATTCTCCTCTCCATGCTTCTTCCCACAAAAGGGCCTTTGCTCTTGCTATTACCTCTTACTGGATTATCCTCCTCCGTCCCTACTCTCTTTGGTCCAGTTCACTCCTACTTATTTATCCTCTGTTTCTCTGTTCACCTGACTCCTTTCCGGAAGAGCTATCCCTGATGCTTCTACACTGAGTCAAGCTCCCAGTATTCTTCTCGTAGTGCCATGGGCCCCTCCTGCCTGGCATTCATCACAGCTTTAATGTTTCAGTTTTGTGGATGATCATTGGATTATGTCTTCCTCCCACACCAGACTGTAATCTCCATGAGGATAGGATTTGTTTCTCATTGACCCACCTTAGGTCTCCACTGCCCGGTGCTCTTCCTGGCACACAATAGAAGGTCAAAAAATATTTATAAAAGAAGTGACTGCATGCATTTTGCTTTCCAGACGCTGCCTCCTAGTGTCACCCAGCTGTGGCCTGTATCGAAGGTTCACCAGTGATGGGTCCTTTTGCTCTTACAATTCTCACGTTGACATCCAAGCTTATTCAGCTTTTCATTTCCTTTACACGTCTAGATGGTTTTCCCTCAGGAGGGCCTGCTGGAACCTCTGGGGATGGGGTTTGGGGAGGTAAGTGTAATGGCAAAAAGCTTGTCCAGGGGATTCTGATTCACCACCTGCCTTGCAGCATCAGGGCAAGAAGATCCTGCTTTAAATCTCAGGATAACTACCTAGGGTCTGGAAAGACAATCTTACAAAGTGTTCTTCCCAGGAGTCCCACTCTATCCTTTCCTCCCCCTCTCCCTCCCCAGTTCCTTCTGGCTTTTATAGACAGCATATTTACAGAGGATGTGGCTCCTTTTTTTTTTTTTTTTTTTTTTTTTGCATATTGATTCCTTTGAAAGGCTAGATCTTTAGAGCTAGAGAAACGGCCACACGGTGTTTAGCCTTCTGTAAAACTGCATAACATTTTTCTGGTGTGTATTTATTCCCTACCCCTTGAGCTAAACAGGAAGCTGAGTGGTAATTGCTTGTGTCTCCAGGCGAGTCCACTTCGTTGCAGGTGTATCACAGGCCCCAAGGAGCCCTGAGGTGTAATCTTTACACGGCTGCCTTGGCAACAGAGTTCACCAATGTTTGTAGTGCATCCGAAGACAAGCAGGTATCCATGACAGTGGGTGTTTCTAACAAATTTCCCTCTCAAATTGGCATCTTCTCTGCCAGCTTTCCAGACTTCACAGTGTGTCTCACAGTTTGGGAACAATTTCCATCATCATCTGACTGGCAAGTACTAGTTCTGTGGCAACTTGTGTTGTTAAAATAGCTTCATACACAGTAGGGCCCAGAGGTCCAACCGGCCTCTGATGTAATCACTTAAATACACATTACCATAGTGTTCCCAAGAGACAGCATCATCTTTGGACACGTTCAAAAGAACACTACATTGTCACTTGTTTAGCTTTTTGTATACACTTAAGGTATCCATAGGTGAGGATAGGTTATTTGAATTTTTTCTATTCTAGATTAATTTACCTCTTCAAAGCCATGTTTCACACAGACTTTCATAATGTTGAATTATTATTTTTTATTCTTAAAATGATCTGTCAAATTATGCATGTTCTGTCAGGAGGGGTGGAAGCTTTGTAACTGACTTCCCTATTTTTAGAACGACTAACCCTCCCGGTTTGTCCAGGATTGAGACGGGTTCCCAGGACATGGGATTTTCAGTGCAAAAACCAGAAAAGTCCAGATCACTGGGACAAATTTGTCACCCTACTACCATTTCTACCCCAAGAAGGGGAACAGGTAGACCCAGTCAAAGGCAATTATTTTTTTTTATTATTATTATTTTTTTGTGGTATGCGGGCCTCCCTCTGCTGCGGCCTCTCCCGTTGCGGAGCACAGGCTCCGGACGCGCAGGCCCAGCGGCCATGGCTCACGGGCCCAGCCGCTCCGCGGCACGTGGGATCCTCCCAGACCGGGGCGCGAACCCGGTTCCCCTGCATCGGCAGGCGGACGCGCAACCACTGCGCCACCAGGGAAGCCCCAAAGGCAATTATTCCCTGTATCTCCCAGTTTATTGGTTGGTAGGAATTCCCTGAAAGTAATATCTTGCAAAGCTTTTTTTTTTCCACGCTCTTTTTTTTTTCTAATATTTTGGTTGGCATTTAAGGAAATTTATTTATTTATTTATTTATTTATTGGCTGCACTGGGTCTTCGTTGCTGTGAGCGGGCTTTCTCTAATTGTGGCGAGCACGGGCTACTCTTTGTTGCGGTGCACGGGCTTCTCATTGCAGTGGCTTCACTTGTTGCTGAGCACCAGCTCTATGCGTGCGGGCTTCAGTAGTTGTGGCTCACGGACTCTAGAGCGCAGACTCAGTAGTTGTGGCGCACAGGCTTAGTTTTTTCGCGGCATGTGGGATCTTCCCGGACCAGGGATCAAACCCGTGTTCCCTGCATTGGCAGGCGGATTCTTAACCACTGCGCCAGCAGGGAAGTCCTCTCTCTCTCTCTCTTTTAATAGAACAGCTTTATTGAGATAAAATTCACATAACATACGAATCACCCATGTAAAGTGTGCCATTCAGTAGTTCTTAGTATGTTCACAGAATTGTGTGAGCCTCAGCACGATTTTAGAACATTTCATAACTCCCCAAAGAAACCCTATACCCATAAGCAGTCATTCTCCTTTCTCCCAGTCCTCTCAGCCCCTAGCAACCACTGGTCTGCTTTCGGTCTCTACAGATTTGTCTTTTCTAGATATTTCATATAAATGAAGTCATACACTATGTGGCCTTTTGCGTCTGGCTTCTGTCACTGAGCATCATGTTTTCAAGGTTCTTCCATGTTGTAGCCTGTGTCAGTTGTTCGTTCCTTTTTATTACTGAATAATATTCCATTGTATGGATAGACCACATTTTATTTATCTATTCATAATTTGTTGGACATTTGGGTTGTTTCCATCTTTTGGCTATTACGAATAAAGCTGCTATAAATACTCATGGACAAGTTTTTGTGTGGACACATGTTTTCATTTCTCTTGGGTATAATCCTATGATTAGAATTCCTGGGTCATAGAGTGTGTCATACAGAGTGAAGTAAGTCAGAAAGAGAAAAACAAATACCGTATGCTAACACATATATATGGAATCTAAGTAAAAAAATGGTTATGAAGAACCTAGGAGTAAGACAGGAATAAAGACACAGACATAGAGAATAGTCTTGAGGACACGGGGAGGGGGAAGGGTAAGCTGGGACGAAGTGTGAGAGTGGCATGGACATATATACACTACCAAAATGTAAAATAGATAGCTAGTGGGAAGCAGCCGCATAGCACAGGGAGATCAGCTGGGTGCTTTGTGACCACCTAGAGGGGTGGGAGGGAGACGCAAGAGGGAGGAGATATGGGGATATATGTGTATCTGCGCCAGCAGGGAAGTCCTCTCTCTCTCTCTCTTTTAATAGAACAGCTTTATTGAGATAAAATTCACATAACATACGAATCACCCATGTAAAGTGTGCCATTCAGTAGTTCTTAGTATGTTCACAGAATTGTGTGAGCCTCAGCACGATTTTAGAACATTTCATAACTCCCCAAAGAAACCCTATACCCATAAGCAGTCATTCTCCTTTCTCCCAGTCCTCTCAGCCCCTAGCAACCACTGGTCTGCTTTCGGTCTCTACAGATTTGTCTTTTCTAGATATTTCATATAAATGAAGTCATACACTATGTGGCCTTTTGCGTCTGGCTTCTGTCACTGAGCATCATGTTTTCAAGGTTCTTCCATGTTGTAGCCTGTGTCAGTTGTTCGTTCCTTTTTATTACTGAATAATATTCCATTGTATGGATAGACCACATTTTATTTATCTATTCATAATTTGTTGGACATTTGGGTTGTTTCCATCTTTTGGCTATTACGAATAAAGCTGCTATAAATACTCATGGACAAGTTTTTGTGTGGACACATGTTTTCATTTCTCTTGGGTATAATCCTATGATTAGAATTCCTGGGTCATAGAGTGTGTCATACAGAGTGAAGTAAGTCAGAAAGAGAAAAACAAATACCGTATGCTAACACATATATATGGAATCTAAGTAAAAAAATGGTTATGAAGAACCTAGGAGTAAGACAGGAATAAAGACACAGACATAGAGAATAGTCTTGAGGACACGGGGAGGGGGAAGGGTAAGCTGGGACGAAGTGTGAGAGTGGCATGGACATATATACACTACCAAAATGTAAAATAGATAGCTAGTGGGAAGCAGCCGCATAGCACAGGGAGATCAGCTGGGTGCTTTGTGACCACCTAGAGGGGTGGGAGGGAGACGCAAGAGGGAGGAGATATGGGGATATATGTGTATGTATAGCTGATTCACTTTGTTATAAAGCAGAAACTAACACACCATTGTAAAGCAATTAAACACCAATAAAGATGTTAAAAAAAAAAACAGAATTCCTGGGTCATGTTAAATCTCTATGTTAAACCTTTTTTTTTTGGAACTTCCAGACTGTTTTCCAAAGTAGCTGGACCATTTTACCATCTCACCAGCAGTGTATGTAGGTTCCAGTTTCTCCTTGTCCTTGCCAGCACTTAGTTATTATCTGTCTTTTTTATTATAATCATCCTAGTTGGTACAAAGTGGTATCTCATGGTTTGATTTTCATTTCTCTGATGTCTGCGATTTTGAGCATCTTTTCATATGCTTATTAAGCTTCTTAAATGGAAAATTATAACACAATTAAAGGATGTTTGTAAATAACTGATTATACACACTAGGCTTAAGATTTTAACTAAATATTTAAACAGGATGTCCACAGCTAATTGCTATTATCTCAAATCATTCTACCTGGAGGTAAATCTCCAAGTTTTCTTTAAACAATCAACTTTTCCTCATGACCAGAAATGGTCCCAGTATAAATCTCTCTTACTTGCTCTGATGTTGGGCCATCCTCTGTTCTCTCTATCAAGCATCGTTGTCTGAGTGGCTGTCTTCTGGAGCCAGCAACTGTGTGTTCCTTGCACATAAGCCTGGATTTGCAACCCTGGTGCTTTGTTGATTAACTTCCTCAAAGTGTTGGATACTCAATCATCACTCATACTATTTGGGCTCAGTGGCCTTCTGGGCACTGTATACACTCAGCGATTCCTCTCTTTGTCTTACCTCTCTGATTTTCTGCTACTTCTTTTCCTTTGTCTGTTCCCTTTCTCCGGTTTCTCTTGCTCACTCTGTGTGTTTATTTAATTTCGTTCATTGGTTAGTTTGTTCCTTTATTCCTCCACTAATAAATTCCAAAAGGATCTGAGGCACTGGATTCCATCTCCCGCCCTTGCCTTTTCTCCTTCTGTCATTAACAAATTTTCTCTCAAGAAACCCCATTGATTTGGCAGAAAATGATAGGATTCCTAGCAAGGCTACCAAGAAAACTATCTCCATCAGGAAACATACTCCCTATCTGCAATATCTTTTGGAGCTTAGAATGGAAACAAGGAGTTTTCATCTTTCTAGAAAGGCCCTGGCCACAGTTGTGTGACATGATCAACAGTTTCTACGAATGTCTATGGATGACCTCCTATTGATCAGCAGCTACTACAAAAATACCATTTCTGCATTTAAACCCATTATTGCTTGATATATGTGGCCAAACAGTCACTACCTTACAGTTTGGCAGAGGGGACAAGGGTAATAATAATAATAATAATAATAACAACAATAGTAAATGATCTAGGCACTATTCTAAGCAGTAGAAGAAGAAGAATTTCATGGGGACAGTCCACTGTAGAAGCAGGCAACTAGGTATTTTTATTATCATGTCCATATTATTATTTACTTTGTAAAAAGATTTAACCCAGCACAAGGTAATATGGTCATATTCAGATACCAAAATGGTCCCTCATTTCTTCCTTATCTGTTTTTACAACAGGGATGGCCCTAAGGTTGTAACCTTTGGGACAACACTGCCATTTTCATTCCTGACCTAAGAGATCTGGGGTGCCCATGAGTGGGGTAGCCAGCGATGTCTGTTGGTTTGTGTATTTCAGAGTCAAGGGGCCAGAGAAGGAGGAGAAGTTGAGGCGGGCGATCAAGCAGGTCCTGAAGTGTGACGTGACTCAGAGCTGGCCGCTGGGGGCTGTTCCGCTGCCCCCGGCCGACTGCCTTCTCAGCACGCTGTGCCTGGACGCCGCCTGCCCGGACCTCCCTGCCTACCGCACGGCCCTCAGGAACCTCGGCAGCCTGCTGAAGCCGGGGGGCTTCCTGGTGCTCGTGGATGCTCTGAACAGCAGCTACTACATGATCGGCGAGCAGAGGTTCTCCAGCCTCTGCCTGGGCCGGGAGGCAGTGGAGGCTGCCGTGAGGGAGGCCGGCTACACCATTGAACAGTTTGAAGAGATTTCCCAAAGTTATTCTTCCAACATGGCCAACAATGAAGGGCTTTTCTGCCTGGTGGGGCGGAAGCTGAGCACATCTGTATGATACCTTGGGATCGCCATTAAAGCAGTTCCTCTGGCTTGCGCAGTTGACTTCAATCCTTGGTTCTAACTGCCATGGTCATCGTTCTGAGTAGAGGCTAATGGCTGGGGCCCAATGGTTCATCTAGGGCAGGGTTGGAGTGGTCAGTCTGCCTAGGAACCATTGGTTGACCACCTACTCTGTGCTCCCCATGAGTGCTGGTGTTATGAGGACTCCAACATGACAAATGGGCATGTCTAGTCTTCACTGCCTATGATTACAGAAGAATACCTCATTTTCCTTGAATATCCCAGTTATGATGGCTGAAGCCCACACATGCCTACAGAGAAGTGTCTGCAGTTATTCACGCCTCATTTCCTGGGGGCCCTGATGACTTCTTCTTTCCCAGGAACAGACTTCCCCTGTTCTTCACTTCTTGCCTTCTCTGGGACCATGTCCTCCTCTGGGGTCTACTGGTGCTACCACCACCCAGGGTCAGAGAACAGCTGTCACTTTTGCCTCTTGGTCTCAAGAATGGGGTAGGCCTTTCTTTTACTTCCCTCAACACACCTGATCCAAGGCTGTGACTTTTATACCTGAAGAGAAGTTTAGGAGTTAGCAAGAGAGAAAAGAGACCCTGTCTTACAGGTGCTATTAGAAACGAGTATCTTTGGGAATTCCCTGGTGGTCCAGTGGTGAGGACTCCACGCTTTCACTGCTGAGGGCCTGGATTCAATCCCTGGTCAGGGAACTAAGATCCCGCAAGGCACGCTGTGTGGCCAAAAAAGAAAAAAAGAAAGAAAGAAACAAGTATCTCAGAGCCCACATCCGTAGAGGGTCCTGGAAGGTAGCCTGTTGGCATAGCTTTGGGCCAGGCATCTACTTATCTACTTGGAGTTAGCATACCTCCATATGGCACGGCCACCCTTTCTGGGTCCTATGCCCGTCACCCCGAGACTCTAAAACAGAAGTTGACAAACTACGACCTAGGACCCAAATCTAGCCTGCTGCCCATTTTGTAAAGTTTTATTGGAACATAGCCATGGCCATTCATTTGCGGACTGTCTGTGGTTGTTTTCCTGCTGTGATGGTAGAACTGAGTAATTACGAGAGCAACTGTATGTATAGCCTGAAAAGCCTAAAATATCTATTATTTGGATGTTTGTAAAAAAAAAGTTTGCCTTCCCCTACCCGAGAGAGAGAAGGAGTTTCCTCCTCACTCTGGTCTGAGGCCCCTTTCTCTAGTCTTCATTTCTCATCCCAAGATTTCTCTCTTCCTAGGATTACTGACAGTGGACATTTCTGCTTCTCACAAGGGAGAGTCCTTCCTCCCCACTCCCCCAACATGCAATGACAATCACATCAGGGCAGAGAGAGTCCAACACCAGTACATTTTTGTTTACTTGGTTGTAAATAACACAGTATTGGCCCATTTCCGAGACATTTCCAATTGTTCAATTATCATAGGACATTCACATCACAACATTCTAACCTGCTTACGAGTTCTAGGGATTCTGTCCTGAAGGCCACTAACAGGCCAGTCCAGGCTGCATCAAGAAGGCCAAGTCCAGCTCTGTTCCTGTAAGCAGGTGGGGAGGGTCAGACCTGCGCATCCTTTCTCCAAATAACTGTTCCCAGAAGGCAGCACACTTAGCTCCCCAGCAGCCAGCACCAGTCACCCAGGCTCCAAGGAAGCAACAAAGTCTGTGGAGACTGGGATCTCCCAAAACTGTGCCATCTACCTCCACCCAGAATGAAGGTCACAGCGTCTGAAAACGTCTGCATTTGGTTACCCCCAGCCCACCCAAGACAATGGCCCTTGCTTACATTTGCATAACAGCAAAGAAAAACATAAGCCTACTTTTAAAACAGGATTTCCTGGTTTCAACCTCTTTTAAAAACAGGAATTTCTTTTTAAAACAACGTTTCAAACATAGGTTTTCTACTTTGACCTATGCAATTTTGGCTGGGGGGTGGGGAAGATGGGGGTGGATGCCAGGGGAAGGAGCTGAGACCAGATGGCCCACAACAGCTTTGTAAGGCACAGTCCCTGAGCAGATTAGTCTTCTGTGATTTTACCTCTGAGATGACATTTATGGTAACACTTTTTGTTTCCCCACTGAACTGTGAGCCTCTTGGGTTTATGTCTGGATTCCCCAACCCTTTGGCCAGACATGGTCTAGGCTCTGGGCACAGAGCAGTGAATAGCGGAGGTTAGAACCCTGTTCTGGGAATTTATGTTCTAGAAGAGGAAGTGGAGGGACAGGAAGATAAGGAAACTAATCAATGAATGAGATATTTTCTGAGGGCGATCGGAGCTCTGAAGGCACTATAACAGGATAATGGGCTGGAGACTGTCTGATTGACAGAACATCTGACTAAAAAATGGTTTAAAAAATAGGTGTTTATTAATCTCACAAAGAAGAAACTCAGAGGTAGGCACTTGCAGGAGAAAGTGGTGGCTCTACAGCATGATCAGGTATCTCAGTCATATCCATCTTTCTACTCTGCCTGTGCCTGTGAGTGGAGTTTTCATGGGGGAAAATCTGTTTCAGAAGCCTCAACAGGCTTCCTACCTCTTACTGACTAGACTAACATGCCCACCTCTTGCAGACAAAACAGAAAAGACACAGGGCACACTACTAAAGATTTGTTAAATGAATGAATAAATTCTTAGGTGACAGCAAAAAGAAAAAAGAAAACTCACTGGATTCAGCGAACAAGCCAGCAGCTCTGATAATCGTCAGCATCCAATTTTTTTTTCTACAAAGATCATCCCATTTTCAAAATCCGGCTCTGCTACTTACTAGCTGTTTCTCCTTGGGCAAGTTACATAACCTCTCTGTGTCTGCCTCCTTATTTGTAAAATGAGATTAAAATAGAATTTCCTATCAAAAGAATACAAGTGAATTGCTACATATAAAGGACCTAGAATAAATGCTTGGCACTTGATAAGCACACAATATTTATTTATTGTTAGCTATAATATTATCTTTGATATTAGTTGCCAAAGCAGCTGAGAAGAGATATCTTGAGCTCTAAGTAAGAGAGAGGATTGCAGTTCTGGGCTGCAGGCATCCAGGCTCTTTACTACTGGCATTGTCTTCCAGAGGGGTTGTGATAAAACTCAGTTTCTACAATGTATGCCATCAGTTCCTTTCTCATTTAAGAAATATTCAGCAAACATTTGTTTAGCACCCTCTAAGTACCCTTCCTACTCCAGGCACTGAGAATACAAATGAAGCCCTGTGTCAGCTGGCTCTCAGGTCCTCATCTCTGCAGTCACAGTGATACATCTAGTGCTTCCCGGTACTTCCAAAGGCAGTACTGCAGCCTGCAGCAGTGGTCCCCACTCAGAATCCACCCTGTTCAGCTTCTCCTGCTCAGGCTGTGCTGCTGGTGGTCCATGTCCACAGCCGGCAAATGCTGGGGGAAGAATGACGTGGGCTGTCTGGAGAAAGATACTTCCCATGCCCAGGGTTCTGCCTTGGATGCCTCAGAGCCGTGCCAGTTTCCTCCAGGAGAAGTAGAAAACACTTTCCATCTACACCAGGGGTCAGCAAACGTTTCCTGCAAAAGGACCAGATGGTAAATATTTTGGACTTTGTAGGTCATAGGATCTTTTTTAAAAAAATGTTTATTTATTTTTAAAATTTATTGTCTTTATTGTTTTGGCTGCATCGGGTCTTAGATGTGGCAGGCAGGATCTTTTGTGGAGGCGCACGGGCTTCTCTCTAGTTGAGGCGTGCGGGTTGTCTCTTTTCTAGTTGTGGCGCGCGGGCTCCAGAGCGTGTGGACTCTGTAGTTTGCGACACGTGGGCTCTCTCATTGAGGCGCGGAGCTCAATAGCTGTGGTGCATGGGCTTAGTTGCCACATGGCATGTGGGATCTTAGTTCCCTGACTGGGTATCGAACCCAAGTCCCCTGCATTGGAAGGCAGATTCTTTACCACTGGACCACCAGGGAAGTCCCGGTCATAGGATCTTGATCTATTCAAGTCTTCAGTTATAGGGAAAGCAGCCCTATACAATATGCAAATTAATGTGTGTGGCTCTGTTCCAATAAAACTTTATTTACAAAAACAGGTGAACAGGTTGATTTGGCCCAAAGGTTGTAGTGTACAGATTCCTGATCCAGACCCTGAAGCAGCCTTACTTGTGCCTGAAGTTTTATAAGGTTTCTCTAGTTAATTTCAAATACTCCATTCTACTTATAGGAGCTCAAACCCAAATCCGAGGGGCTGAAAGGGGAATACAGAGAACAGTTTCCTCCATGCTCCATCTCTCTCTTCCCTGCTGCATCCCCCAGTCAGAACTCCTTACTCCTCCACCAGGGTGAAGCATTCAATAAATAATGACAGAAGATGGAGGTGGGGGCGGGGAAGGGGGCGCAGATGAAATCAACTACACAATAGTTCTCAAACTGCAAGTTGACATTCATTCATTAAAATCAAATTAGTGCATCACAATAAACATTTGGAAAAATAATAGAGAATGAACTAGAAAAAAAAAATCCCAGATATTAGCACTCCGTATAGTCTTATTTTGTGAAGTTTTGTTTTAGTTTTATTAAAAACTACATGTAGGGACTTCCCCGGTGGCACAGTGGTTACGAATCCACCTGCCATTGCTGGGGACATGGGTTCGAGCCCTGGTCCGGGAAGATCCCACATGTCACGGAGCAACTAAGCCCATGCGCCACAACTACTGAGCCTGCGCTCTAGAGCCCACGAGCCGCAACTACTGAAGCCCGCGCGCCTAGAGCCCATGCTCTGCAACAAGAGAAGCCACCGCAATGAGAAGCCTGTGCACCGCAACGAAGAGTAGCCCCCGCTCGCCGCAACTAAAGGAAGCCCAGGCGCCGCAACGACGACCCAACGCAGCCGAAAACAAACAAGCAAACAAAAATACCGCATGTATATGCATAGGTATATAAATACACGTTTATATATATAAACACATAAATTTCCTTCTGGATCATGATATAAAATGTATTTATTACTGTAGGTTGTGTCAAAAACTTTAAAAGCCACTGGACTGTATTCTGGGCTTCTGGGACTAAATGTAATAGCCAACGTTTTTCTTTCATACAGAGATGAAGGACACGGTCCCTGTTCTTAAAGAACTGAGTCACTGGGGGGAATTGACATGTAAACAGTTAAAATTCAGGGTGATAAGGGCTCTGAGATAAGTAAGCCCGGGGTGCTTTGGAAGGGGGATGTCAGGAAAGCTGGCATTGGCCCTGGGTCTTGCTGGCTGCATAGAGGTGTTGTTTGGCAGATGAGGAATAAAAGGTCAACATGAGGAACGTCCTGTACGAAGGCACGAAGCAACTCCTCCCACCCTCACGCTCCTCACCGGTTTGTTCTCCCAGTGAAGCAAGGACCTAAGCAAACATTTGGCTACTGGGCTTTTGTTTGCTTTCCCAGAAATCAAACAGACCAACCAAGTCACTAGCAAACCCTGACTAGGGGTCACTCCGGTCCTAACGTATAAATCTCTTTGACCGCTGACCCAGCGCAGGTGTTTTTCAGTCTGCTTTCTGGGGAAGTGTTCCACAGTCTCGCCCTGAGCAAACTTGCATGACGACGCAAGTCGGTGTGTCATGTCCTGGACAACGACCAGGGAAGAGAAAGCCATTTACAGGGCTGTTCACCCAGTTGGTGCAGGCAGCCTGGCCAGCCCAGACTTTGTAATTCCCATCACCTGGCTGTCACCAGTAATAAGAGAAGATGTCCGTGATATGACTTACTAGGCTGATCTTTAAAAGCTGTGACTGCCCCCTCTAATTTTAGCCTCAACCAACTCGGAGAATGGGAGGGGACCATTAAATCTTACGGAGATTAGGAGGAGGTGGGGAAAAGCTCCGGACTGGGGGACGGAAGCCATGTGTGCATTTTTGTCTTATGACTTGATTGCCATGAAAGCAGCAGTCCACCTTTGCCAGGCTCAGGGCTACCTCTGTAGAAGAGGAGCAATGATCATTTCGAAGGACGATTGAGATCAACTGTGAAGGCATAGTGTAACCTGTGAAGTGATTCATAGCTCTTAGATGACTTGGATATTATTAACCCCTTCTAGGGCAGCCACTGAGCAGCATGGTGCTACATTCATGAAGGTTCCCTTCACAAACTGAGTAAGGATGGCCTTCATAAGCTCTTTAAAGAGCTCTTCAAAAGCTCTCAGCCTTGTGATGGAGAGGTTCCAGCCATGACTAGGGAAACCTGTCTTGCCTGTGTTCAATATCTAAGTCAGCAGTACAGGCACCTTGAATCCAGAGTCTTCTTCACAGCTAGTCATTCATTTGGCAGGTGTTTATTACACCCCTGTTACAGGCCAGGCATTGGGTTCAGGGGCTGAGGATGCTATGCTGAAGGTGATACAGCCTCTGGCCTCATGGGACTTATTTCCCTGAGAAGGAGACCAGGAAGTAATGCATTTGTACAGAACCTTAGAATAAATACTAGATTTTTTGATTCTCAGGTCAAGCCTGTCAGGAACCTTTGCCCTTTCTGACAGAGCTCACCAAAATGAGACAAACCAAGCCTTTCTTAAAGCCGAACCTGTCCATTTATAGATCAGCTTTGCTCAAAAAAAATTTTTTGAGCTACAGATAAGGTGTTTAAGGAAGATTATCACAAAGAAAAACCCCACTGTGCTGTGTTCCTTTTTTCCAGCGGAAGAGTGATTTAACCTTTTGGAGTCTCCCTTTCTCTCTTCCTTGCTGGCAGCACTTCTGCCCAGAATCGCTGAATAGGAAATGCTTTCCTTAGCCCTCTGATCGCCAGCAGAGGGCGCACACAGCTCTTGTTGGAGACCTTCATTCCTGAAATTACCCATTTGTACAGCAAGGAATTTAAAGTGAGTTAAATCTTCCAAAACAAGAAGCTTCTCCCCAGCATTGCCTTTTGTACACTCCACTTCTGAGGTTGCTAGAGAAAAAGGAAGGGGAATTCAGCCTATTTTTCTTTAACAAAAAGTACGTATAATTATTTTTATAGATACTTACATTAAAATTTTTCCTTTTCAGGTCTATAGGCAAAATGCAAATTTTAATAAACCACACAGAGGCTCTTTGCCAGATTAGCATAAGAAATGTTAAATATTAGATTATGCGGTTAACTCACCATTACCTTCTATTTCCTGTTTATTCAAAGTAGGAAAAAGAAGTTTTTGTGCTTTTTCAAAACCCAGTTTTTTAATATTTAAAAAATGGAGAAGTCTTCCTATGGTTGCTGGCCAAATCATGATACTTAAAACTTTAATGTTTATTTAATAGAGTCTGATGAATTCACAGTTAGAGTTGGGGTTGAGTTTCAAACCCTCCACAAATAGTTATGAGTTAATATTGCCTTTGTTCCAACTTCAATGTTGAGGACCAGGAAGTATTTTCTTCCCTGGTAGGTTATTGTCTCTCTCATCTCAGAGAAAAGCTCTTGAACATTTAAACAGAAGAGGAGTTAAAGAATCGTAAACACTAGTTAGGTTGCTCTTCAGAAGCATCAGTAATAGCAGGAACAACTCACTTATCCTCAGCTTAAGGAGACTGGTAGTCTCCTTAAGAGCGGAGAGTTAAGCACCCCATGTGCAGCAAGAGGAGGAAGGTGTTTCTAGAAGGAGGAGGCTAAGCTGTTAGTTTTTCGCCCCCTTTCTTCTCAAGGGTCAATTTCTGTCACCTTTCCACCACCATCCACTATTCATTAAATGTTACGGAAATCCCAGTTATTTGATGTGACCCTTGCCCTAGTGGAATTTATGATCTTACTTGGGAGTTAAGATTTACAAAATTGAAGTCCAAACCTCCTATTTTATAGGTGAAGAAACTGAGACGGTGATCCGGGATAAGGAACTTCACCTTCCCATGCCCCGGTCTCTGCTGTGACGTGAAGGGTTGAATCAGGTGGCTACGAGGGCCAACAGTTTATGATTTCTGAATTAGAGAACAATAGTTGTTAAAATAGAATTTTAATATAGGTGCCATCTGAGGTAATCAAGTGATTACCTCTAATGTGGTAATCACTTTAAGATGCAAGTGAACCCGTGCTTCCTCTCATGTGTCAGGGAATTTGGAGGGGCAGTGACTTATATTCCCCCAGGATCTGAGCTCCTGCTGGCTCTGAGTTGCAGTGTGTGAATCATCTCACTTCAAGCATATGCTGATTCTTTTCTGTATCACATGACCCCTGACCAGACTCTTCCTGATCCCTTCATTCTCTGAAAGTCCACTGGCCCAAAAATATATGAGTAGCTGAAGGTTCGAGACAATGGAAGTGGCTCATGCCCTAGGACTACAGCAACCTAAGATATTCGAAACCCTTGCTTTTAACCTTATGGAGGATTTCTCAGCGACTCACTTTCTCTAATTGACCCTCACCATATGCTGTTCTGCTGTCTCCCCTCCCTTCTCTGGTCTCCAGCCCCCTCCTCATGGGCTTCCTGCCTCCCTTCCCAAACACCTGTACCCATCTCTTCATTTCACTTGCTTCAAGTCCAGATCCCACCCTGGGGCTTCACTTCCCTCAAGCCTTCAAGGTTCCTTAAAAGGAACTTTGCTACTTGTATTTAGAATTAGAAAATTCACTCTTTTTACTTAATTGGGGGCTTGGGCTCTGAGCTTCCTAGAACCCAAAGCAAAGAGGGGGAATATCCATTACAAGGTTCACTGTGCTTATGAATTCAAAATAGACCAGCAGTTGTTCAACATAAGCACAACGTTTTCTGGCTCTGAAAACTCTCCTGCAGTTCATGATAATGGCGGGGGGGGGGATAGTGTAGCTATCACTACCCCCTACCTGCCTCTACTGTGGTATACCTAGCTCAATTAGTGACTTTTTTTCAAGTTTAAATCCTCTAGAAGAGCATTATTAATTCCCTACACTAAAAGCTTTTATTGAGTGCCAGGAATAATGGTTCAAAATGCTGGATAGAGAAGAACACAAGACAGAGATGGTCCCTGGCCTCCTCAGCTTTCAGTCGAGGTGGGCACGGGCAAGCAGGAGGTCAGCTTTGATGCATAAAGTGGTGTAAATGGGAAAACACAGGAGAGCCTTGACTAGTCTTGAAGGGTTGGCAAAGGCTTCCTGGAGGAAGTGATACGTAAGATAAGGCTTAAAGGGGAAGTAAGATTTATCTGAGCAAAAAGAGGGGAAATGAGTTCCAGGCAGAGAGAAGAGCCTGAGGAAGATGCCTAGAGGTGAGAGGGACGATACATAGGATTAGGGACTGTAGCAGATGCCGTCGTGAGGCACCCAGATCCCCTTCTCCAGGACAGCACATCCAGCTCCCACTGCTGCTGCTGTGATGTTGGCTGCTAAGGGCCCAGCTGCCCCCTTCCCAGGGGAGTTGCTCTTAGCCAACAGGAGGCACCTTATCTGGGAAGTTACAGGCCACTGCCCCCTCCTGCACCCCAGGTCAGCCCACAGCCAATGAATGACTAATACAGGGATTCCAAAGGCTGGTCCTCGTGCCTGGGGGTCGGGGGTGGGGAGAGGTGGGGATCGTGGCTGTGTGCTTGAGCTAAGACAGAGGCAAAGGGAAATGGTTGAGACTGAAACCTCCAGACGCATTTGGTCCAAATTTGAGCCCCATCCCATTAGCAAGTTAGGGCTCTCCTGACTTAAGTTACTGCTGTTTTCAATAAAAATTCCCGTGAGTTCTATCCATTTAGATGTCTGATGACTAGGATCACAGTTCATAAAACTCGACCCTGACTTCATCCACCTTCCTGAACTTGTAATTAAGGACACCAAAGGCTCAGCAAATCAGGACATTTGGGTAAAATCCCTCTAAGCCTCAGTCTCTTTGAAAAGTGGGAATGATAATCCACACTCTCTCTGCTTGATCGGGGGATAGCTAGAATAAAACATACCTCAAGAATATCTCGGGCTTCCCTGGTGGCGCAGTGGTTGAGAGTCCGCCTGCCGATGCGGGGGACGCGGGTTCGTGCCCCGGTCCGGGAGGATCCCACAT
>NC_041229.1:17910141-17917165 GCF_002837175.3 Physeter macrocephalus | reverse complement strand
GGAGCCTGCGCTCCGCAATGGGAGAGGCCACAACAGTGAGAGGCCCGCGTACCGCAAAAAAAAAAAAAAAAAAGAATATCTCATGTCCTTTGACCTTCTGGGATATGAGGACAGGAATGCCTGGATCACAGCCCCCAATATCCCAAATTCTGACAATGCACCCTCCTCCCACCAAGTGAGAAGAGTCTGCTTTCTGGTTATGACTCAGTCTCTTATGAGTCTGATCAGTGTGAATCAGTGAAGAGACCAGCCATGGATGCAGTGACAAATGAAGTTTCTGAACCTACAAAACCAGACACTAAATCAAGACACTGACACTCTCAGAGACTAACCTGGAATAGTCTCCTGTTTTCCTCTCTCCCTTCATCCCCTAGAGATCAGGGCAAATGACCTACCATAGTAGAACAGGATGGGAGCTGGATCTTGAAGGGTGAGTGGAAAGAACTCCAACAAGACCCACTTCAAAGCAAAGAAGCAGAATATCTCCCCACCAATACAATATACTTTTTAGTTTCTTGCTCCCAGGCAATAAGTATAAACCATGAATTAAAGTTAATTAGTGTCCTTCTAGAAAATGCAACTGTAATTATAGACATTTAAGTGCATTTAATGCATTGGAGGAGAATCAATTGTTTCACAGTTCACAGAGGGTCCTGCTGGTTGGAGGGTAAACTCAGCACCTCCAGTAACTTAATAATCATTAGAACTGCATGGGGCTTCTGGAAATCTGGATCTCGGGAGACCATGCATTCCCCACAGTGGAGAATGGAACATTCAACCTTCAACGTAGTGGAAAACCCCAGTAATTCATAGTGAGCTGGATGCCAAAGTCCCCTGGGGTAAACCTGTTCTTTCCTTGCCTTTGGTCTCACAGGCACCTTCTAAGTGCCAGGCACTAGGTAGGAGGGCTACAGACAGTAAATCAGACATACACGGTTCCTGCCTTCTCAGAGCTTATGGTCTATTTGTCAAGGATGGACAATAAATCAAGCAAAACAAGTCAGTGTGGAAAGTGTCATATAGGGAATGTGCATGGGTATGATTTCCTGGAGGAAGTGACTTTTAATCTGAGACCTAGAGGATGAAGAGAGTAAACAAAGCGAGTTACAGGCAGAGGGCTGAGGGGAGGGGAAACCATAATCCAGGCAAAACACAGCAAAACCTGGAGACGAGAGAGCATGGCTCATGGAAGGATAAGAGGAGTTCTGTGTGGCTGATGTGGAAGGTGTGAGAAGGAAGTGGCCAGAGGTGGACTAAGGAGGGAAACAGAGGCTGAGTCAGAGAGGCTGATGGCGTTTGTACTTAAATCTCAGCACAATGACAGACCCTGGATGGTGTTACCTAAGCAAATAACAAAACCTGGCTTTGAGAAATGTAGAGACTTCTACTGTCCTCTAGTATTTACAGGGAAGGAAATGTAGCTTCCTTGGGTTGTTTAGTCTACTGTGTAACTAAAAGGAAGCGTTTAGCTTTACCCAAGACTTTTGCTCTTGGCCACCTTGGGTCCCTACACACTCCTGCCTTAAAGGCCTGGGATTAATTACAGCCCTTAGTGTGGCATCCAGGGCTTTTCTCTACCTCTGCCCCCCACACCTCTACCCACTCCCACCCCACAAGTCTCAGCCCTCAGCCCTGCATGCCTGACAATAAATATTTTCAAATGAAAGGAGGATGGATTGACTCTGGGCTTCTATCTCAGCCGCTCACATACATGCCTCCAGGCCTCCGAGCTTTGCTTGTGTTGAGCCCCCTCTCTCTTCACTCCAGCCCTAGGACCCACAGAAGCTCTCACTGTTCTTTTGCCAAGTGGGCTCAGAAATCTCTAAGAAGCCTTTTCCTCTGGCAGAGCTGACAGATCCTCCTCTGGGTTCTCTCGGCTCTTTCTACACACAGTTGATTCTTGTTGTTCGCAGTAGGTAGATTGTATAAAGTCTTCCCGAACACTGGATTAGCGATCACCCATCCATGGCTCCCAGGGGAAATACAGGGTTAGTTTTCTGTGAGTCTCTGGTCACAACATCTTCATCAACCGATCAATGCATAACTTTGTTTTACGTGTTGCTATTTAAAGATAACTTATTTAATCCATATTGTTGATTCATTAACACTGAACTCACAGCCAACAGCGCTACAACTCATACTTGAATGAAGCTTGCGTAACATATGTATTTTCCACTTAAGGCATATCATAGCCTTCTTGCGCTTAAAGAACAGTAGCACTTCCACGCTGTTTGGGGACCATTTTAAACAGCGAAATTGATCTCAGAGAGGCAGCAGTGAGTGGTGGTGTGAAGCGAGATCTTAATTCCCTGCCCAGGAATCGAACCTGGGTAGCCTGGATGAAAACCAGGAATCTGAGCCACTACACCCCCTGGCTCTTGCCCCCAGTGAAAAATGCCTTTCTCACGCAGGCAAAACTGTAAAAACAGGTACAAAGTTCATTATTAGAGCCATAGCACACCACAAGTGGGAGAGTACACAGAGAAACTGTTTACTGAAGATAGAAGCAAGGCAGAGATGCACACACAGAGAGGAAGGGTGTGGGTGTCCCCCCTAATGAGGAGGAGCGGGGTAAGAGGCGGTTATTTATAACACAAGCTTCATTCAAGCATGAGTTGTAGTGCTGTTGGCTGTGAGTTCAGTGTTAATGAATCAACAATATGGATTAAATAAGTTATCTTTAAATAGCAACACGTAAAACAAAGTTATGTATTGATCGGTTGATGAAGATGTTGTGACCAGAGGCTCACAGAAAACGAACCCCGTATTTTCCCTGGGAGCCATGGTTGGGTGGTCATTTATAAAGGGCAGTTCTTCCGGGTCTTTGTTTACCTTTGGCCAATTATCTGGTTTCTTTTTCCACACCTGACCTGCCCTAGGGCCCTCCCCAACATACTTGTGCAACTTTTCTCCAAGATGGATTACAGCCCAGAGGCCTTAGCATCACACAGCCTTAGCATCATGTATTATGGGGTGGTGCCCCCTCCTTTTTGATCCCCAAGGTGCAATGTTTCCCTTGCCCCAAGGGTGGGAAATGTATGACCTCTTGATCTTTTAACAGGGTTTATTCCTACTCTGGCCCTGCCATAAAAATGTCCAATGTCTGGTTATTTACCCTATTTCTGTTGCTGGTATTTATATCGAGGTGCAGATCTTGAAATATAGACAGGAGTCCGGTCATAAATATGTAGTCCTGAAGCCCGTTTGTCTCTTGCTTCAGGAAATGTAAACAGGAGGCTGGTAATGAATGTCCAGCCTGGAGCCCATCTTCTTCTCACCCCAGGAAGTGTAAATGTCTAGCCTGGAGCCCATCTATCTCCTGCCTCAAAATCACCAACAAAAAGCACAAAAATGTGAAAAATGTAACACTTAATATATCATGAAAAGCACACTGCATACAGTAGGATTGCTGAAGCAAGAAGGTAGAGAGAGTTTGCCTTGTTCAACCCCAGCTAAGAATGTGTGTGTTGACAACTCACATTTTTCACTACTCTGTGCGCATCTAGGAGTGATCACAAAAGCACTGCACGTCCTGATTTCAGGGTCACAAATAAATTTTAGGGAATAGGCGAATCCACAAATGTGGAATCTGTGAATATTGAGAATTGACTGTATCTTTATTATTCCGAATTGAAGTTAGTAACTGATATTCACTTCTTTTCTTCCAAAAGTGTGTAGTGACTACACTGTGAGCTTTTTGAGGAGTTAGCATACAATAGGAAATAATGACAACAACTAACACGGAGAATTGAATATGAGGTGTGCATTTTCTCATTCAGTTCTCAAATAATTCTCTGAATTATGTACTATTATTATTCTCACCTTACACATGGGGAAACTAAGGCTTAGTGGTGATAGTAACATCTGCCTATGGTAATGTAGTAAGTAGTAAAGGCTGGATTTGCGCACAGGCTATCTGACTTGGGAGCCCACATGCTTAATTGCTGGGCTATCTTGCCTGTGAATTTAAGTCCTTGTGGAGAACTGCCTGAAAAGGAAACTCGAGACCTTCAGCATAATCTTCTGGTCAGCCCCTGAGAGTGGCAGTCAACCCATCTGGAGAGGAAGGAGTGGCTTTTAGGAGGAAGCAGAGACGATGGCAGGAGCGCTCATGGGTGGTCCCCCAGATGACTGAATTCACTCACTGATTTTGATGTGGAATCCGGCCTCTGTACCCCAACACCGAATTAAATCTCAGAGACAGAGTTCTGGGTGAAGTAGAAAAGAATAGCTTTATTGCTTTGCCAGGCAAAGGAGGCCACAGGGGGCTAATGCCCTCAAAACTGTGTGTCCCAACCTGGAGGGGGTAGTGAGGAGTTTTATACAGTAATGGTTCAAAGAGGAGGGCGTGGTCAGCTCGTGGACATTCTTCTGATTGGTTGGTGGTGAGGTAAGTGGGAGTCGGCATCGTCAGCCTTCTGGTTCCAACTGGTCTGGAGTCTACCTGCTTGTGGGCAGCATACTGTTAATTTCTCCCACCTGGTGGGGGAATATCTGCAAAATAGCTCAAAGATGTTGTTATGTATCTTCCTTGAGGGGGAACCAGGACCCTGCCCCAAGGCTGCACTATTGTTTCTTGACTGTTCCTCCCATGTCCCCTCCCTTCCCTAATTAACAACTGTTTGAACCTGCCTGTTGGAACTCAGGGAAGGTCATGGAGGCTGAATGAAGCCTATTTCCTGTAATTAAGAAATGGGGGACACAGAAAGGCTTCTGTGCCCAGGAGCCCTACGGGGTCCTGCTCAGTTTCAGTTTGAGGAGACAAGTGGCCAAGGCTGCTGTCTGGAAAGAAAGGTTTCTGCTTATGGGTGAAATGTCTGTACTTACCTGTGACAGTGAATTGTCCAGATTGGACCTATTTGCCTGAAGGCAGTGGCATAGGCAGTGCACGGGCCTTGCTGGGGACAAGGCAGCACTAGCATGATAAAGCTGGTACCCAGACAGCAAAGTTTGGGGCCCAGAGGGAGCATGACTTTGGAGTATGAGGGTCTTTTAGGTAGCAGCCTGGTACCTGGTTATGTCAGAAGTGGTTAAGATGGTGCTTCCACTACCCGAGGTCTAGAAGGCCATGTTTAGCCTGAGAGAAGCCTCTGTAGGGCAGACACCTCAGCGATCATCTCCCATGCTCTCTAGGATCAGAGTGGGGTACTCGGACCAGGCCAGAGCCCTAGCTTTTGGGTCATTGGCCATTATCTGTCTGACAGTGTGACCAGGCTACTGGGTCTTAAGGAAATGGCTCAGGGAGTAAATGAGTATGAAAAGAAATATCATGTTGGGTACAGGGCCATCCATAACTCCTCCCCTCTTGGAGGGAACTAACACCCAAAGCCCTGTTTGTGGCCTGGATGTTCTGATTCTGGTACAACTACGCTCTGCCTTCAACACATATTTGTACCACTCACACGCTGAGCTGCTTATGGTCCTCCTGTGAGTCCTTCCAATGGTCACGGGAGCCAGGGAGCCGGCTTAGACTGTCTGTGGCTGGAAGAAGACTCTGGAATGTCTCCAGTGAGAGCAATTTACATACTTCAGAGCAAGTTGTCAGATGTTTCCAGGAACAGAAAGGCCAAGATGTCTAGAGAAGGGACAAAGGGATAGCCACTGCCTGTGCAGATTCTCCTTCTGCCCAAGGGAGTCTTGGCTTTTGTCTCAATCCCCCCCACAAGATGCATAAAGCGCCAGCTCTGCCCAGCCTTTCCCTCATGAACCCGTGCCACCTGCCATCGTTCTGATGACTTCATCTTGGCGAAAAACCAACCAACTCCCCACCCCCAGCATTTCTCAAGGAACTGACCCTCTCAAGGACCATCACTCCTCTCTCTCCCTCCTTCAAGGGGGGCATGTGAGGATAGGGTCAGGGTGGATACTGCCCCCAGCAGGGGACGTTTCCACCTTTAATGAATTTTCCCTTGATCATAATTTATATTATCTAGGTCTAATCTAATTTCTCCAGGGTCTTAGGCTATGGACTTGTGATCATTTGTACAACAAGAGTGGATCTGGTCAAAATGAAGAAGTGGGTGAAATCTATCTCCATTAACCTATACCATACAGTTCTCTTCCTCCTCCAGAAACTTCATGCTCCCGATCTGCTGCTCCCTCTGTGCCTTCATTTTTCTCCCACGCAGGTTCCTTTTACTGTTTTGGGTGCTGGACCCTTGGGGCTTTCACAATTAGGAAACAGTGTATGAATACATAACCCAAATACATAAACCAAATAAAATGAGTGACCAACCTCCACCAATATTACCTTAACATGAAAAAAACCAATCTGACTCCAAAAGCATTGAAAAGTAACACAGGCATGTTCAGAGGTGTTCTGAAGCAGTTGTGTGTTATATTGTACCACAAAGAGAAAGACTGCCAAAAAATTCTCCTTTTGAATCTCTTTCTTTAGTCCCATTCCTCACAACAGCAGATTTTCTCTCCTCTCCCCAAAACTTTTCTGCCCCAAGCACCTGGCTGTCACTTATGCCTCATGGTCCAGCCACCCCACTGTGGGGATACCTTTTCCTGCCTCCTGGATATTCTTCCCTCTGTAGCTCTGTAATCTGCTGCATCTTCTGGGTTTCTTCAGTTTTGCATTTTCATCCTTTTTCCCACTTGTCACAATAAAAGCCTGGGAATAGAGCAACAGAAAGAGATGTTTTGAGGTAGTAAGGAAGGTGATAAGAGGAATAGGTCACAGCCATGGTGTTTTCTGGCTAAGATGCTTCTTCTCTAATGCATGTGTTGGGGGGAGGTATGCAAAGTGTTTTGTCCCACTCAAAATCCTTGGCTCCTTTGAGCTGTGCTAGTATTTCAGATCGGTGAACAGAGCAGGGACTTCATTTTAGGAAAATCTTCTACCATTCTTAAAGTCATCCAGCAAGCATGCAGCTTCTAAGGTTTCAAGCTATCTTGCAAATGGATCAGTTCAGAATCTGGCTCCTGACTTCTGTTCTTTTTGTTTGTTTGTTTGTTTTGTTTTGTTTGTTTTTTGTGTTACACGGGCCTCTCACTGCTGTGGCCTCTCCCGTTGCGG
>NC_041229.1:17899757-17909868 GCF_002837175.3 Physeter macrocephalus | reverse complement strand
CAGCGGTCATGGCTCACGGGCCCAGCCGCTCCGCGGCATGTGGGATCTTCCCGGACCGGGGCACGAACCCGTGTCCCCTGCATTGGCAGGCAGACTCTCAACCACTGCGCCACCAGGGAAGCCCCCTGACTTCTGTTCTAATATTACTTCTATCTACTTGCCCACATGTTCCCTTCACTCTAACCTTGCTTGATTACTAGCAACTGTCTTAATGCATCATGCCATTTTATGTCAGAATGCCCTCAATCCCTCCCTTCTCTATCCTATGCTCTCTACAGTAATTGTCAGCCACTTCTCCGATTTCCCACTAGATTGTTTACTCCCAGTTCCTAAGGAAACTGACAATAGGTTCTTAAAGATATTTCTTGTATGGATGAATGAAAGGATTAATGAATGAATGAAGAGTTATAAAAAGATTACAATACATTTCTTTTTTAATATTTTAATTTTATTGGAGTACCTTTGATTTATAATGTGTTAGTTTCAGGTGTACAGCAAAGTGATTCAGTTATACATATATTCATTCTTTTTTTGGTTCTTTTCTCATATAAGTTATCAAAGAATACTGAGTAGAGTTCCCTGTGCTACACATAACAGTGTGTTTCTAAGCTTTGGTCAAAATTTAAAAAAAAATCATTATAGTGAAAATTGTGACTGCAAGTAAACCAGTACAATGAATGACTTTTTCAAGTCTAAGGATTAATGTCATTCTTTAATTTTGGAAAATTGTCAGTTTATAATCTTACAGTATTTTCTCTCCCCCATTTTAACTATTCTCACCAGTTGGGGCACCAGTTATACATATGTTGGACCTTCTCAGTCTATCTTCTATAACTTCATTTTCATTTTTTCTATGTATTTATCTTGTTTTATTGCATTCAGGGTGATTTATTGTCTTTTCAGGATAGGCTATGCTATGCTGCACACCAAAGAGACTCAGAAGGCAGAACAAAAGTTTATTTCTTGTATATGTCACAATCTGAAGCAGGTTGGTGGTCTCTTTTGACAGGTATCCTCCAAAATATGACTTTCTTCTTGTGGTGCTGTCATCAACATGTGGTCTTCATGATCTCCAAGGGAGCAGATGGTCATCCAGGTTGTTTTTTGGCCAGGCCAAAAAGTGACACACTTTACTTTCATTCACATTCCAACCACATGGCCCTGATCTCACTGCAAGGGCATCCAGGAAAGATGGTTTTCCTATGTGCTCAGGAAGAGGAAATGGAATGGGTGAGCATGTAGCCAGTCTCTGCCACATTCATTTAGTTCTCTTTCCAATATACTGATTCTCTTTTACCTTACCTAATCTATTATTTTCACATTACTAATTTTTGACTCAATTTTAAAATTTTCAATAGTTTTTGGTTCATTTTTATATATAACTTTTCCAATTTAATAACTTGTCGTCATTTTAAGTATGCTATTTCTTCACTTATTTATTTGAGGATTCTAAACAAACTTGTTTTAAATACCTGGGCTAGTCACTCCATTTTTTTTTTTTAATTTCCTTAGGTGTAATTTGTCCTATTTGTTGGATCTGCCAACCAGCTCTTATTATGATTGATGTCATTATGTGCTTTGTAATTTTTGTATGAAAGCTGACTGTGCATGGGAATTTTTTCCCATGCTTGCTCTTCCCTACTGAATGATTTCATTGTAGCCTCAGCCTGATTCTCTGAGATGCACAGCTCTGACCTGAGTTTTTGTATAAAGATTTAAGCATTTTGACCCATTATGTATAGTATATCAGCTTGATCCAATATGTGATCCATTATATATAGCACCATTTTTGGATGCCATACATAGGCCCCATTCCTGTCACTCCAAACAGAAAGGTTCTAAAAATTTAGTTGTACTATCTTAGTCCCATTTCACTGGTGGATACCTTTGGCTTGGCCCCAGGATTCAGGCAGGAGCTGGATTCTGACTCCCTTCCACTCCCAGGATGCTCTTGGTACCTTTCTCACTGGACGACTGAAGCCCTGGCCTCCACACCTTCTAGCTGGCCCAGTTTTGCTTGTACTGCATGGCTTCAGCTCCTGCCTACTTTTTAATAAAGGCTTTCTCTATCTTCTCAAACAGAATTAAATGTGCCCTCTTCTGTGTTACCCAGCACACATTATATTATGATTATTTATGTATAGCCCTGTCATCTTACCTAGACTGTAGGCACATTGAAGGTAGAGATTATGCCCTATTTGTCTTGCTGCCCCAGTGCCTAGCAAAACAACTGTAGATTAGTGAAACTGAATTTGAGGGGTCTTAGGGCCTCTTAAGACAATTTACAGACATAACCAAAAGGCATGCATTTGGACTCTGAAAATGATGTTCTGATCTGCCTGTTGGTGTGCTAACTTGGACAAGGCTTTTTATTTGCTCTCATTTTGCTCCTTTGAAGATATAATTGCTTCTTGGTTCCATATTTCTATTGCTCATTACACTGTTCCATACCATTTCATTCTGAAAATAAAACAAAATAGGATATTTAAAATTAATGATGTGGAGCACAGCTTTTTTCTCTCTCTCTCTACCTCTAGGCAGAATTAGCAAATGGCTTCAACACCAGCCATTCTCTTTATTGGAAGCATCTGGGTTTCATCAGAGTAAGAAAAATCACTGATTACAAGGAGAGAGGCCCCAGACCTATGTTTCAAAGGATCACTGGGATGTTTATCTATTCCTATCACCTCCTTCCCTTGTCCAGCAGGCTTTAGGTGGCTACTTCTGTTTCCAAGCAAGTTGAAGAGGCATCCTCATTGGTTTTGGAATTTAGAGATTCCTAGTGTAAGGCTTTCCACATTGGCTTCATTTTCAAAGATTCAGAAAATGCACAGTTTCTCGGATGACACAAGATCCTATGTGGCAAAACTCTGTATCTTTTGTGATTGTCCCTGTCCATGAAGAAACTAAAGTATCAGTGGGGGTCTATTGATCATGTTTTCTAACTTATGAAGGTAGTTGAAGGTTTGTCCTTTCCCCCCAAGCACCATAACTAGTTTAAAATGGAATTTGCAAAGACACACAATGGAGCCACCATATTAGGGGATGGAACATTCAGTTAGAGGTGTTACAAGCATACTACTACTAACAATAATAATAGTATTTAGCTTTGATCATGAGTTTATATACCAGGCCCTTTACTTATCCTATTTCATTTGGACATGTGTGTGTTGGAGGAATGTTATTAAAGATCTTTCTGTTTTCTTAAGCTTGGTTCTCTCTTCCCTTCGATCTGACAGATGTAGGAAAATCTGACTTTCTACTCTGGCGATCACCTTGCCCTTGGAAAACTTCAGCAGGATTAGGGGAAACAGTGGAATAGGATCCCTTTATATACTTGTATGTTGCGGTTCATATTAATTATAAATCTGCAATTGCTGAAAATGAAACTCAAATTGGCTTAAACATGAAAGGGAATGTACTTGTTCCCATGCTGAAAGGACTGGAAACACCAGGCTTCAGTCAAGCCTTTACCCAGCAACTCAGGTTAACACTGAGGACCCAGTTGCTTTTTTTCCTCCTCTTTTGCCTTCCTCAACTTGTATTTCCCTAAATGGCCACAAGATGGCTGTAAGTAGCTTTGAGCACTAAGGACTTGTTCAAATCCAAAAGAAAAAGAAGGATCTTCGGGACGTTTCAAAGGAAGAGCGAAGCCATTTTCCCCAGAATCTTTCAGAAAATGTGTCTTTGTTTTGATTGACCCTAATTAGGTGAGATGTTCATCCCTGAACCAGTCACGGTGGCGGGGGAGGGGTGGAACCTACAGATTGCTTTAAGTGAGTCAGGGTCCATCCCTTGAATTAGTGTGTGGTCAGCTCCCCCTCAAGCACATGAGCTGCGTGAGGGAGGGATGGACATCCAAATGGAAATCAAGCCACTGAGTCAGAGGGACCGGATGGCAGGTGCTCCCAAACAGCATATTTCTTCAGGAGAGAAGTGTCTTCACTTTCCCTTCTCTGGGCTTGGAGGGTAAAGAACTGGGGACTCAGTGAGGACAGGAATGAGGCCCCAGGAAAGGAAGCCCGGAGTAGGCCAGCCTCCAGTCTAGTCCCGGGGTTGGAGAGACAAAAAGGCTCACCTGTGTCCTCCCAGCTCACCTGGTTAAGACCCTCCCTAGTGACTGTGTGCATCGGCCAGGATTCCTCGTCCACGGGGCGTCACGTGGACTAGCCCAGTAGGCAGCTGGTAGGCAGGGGGTGTGGAGATTCAGGATGTCGGCCACCTTCTCGCATTTATCACCACTAACTGTGAAAGAAGCATCAGCAGATCAATATGAATATTCACCAGTTTTATGATAATAGTCAGTGAACTTTCCTGTTCTTTCATTTCTTCATCTGTAAAATGAGGATAATGAGATCCTGGTAACCGTCTTGTTTATTTTATGTTGAGGATTTCAAGAGGGAACGTTTCTGCTCTTTGTCCCATGTTTTAGTCTTGGCCCATAACGGTGGGAACTTCCACCCCACACCCACCTCCGCTGGCTTCTCTTTCTTCCTCTGTTCTAGCCCTTCCCAAGGGAAGGCGGAGTCACACATTTGATTGGACAGACTTCTATCACTCATAAGTTACACTGGAGGGCGGGGTTATGTATGAATGTGGTGTAGGCCCGCTCCCGTACTTGGTGCAGCCCCTTGCTGTGAGTGAGTGGACCAGTCAGGACGTGTCCTGGCACACCCAGACATCCTTCCCCATCACTTCCTGTAGTGAAATTGGTAATTCACCAATTACCAAATTCCCTTGGGGGAATCCAGTCAGCTCTCTAGCCTCAGGTGCCCTGAGGGTGCAGCTCTTGCATTTGGATATGAGTTTGGAGAGAGGAGACCCCACTTTGACGTGAGCTCCTGGCCCCCCATTCAGCATTTACCAGACCTTTGCATTAGAATACTAGCTTCTTGTCCTGCCAACTGTAAAAACTAGTGCTCTTTCCCAGTTGGCTATTGACATTTGTTCATGTGTTCCTTTGGCAGGAACCCAGGTGAAGACTTGAGGATAATGGGCAAGGGAGGAGAGAAGATAGAAGTAGGTATCAAGGCCTAGCCTATTCCTCTAATGCCCTATTAGGGGAGCCGTACCAATGACATGAAATTCTATATTTGAAAGTATCTGAGAAGTTAAACCAAGCACAAATGTAAGGTAGCACTAGGCCCCAGTTGATAATGTAAGGATTGATGCTCTCTCCTGGGAATTGGCCTTATACAGATGTCAGTTCTGTAAGAAACATTTCTACTCCAAGCACCAGAACCTTGATTGTTAGCTGGGAGATTTTTCTCCTCCAGATGTGCTCGAATAAAAATGTATTATAGTACTCCCCTCTTATCTGCAGGGGATATGTTCCAAGACCCCCAGTGGCTGCCTGAAACTGTGGATAGTACCAAATCTTAGATATACTATGTTTTTCCTCTACATACATACTTATGATAAAGTTTATGTATAAATTAGGCACAGAGAGAATACTGGAATTACCAGCATCACTACTCTTATACTTTGGGGCCATTATTAAGTAAAATAAGGGTACCTAAACACAAGCACTGCAATACCATGACAGTGGATCTGACAACTAGATGGCTACTCAGTGACAAATGGGTGGAATACGCTGGACAAAGGGAGGATTCACCTCCTGGATAGGACAGAGCTGGACAGTGAGAGATATTATCATGCAACTCAAAACAGTGCTCAATTTAAAACTTATGAATTGTTTATTTCTGGAACTGTCCATGTAATATTTCTGGTCCACGGTTGACCACGGGTAATTGAAACCACAGAAATAGAAAGGGGGCATATACCGTTGTGGCATAAGATGTAGGCACTGCTCGGAAGTTGACTGATGTCCCCAACTTGGATGAACAATGCGTAGTAGATCTTTTCTTCTTCCTCCTCTATGAGAAAACACATCTTCTTGCTAAGTCTATTTCCTTACAATGTGCTTTGAATTTTAGAGTCTCCTGGGACTTTGGTTTCTCTACAAAGAACTCTTCCATCTTGAAAGATATCTTGTCTTCCCTCTGCCTTTCCCTTGAGCTCACCCTTTTGCTTTTCACTTCCCTTTACTGCCCACCCACATATTCCTTCATCCCAGGATGATTTTCATGCCTATGACTCTGCTAAGTTGCTCTGTCTAAAGTCACCAATGATGTCACAATCACCACATTCAAATTCAAAAGTCTATATTGTATAGCACAGGGAACACTGCTCAAGATTCTGTAATAACCTAAATGGGAAAAGAATTTGAAAAAGAATAGATACATGTATATGTATAACTGAATCACTTTGCTGTACACCTGAAACTAACATGACATTGTTAATCAACTATGCTCCAATATAAAATAAAATTTTTTAAAAATTCGTAAGTTTTTTCTTACTTCTCACCGTCCTTGACATCCCTTCATTGTTGTTCACCATTTCTTTCAAAATTATTTAATATTCCAATAGCTTATTTTTAAAAACATATCCCCAATTTTACCATAATGCAACTACTTATATATTTTTAATCTCTTCTAGTCTTTAACCATATTTATAGTTTGCTAAACAAAGTTGGAAACAATATACAAAGAATTATTTGTTCTTTCCTTTAATATTATTTATAGACATATCATACACGAGTAAAGCTGGAAAAAGCCTACAGGTAGGGCATATTCCCTATGTTTTACAGATGAGAAAACTAAGGTTAGTTGGGCATGCCTGATGGAAAGCTGTGCCCAGGAGCACCCATACCCAGATCCCAGTCAGCCCTCCACCTTGGCAATAGGACCCACAGAAGGGCTTCTCCAAATATGGAGAAAGCACCTGGGGGTGTTTGTTAAAAATGTAATTTCCAGGGCTTCCCTGGTGGTGCAGTGGTTAAGGATCCGCCTGCCAATGCAGGGAACACAGGTTCGAGCCCTGGTCCGGGAAGATCCCACGTGCCACAGAGAAACCAAGCCTGTGTGCCACAACTACTGAGCCTGCGCTCTAGAGCCCGTGAGTTACAACTACTGAGCCCACGTGCCACAACTACTGAAGCCTGCTTGCCTAGAGCCTGTGCTCCGCAACAAGAGTGACCACCACAATGAGAAGCCCACGCACCACAGAGTAGCCCCTGCTCGCCACAACTAGAGAAAGCTCACGCACAGCAAGGAAGACCCAACACAGCCAAAAATAAATAAATAAAATAAATTAATTTATTTTTAAAAAAATGTAATTTCCAGTACCCTACCACATTTTTTTTTTTTTTTTTTTGGCTGAGCAGTCTGCAGGATTTTAGTTCCCCGAGCAGGGATCTAACTCGTGCCCCCTGCAGTGGAAGCATGGAGTCTTAACCACTGGACCACCGGGGAAGTCCCCGTACCACATCTCTGAATCAGACTCTCCATCAATGGGACACAGCATTTGCAACTGTAGCAAATACCTAGGTGATTCTTAAGTATATTAGAATGTGAGAACCACTGTTTTGGAAAGCTTAAGTCATAGAAGACCCATAGAAAAATTTCAGCACTACCAACTGGAGCTTCTGAGCTGGGCTAGACAAGCACAGATTTTGCCCCGACTAGAGGCCGAATGAGCAGACAGATCCTTGTCTGATCAGTATCCGTCAGGCCTGTCCAACTGCAACCAACCCAGTAGAAACAGATACATTTGTTCCATGTGACTTTTTATAAGTATGTCATATGGTTCCTGGGTTTTGAGCTACAGAAGGGAGAAGAGGGAAGGAAGAAATGGCCTAAGAGTGGTTCAAGATAGCTGTTAACACCATCTGAGAAGCAAGTTACCCAGTACAGTTGCATTAAAAATCACTCTACTTCCTGACATGTATGTCCAATACCTAATGGGGTATAAGAATGGCATGCCTACTACAATTATTGCCATGCATGGCTGCATTCTGGCCATGACCTTTACTGGAGCTTCCTTTGGGTATAGTGTGTGTGTGTGTGCGCTTGGGGGAGAGTGGGGATGTTGGAGGGAAGGGTGGGAGAAAGGGAGGCGGTAACCTTTGAGCACACCTATAAATCAGCCTGGTGTTTTATGAACTGCTGGTTGTGATAGATTAGTAGGTTTCCAAACAATTCGGTGACCAGCATTTTAAAATGGGGTGGAAAGGAATGAAATGTAGAATAGCATGGAATAGAATAGACCACCGTGTTTTAATCACAGTGGGGGGGTCAGGAGGGGAGTATAGTAGATCAGAATGTAAAATTTCTTAATTTTGAGAGTGGTCAAAACGTTTGAAAACTGCTGGGTTGGAGAAAAACTGTGCTGATAAAAGACGAACAAAGTTTAGAAAGTCTGAATCCTTAGCGGAAGGTCTCTTAGTTTCAGGCCTCCTGACTCCAAATCCAGTACTTTTTCCCCCTTACATGTCAATGCAGCATACAGCTCCCTTGGTCTACAGAATCTTCATGCATTTTCATTTCTAATGACTGAATATTAGGTTAATATTACTTTGTTTTACTATTTCCCTACTATTGAGTATTTTGGTAATTTAATTTGTTAGCTATCATAAATAATTCTGCTATAAATATTTTTATAATTATAGGTTTGTTCTTCTTATGAATTACTTATATGGGATACATTTTCTGGTATGATCATTTTTATGGCTCTTACTGAAAAAAAAAAAACAAAAAGCAACCAATTTACACTTCTGCCAACAACCATCTCCCACTAGTCTCCCAGGTACTAAATGTTATCATTCTTCCTTATACTGTTATCTAATATGTGTTAAACTGTCCCTTATAATTGTTTTCATTTGGATTTCCTTAATTACTTTTGAGGTTTAGTGTTTCAGTGCTGGTTTATGTTGGTGTTCCAAATGTATGTACTGCCTGTGTGTGTCCCAGACTTTGTCTCCACTGGTAACATCGTTTGAAGGACTCGATACATTTTAAACTTTACATATGCTGCCATATTTATGGGAAACATTTACAGCAAACATTTTTCTTATTCTGTTACACCTCTTTTTGCTTTAATTTTGAAAAATTCCCTTACTTTGGAGTTCTACATTTTTATATACATAATTCTATCCATCATTATTTTTTACTTTGAATTTCTTCCATGTTTTAAATCATAAAAAGAAATAATCTAATAGTTAGAAAAAGCATTCTATTTTCATTTTCTTGTAATATGATTTTTAAGTCTGATGTACATGCACAAAACGAAAAATCCCTCACTTTTGTGGAATGTGAGGGTGTAAGTCAAGAACAGAATTGTTGTAATAAGTCTTTTTGCTGTTCTTCTAAATCAGTCATTCTCAACGAGTGGTCCCAGACCAGCAGCATCACATCACCTAGGAACTTGTTAGAAATGTAAATTCTCAGGCCCCAACCCGACCTACTGAATAGAAACTCTGGGGGTAATCTGTGTTTTAATAAGTCCTCCATGTGTCGCTTATTCTCTATTCTAATTCAATCCTAATGCATTTTTACATTAGGTACAAAAGTTGGGTACAAACTCAGCGCAGCCAGTTACACTCACTTCTAACTTTTAATTAACTGATAGTAGAAACCATCTGCCTTTGCTAGTCAATTCTCTTGAAGCCCGCAGAGCATCATTTCTTCAGGTTATCAAAATGTCTAACTACACTGTCCCCTCCGCCTTCCCCCCTTTATTAGTACAGCCAATTATATGCCCAAGCCTTCACTTCGTGGTTTTGCTTGTAACTATCCTCCACTCAACACCCCCATTACTGCTTTATACTTTTTAAGGTTGCATGAAGCTGTTCTCTCAGCTACACTCCTGGGTTATTAGCTTTGAGATACTATGTGTATTTTTATCTTTGCTCATGGAGAATTTCTCAGCTGTGGTTTCTGATTATTTCCTGCTCTGCTGGGTCCATGCCTAGTGGCTTTACTGCTGATCTTCTTCCTTCTACCAAGGTCAGTTTTCAAGCACCCTTCAATAATAAATATAAGATTGGCAAAAGATAACATTCTTAAAATATTGTTCTAAGATGTCAAAGGAAATTTCAGAATTTTTCAGGAAGAAAATAGGAAGTATCAATGCTGCTAACCAGGAATGCCATTAGGTGCACAGGAGGACTTTCAAAGGACAGGATGTTGATGGTGTCATAAGAAGTAATTCAGGGGCTTCCCTGGTGGCGCAGTGGTTGGGAGTCCGCCTGCCGATGCGGGGGACGCGGGTT
>NC_041229.1:17867180-17898201 GCF_002837175.3 Physeter macrocephalus | reverse complement strand
TTGAGTGTCCGCCTGCCGATGCGGGGGACGCGGGTTCGCGCCCCGGTCTGGGAAGATCCCACGTGCCGCGGAGCGGCTGGGCCCGTGAGCCATGGCCGCTGAGCCTGCGCGTCCGGAGCCTGTGCTCCGCAGCGGGAGAGGCCACAGCAGTGAGAGGCCCGTGTAACGCTAAAAAAAAAAAAAAAAAAAAAAAAAAGAAGTAATTCAGGTATGGTCTTAGTTCTAGATATTCACAAAATACATTTAAGCAATTTATCTGGAGTTGATCAGGCTCCCAAGAAGCTGGCCAGTAAGAGTGAGTGTCCAACCACCAACACTATTTGAGACGTTCTCTAGGACCCTCCTTTTCCTGATCTATTTCATTGCTAATTATCCCTACCTATGAAGGCTTGCCTTAATTGGTCAACCATTCCTGCTATACTTGGCCTAAGCAGATGCCACTCTTCATAACTCAACTGACCTCTAGTCTGAGATGGATTCAGTGGAATAGGAACTGTATTCCTACCAGAGCCAGCACCAGCTCCATCACCTGATGCAGTGGAGAGGGCTTTACCCAAAGAGTGATCCTGGGAACCAGCAACTGCCTTCAGAATACCTCACAGTGCATCACAAGCATTGACTGGGAGAGCCTGGGGATGTTTCAAAACCTTGCCAGGCAGAGGGTGTTTGAGAATGTTTAACCAGACTTGGCTCCATAAGTGGGACAAGCACATCCATATTCCATGCCTCAGGCAACTGATTAAGTTAAGTTGTGAACATCTCAGTGTTTTTCAAAGCAATGGTCCAGGCTTCTCATCACTTTTCCCAACTTGCTGCTATTGTAATCCCCTCAAAGACAATGGCTCAGACTCTACCCCAGACTTTCCCATCCTCCACCTCCGCAGGCAGAATTTCACGCTCATATGGTCCCTTGGGATGCAGTGCACACAGGAAGAAGCCTTGGGTGTCTTCCCAGGAGAGTTCTGGGAGGTTGCAGATATTTATCACACATATCCATTCCAGAGCCACTCCTACATGGAAGCAGTAAAAGATTTAGGTGTGCTGCAGTCCCAGTACCTGATAAACAGGGTGCAGCAGAGAAAGCCAGCTCTGTGGGCAGGTGCCACGTGAGGACCTGGCCTCTGCACTCACAGGTTCTGTTCCTCACATCATTTGTGGAAACTTCAGGGTAATCTTTACTCCCAAACCACTTTAAGATAGTTTAGAACAATTTCCTATCTTCCTCATACAGCTACAGATCATAATATTTGTAGCCAGGATCTATGATTTTGGAGGGAAGTGAAGAAATGGGTTATTTCATGCTTGAGGTATAGCAATGCCCTGTCTATGGGTTACCTAGGACTTCTGGACTTCATCTGGCCTGAGGGACCCACATAGGAGAACTGTCACCCAGAAGCTCACTCAGGGATGGCATCAGGCAACCGGAGCCACCAATTTGAGGATGCGACCTTAGAAGCTGTCCTGGAAATCTCACCTGCACACTATAGTTCTGAGACAGACACAAGAGGATTCTGAGAGGTGAACAAGTTCAGAACCCTGAGCATGATAGCTCCCTTCCCCATCTTAACTGGCACCTCAGGAAGGACTTTTCTGGCCCTCCCCTGAAAATGAGAGATTTAGGCATTCATGCAATCTTTCTTCTCTACCACAGAACACTGATTTATTAACTTACAGTGGTGGCTATACTTTTCTAGTGACTGAAAGTGACTAAATTCCAAGGAACCCATTCACAGTACTGAGTTACATGGTCACCCATATCAGTGGTCAAAAGACTGCTCCATGGGCAAATTAATCAGAGTTTACAGCTTGGATGGTCTTGAGGGATTTCATTCAGGCCACGAAGGCCTACTGAAGCCATTCCCACACTGCAGAAAGAAGAGTGGTAGGAAAATTTGTGCCCACCAGGTATGGTCATTCTCCTTTGAAATGTACTAGATGAACACTAACACATTCTTACTATTCAGCTGCCTTTCTTATAAAAGCTAACTACATTATTCTAATAATGATAGAACAATTCTAATAATGATGAAATATTAATTGATTGGATTAATCGTGTTTATATTATTAACAATTGCATTCCATTTATATTCATGCATCCATTCATTTAGCAAGTATTTATTGAGCCGCTTCTTTGTATCAGATACTATTCTAGGCACTGCTGATATGGTTTTGGAAAAGATAAGAAAGATCCCTGTACTCAAGGAGCTTATATTTTGTGTTCTATATTATTCAGGAAACATACTGTTGGCTTTCCTTGGATCTGGGTTTTTGTCAACATCTCAGAATGTTGTTAGAGATCACTTTTTGAGGGTGACTTTCCCCAGTTTGAGGTCACCTATACATGGGCCACATTTGTTGAAAAGAAATACAGTTTCCTTTGGTAATATCTGACAAGAGCATTTTCTAGTTAAACATTTTTTTCTTTGGCAGCAAACAGCAATCAATAAATGAGATTATCAACAACATATAAACAAATATGGCAGAATTCATGAGTAGGCTAGGGTTTTGTTTTGTTTTTTTGGTGACATGTAGGAAGCATAGTACTTAATTTCAAGAGAATATTTTGAGTTTTTAAATGCAACTTGACAGGGTTTGGAGAGTCTTCCTTGAAAATGCTTATTCTAGAAATAGCCATACATCTCACATGGTATATGTATTTTATGAACACACAGAAAGAAAGGAAGAAAGGAAGGAAGGAAAGAAAAAATAAAGAAAAGAATGATTCCATGATTTCATGGAAGATACAGCAAAAGTCTCCCTTCCATACTTGAGTGCTATTCACCTTTGTTAACACGTGCATTCCCTTGGTTATAATATCATATTTGCATCATTGTGACAGCCGTTGTTGGTTCCCTACTCAACAGCATTCCTTTCTTTCTTGACACCAGAATCGTTATTTCCTTTGGGTGGTTTCTTCTGAACCCAGAAGGTGAATCGTGATTAGTCTATGATCTCATCCTCCTTGCCAGAGATTGGTTTAGGTGTGAATATTTGATGTAATCTGGCCAATGAGAGATGAGGAGAAATCTGCGTAGGGGCTTCTGGGTAGGGTTTTCTCATTCATAAATGAGGTAGACAAGGAGAAACCAGTTTTCTTCCTGCCTTTGAATATTATGGGATGAGGATGGGATGCTTCGAGTTTCTATACTGCAGACGTGAGAGGACAGATTAAGGACAAAAAGTAAAACCATACAGAGGATGGCAGAGCCTTAAAATGAAAAGAACTTGAGTCTTTGTGATGTCCTTTGGCCATTGAATTAACCGTCTTGGAATCTCTCTAAACTTACTGGAGTTAATAAATCCCCTATAATTTGAGTTAGTCATCTCCAAAATGGAAGGAAGAAAATAATAGGACATCTATTTCTATTTACGTTTTGGCACACACATTTTTAAAAACTTATTTAAAATAGTTTGAAATCAATCGCTTTATTCAGTCCATCATTTGTCAGATGCTGTGTCTGCAGACCGACCCTGGAGACAGGAGTGGGAGTTAGACAAAACAGAACGGTGATTTCCCCATTTTTTTTTTGTTTGCTTGTTTACTTCCAGCATATTGTGACATACTATAATTTATACATGCCCTGTTAAGTAGATTCAAGGATTGTATTATCCGAAATAATAGAACTTTTACAAAACCTTGGGAGAGAATTTTCTAAAACTGATGTTTGGAAGTGTTTAAATTATTATGTATTTTGTTGATAAAAATTACGTCAGTGTGTTATCACCAAGAAGAACATAGTTAACCATCTTAAAAAAAAAAACTTCTTTAATGGAGCATTTCAATAGGTTTTGAACCCATTTGTTAAAAATCAAAAGTAAAATTCCAGTTGGTTTAGAAGAACAATAGCTTTCATTAGGGAAGTTGGTAATGTATTGCCCAGTTCCACGGTCTGGGTCTGTGACTGGAATAGGGTATCATGCTTTAGAAAGCACAGCCAGTTATGATCGTCTATGATCATTTGTGAGGGATCTTTTTCTATACTGATAGCCACCAAAATCTAGTATAAAAACAAACAACTTGGGCTTCCCTGGTGGCTCAGTAGTTAAGAATCCGCCTGCCATTGCTGGGGACATGGGTTTGAGCCCCGGTCCGGGAAGATCCCACATGCCGCAGAGCAACTAAGCCCGTGCGCCACAACTACTGAGCCCGCACTCCCTAGAGCCCGTGGTCTGCAACAAGAGAGGCCACCGCAATGAGAAGCCCGTGCACCGCAATGAAGAGTAGCCCCCACTCACCACAGCTAGAGAAAGTCTGCACGCAGCAACGAAGACCCAACGCAGCCAAAAATAAATAAATAAAATAAATAAATTTTTAAAAAATTATTAAAAAATCAACTTAAATGAGACATCCAAATTGAGTTTTCACAAATTTCAAAATAATATTTTCAAGTTTCAAAAATAATAAAGCACAGTGTTCCTGCTAAAAATACTAGTAATAAAATATAATTATTTTAAAAAATTATTTATTATATCTTCTACTTATATTGTTAAAATTTCCACCTTTGCATACATTTATAAAATGTGTAGAATACGTTGGTATGGGTAATGTATATATTTCATATACAAATAAATACATATTCATTGTATAAATTGAGTGCATTCTCATAATTTTTTTACCGTTAGGAATGAACAATCAAAAGATATATAAACCACCACTGATTTAGGCTACTTTTTTTTTTTTTTTTTTTTTTTTTGTTGCGGTACGCGGGCCTCTCACTGCTGTGGCCTCTCCCGTTGCGGAGCACAGGCTCCGGACGCGCAGGCTCAGCGGCCATGGCTCACAGGCCCAGCCGCTCCGCGGCATGTGGGATCTTCCCGGACCGGGGCACGAACCCGTGTCTCCTGCATCGGCAGGTAGACTCTCAACCACTGCGCCACCAGGGAAGCCCTAAGCTGCTTTTAATTACGTCTTCTGTTACTTGCAGCCAAAATATCCTCATATAATGCTTTACTTCGAAATGGCTTTCACATACACTTTTTTAAAATTAATAGACTTTACTTTTGACAGCAGTTCTACAATTACAAAAGATTGAACAGGAAGTACAGAGAGTTCCCATACAGCATCCTATGTCCCCCATCCCACACAGTTTTCCTTATTATTACATCTTGCATTATTGTGATATATTTGTTACAAGTGATGAGCCAATATTGATACACTATTGTTAACTAAAGTCCAAAGTTTACATTAAGGATCACTTTTTGTGTTGTACAGTCTATGGATTTTGACAAATGTATGGCATGTGTTCATTATAGTATCCTACAGAATAGTTTCAGTGCCCTAAAATTCTCCTGTGTTCTACCTATTCATCCCTCCCTCCTAATCACTGGCAACCACTGATCTTTGTACTGTCTCCATAGTTTTGCCTTAACCAGAATATCATATAGCTGGAATCTCAAAGTATGTAGCCTTTTCAGATTGTCTTCTTTCACTTAGCAATATGCATTTAAGTCTCTCCCTGTCTTTTTGTGGCTTGATATCTCATTTCTTTTCATCACTGAATAATATTCTATTGTCTATATATAATAATATTCTATTGTCTAATAATATTAATAATAATATTCTATTATCTAATATTCTATTGTCTATTGATGTACAAATTTGTTTATCTATACACCTGTTGGAAGACATCTTGGTTGCCTCTAAGTTTTGGCAATTATGAATAAAGTTGCTATAAACATTTGTGTGCAGGTTTTTTTTTTTGTTTTTTTTTTGGTATGCGGGCCTCTCACTGTTGTGGCCTCTCCCGTTGCGGAACACAGGCTCCGGACGCGCAGGCTCAGCGGCCATGGCTCACGGGCCCAGCCGCTCCGCGGCATGTGGGATCTTCCCGGACCTGGGCACGAACCCATGTGCCCTGCATCGGCAGGCGGACTCTCAACCACTGCGCCACCAGGGAAGCCCTGTGTGCAGGTTTTTATGTGGACATATGTTTTCAACTCCTTTTGGTAAATACCAAGGAGCACGACTGTGGGATAATATGGTAAGAGTATGTTTAGTTTTGTAGAAAACTGCCAAACTGTCTTCCAAAGTGGCTGTACCATTTTGCATTCCCACCAGCAATGAGTGAAAGTTCCTGTTGCTCCACTTCCGCTCCAGCATTTGTTGTCAGTGTTTTGGATTTCTGCCATTTTAGTAAGTGTGTAGTGATATCTCATTGTTCTTTTTAATTTGCCATTTCCTAATAACGTATGATGTTGAGCATTTTTTCATATGCCATTTGCCACTTGTATGTATTCTTTGGTGACATGTCTATTCAGATCTTTTGCACATTTTTAACTGAGTTGTTTTCTTATTGTTGTATTTTAAGAATTATTTGTATAATTTGGATAACAGTCTTTTATCAGATATGCATTTTGCAAATACTTTATCCTAGTTTGAGGCTTTCATTTTATTAACAGTGTCTTTCACAGAGCAGAAGTTTTCGTTTTAATGAAGTCCAAATTATCCATTTTTTTTGTTTCATGGATCCTGCTTCTGTTGTTATACCTAAAACGTTGTTGCCAAACTCAAGGTCACTAAAGTTTTCTCCTATGTTGTTTTCTTTTTTTTTTTTTTTCTTTTTGGCTAGGCCACAGCATATGGGATCTTATTTCCCTGACCAGGGATCAAACCCATGCCCCCTGCAGTGGAAGCGTGGAGCCTTAACCACTGGACCACCAGAGAAATCCATCTCCTATGTTGTTTTCTAGTAGTTTCATAACTTTTCATTTTACATTTAGGTCTATGATCCATTTTGAGTTAATTTTTGTGTAGGGTGTGAGGTCTGTGTTAGGATTCATTTTTTTTTTTTTTTTTTTTTTTTTGCATGTGGACACCCATTTTGTCCCAGGGCCGTTTGTTGAAAAGATATCCATTCTCCATGGCATTTACTTTGTTCCTTTGTCAAAGATCAGTTGCCTTTATTTGTGCAGGTCTATTTCTGGGCTGTCTATTCTGTTCCATTGACCTACTTGTCTATTCTTTCTCCGATACATGCTGTGTTAATTACTAACATTTACAGTAAGTTGTGAAATTACATAGTGTCAGTCCTCTGACTGTGCTCTTCTTCAGTGTTGTGTTGGCTATTCTGGGTTTTATGCTTTTCCATATAAAATTTAGAATCTGTTTATCAATATCACACATAGACTTCTTGAAATTCACAACAATTCTGCCACTGAGGTATGGAAAAGGTCATTTAATTTACTCACTCATAGATGAGCTGAGTGAGGCCCTGGGCAGTTAGGAATTTGCCCATTGCCATGCAGATGCTCAAATCCAGGTCTTCCACTGCCAAGCCCAGTGTTTTCCTCACCCCTGTATAGATACTGTTTATAGATTCTGTCTAGATAGCAGGATCAAACATGTGTATGTACTGGCTTCAAAATGAGCTGATCGTCTAGAGTACGCCTGGCCTGTGTGCAAAACAGTATACAGTATTAGTGTTCAGAGGCCTGGGAGTAGGGAAGTTGTCAGCCCTATATGCCAGCAATGAGAGTGGTCAAGCTGTTAGGATGTGGCTACTTGAATCTTCCTTCAAAAACCAAACTTAGTTCATGGGAACTATCACCGAAATACTAAGAGACCAGGTAAGTTGTCTGTACTGAAACACAGCTATCCCTTGATCTTATATCCCTGGCTGTTTCACAAGTATATCTCGAAAGCCGAGTGGAAAATTATTCTCTTGTAAGTATATATGACGTGTGACACATGTCTCAAACCAAGTCTAAAAAAATCTATTTTAAAATATTTTCTCTTATTAGAAAAATAATATAGGTTTTAAAAAGGAATTTAAAAGTACAGAAAACTCTAGGAAGAAAAACAAATCACATATATTCTTGTTACTACATGGAGATAACCTCCATTACCAGTTTAGTAATTCCCTTCCAGCATTTATTCTATGCATATATCTGGTATCTGAGGGTTGTTCATTTGACTACTTTTAATTAATTATTTTTCATTGAGCCACCATATTTGAATGTATGTGTATCTGGATTATTTGGTTACATTTTGTTATGGGTGCTTCCTGTATATAACATTGCATATACTTCATGAATATGACTTTCAGTGGTTGCATTATATCCTATCATATGGCTCTACAATTATTTATGTAACAATTCTGCTACTGTTAGAAAATTTGCTATCATAACTGTATTCTCAAAGCCCAGCCTTGTACATATGTCTCTGTCCATATTTCTGATTTCAAAATTGTTCCTCTTAAGTAAGACGAGGTTGCTTTTTGTCTTAGGAGGCAGACCTCTTCAAAGATTTTGTGTCAGTTTTGTCAAAATAAATGTGTTTTTAACACATTAGTGCCATATTCTGCCCACTGTCTTCACATCTGAAAACAATGTGAGACACTTATCTTGTCTCTTTTCCATCAATTTGTTTTTATCCTTTTGATAGTTCTTAGCCAGATGTAAGTATCTTTTTTCCTCCCAGTTAAGACAGTGATGTGGGATAGTGGCCTTTAAAAGGAGGTCCTCAAATGAAAACTAAACCAGGAACTGTCAAAAAAACCCATCGAGAATTGTCACTAATAAGGACCTGCCAGCCAGAATTTGCCAATGGTTTAGATACTTCTCTGCATAAGGATTACTGAGATGATGCAAAAACTTTCTCTTCCCATCCCAATAAATTGAATTTCCTCATTTTGACATTTAGAAATCTAAATGCAAGAAAATGATAATAAAATGGGGGGGTCATTTATCTATCTATCCATCTATCTATTTATCTATCTATCCATCTGGCTGAATCTTTTGTTCTGCCAATTTAGTGACATTTTTATGCCTGATTTATCAAACTGCTGTGCAGTCAGTTGGGTTGAGTCATTGAAATCACCTAAGACACTTCACCAGCTATATTTTGATAGCAATGTTTAAGCAAATAAAATGTGTCTCAGAGTAGAGGGGCTGATTAATTGTCTACCGGTATAATTTGAGAATCACCAAAAAGTACACCAACCTCAATATACCTCCCCACAGGCCCAGGCACTTCTGTATTACTTATTCACAAAAATTTAGCCCTTATTACAAGAAAAGGAAACTAAAGACTAAACTTCCTCATACAAAAATCCTCAAAAATATTAACAAATCAGATCTGGCAATGAACGTAAAAGATAATACATAATGACAAAGTGGGGTTCAGTGTAGGAATACTGATGTTAGTTTAACATTTGAAATCAATCAGTGTAATCCAATGTAATCTGTTAATATGATAACAGAATAAAGGAGACACACACTACGATCATCTCAGTAGATGGAGAAAAAGCAATTAGCAAAATTCAACATTCATTTATGATAAAAAAAATTCCTAGAAAACTGGGAATGAAACAAAATTCATCAATGTGATGAAAGGCGTCTATGAAAAACTTACAGCTAACATCAAATTAGCTGAATTCTGAATTTTCCCACTAAAACTGGGAACAAGGCAAGGATGGCTGCTCTCGCCACTTCCATTCGACGTTGTACCAGAGGTTCCAACCAGTGCAAAAAATCAAGAAGAAAGAAATGACGCAAACATTGGAATAGAAGAAGTGAAACATTCTCTATTTGCAGACAACATGATTGTTTATGTAGGAAGTCCTAAGGATTCAATATTTAAAAATTGCTGGACCTAAAACACTAAGTTGAACAAGGTCCCAAGATAACAAGGTCAACACATAAAATCAATTATATTTCTATGTACTAGCAGCGAATAATTGAGAAAATTTTTAATTCATTTACAATAGTGTCAAAAAGAAATAAAATATTCAGGGATAAATGTAGTAAAAGGCATGCAAAATATCTCTGTTGAAAACTGTAAAACATGACTGAGAAATTAAAGAAGACCCAAACAAATGGAGAGATATAGCATGTTCATGCAGCAGAAACTCAATAGTTTAAAGTCTTAATCCAGGTGCTCTAAGGCCTAACCATCTGTCTCAAAGTCCTCTTGATAATTTCTCCCAGTATAATGTAGATTTATGAGCTCCTACATTAGGTCCTTATGCAAACAGGCCTCTAAATTGTCCATCCTAGAATGTCAGAATTTCTTAACTGAGTATGTAGATAAGCCTTCACAGATGACAGGATTATAGATCTGTAAGAAACCAAGTGGACTTCTCCTCAGCCAATAGACTTTGGCAGAGAGGTTGGGTGACTTGTAATGATCTACAATTGGAAGGAGAACTAGAATTAGAGTGTCTTAACTCCCAGCCCAGAATTAAGAGGCTTATCTATAAAGATGTGTTGTTATTCAGGATTTTTTATTTGAAAGAAAGAAAAGAAACCCAATGAAAAATAGCTTAAGCCCAAAATGGAATATATTGGAAGGATACTGAGGTAGTTCACAGAATCAAGGAACAATCTCTGAATTCAAGGATGCGCTAGACACCACGGGAACTAGAAATGTGGACTCAAATACTGTTGATAGGCTATGTCTTTCCTCTCATTTTTGTTCTTTTCTTTCAGTGAGAGTTCCCCAGAAATTTGACACTAATGATAAAGTCTTTGAGATTGCAGATGTGTTTTAAAACTAAATTAGAGAGGATTACAGCCAGGGTGCTCTGAGGGGCCGGGAGGGCAAGACTTGGCTCCCAAAGAGGGTGGTGATCAGGGGGCTCCCAGACAAGGTGGCCCCTCCCCACTCAGCCCCGCTTCCTGCACACAGTTTCTCCTCTGGATCAAACACGTAATAAAGAGAATGTCTGGAATCTGAAAAAATAAATAAATACAAAAAATAAGAGAAGATTCATGGTTACTCTTTTAAACTCATCAGAATTACATATATTTATATTATAGTGCACAGATTTTTCTCTCTTTTCTTTTCCCTGATGGGTATTGTTGTTGGAAAATTTACTATTAAAAATAATTGTAAAAGGCATTCTTGATACTTAATTGTATTTTTATCCTGAGGCAAAATTTTCCTGCCCTGATTTCAGTCTGTCTTCCATTGGTTTATATATTAGATTCCTCCATTAGATAGTATCTCTTCCAGCTTTGGATAAAACACTCCCCGTGAGTATCACTGCCTCCGTCCTCACCAGCTAGGAAGGCTACAATGAACTTCACTTTCTGTTGTTTATGTTATGAAAAAAATTAACATCTTTTTTACATATATCCTGCCCACCAACTTACCACTCACTGGTGTGGGGGAATGATGGGAAAGGCAGTCATGTGTAATTTCCTACACCCTCACATAGCTGCATGAGAGTGTTCCTTGGGCCTGGAACATTTCCTTATGTGGAGATAAGGAGCCCTCATGGCCTCGCTTGGGAGAATCTTTCCCTGTTCTGGGCTTGATGTGTACTCCTTTGTTCTGCCTACGCGTGTGTGTTATATGGCACCGGGCTAATCCCACTGCTATATCTTTTGCTAGTGGGAGGCAACGGGGTCCTTTGCCTGCAGACAAGAGGGGTGCATGCAGACCATCTCCCTGCTATGGGATGAGACCTGCCAGCCATGGGAGACTGACCCACACTATTGAACCTGATCTTGCTCTGTCTGTTCTCTAGGTGAATAAAGCATCATTGCATCCAGTGCCTGTGTGAGTCGTGTCTTTCGTGGCGACCCTGACACCTGCAAACCATGCAGTGGGTTGACATCCAGGACTTAATGCTCCTAGTGGCAGGGATCATTATGTTCTTTACTATCCTCCACTCAGTGGGACACCTTCCCTGGAGGCAGTAACAGGTGTCACTTGCTTAACAGGGGAGAATATTGAGTGACACTTGAGAAACACTATCTTAAAAACATGTTTATTGTTCTAATCTCTCCCCATTCCTGGCCCATAACAGATGCTCAATACGTGTGTTGAACTGAGTTGGCCGGTAACAAACATCACCCCAAAGATCCCGCTGTGCAACCCTGGAGAGCAGCAGCTGCACCCCTAGAGCGGTTCCTGTGGCACCTTCTTTAGGGACAGAGGAGGTTGCTCCCTCACCAGGGCCCTGTGTCCCCAGGGACAAAGGGGGCTCGCCCGAGGCAGCCAGCCCACACTGACCACCGCCGCTGTTCCTGGAAATGGAGCCATTGACCTAAAGAGGGCAAGAGTGAGGTGTTTAAACCCCTCACCACCACTGCATTTTCTGTGACAAACAGGACTGGATTTTTGTTTGATTCTAGCCAAGTTCTGATCTAGTAGCACATCCAGAAACTTGGCCCAGGCAAGGCATCTGTACTGAGGATGATAATGAAATCAATCAGTGATCTGCTTTTCAGCACAATCCTTACTTGCTTGTCTAGCAGATTAGAATGAAGAGGGCTGAAACACCAACACTTGACAATTCTAGATCATCCTGTATGTGGAGTGCAAACAGAGAGAGGAGGTGCATGCCTCCCCCTTCTTAACTCTTTAGATTTTGTTACGTGGATACGGCTCTGTTTATGCCTGTAGAGCCCTCATTTTCTAACTCAAAACTATCTTTCTTCTTCCTACCACAGATGCATGACTTACTTGCTAGAACAAATCATGGAGCCCATATACAAATGCCTTGCTAGAAGTTTGCACAGGAAGACAAAAAAAGCTCTTTCCCTGCTCAACGCAGATGTCAGCCAGCACAGCACCCGAGCATTCAGAGAATGTGATGGAAATTGCATATACAGAAAAGTACACTCTTAGTGTATTAGCTAGGGTGACCTGTTCTTTTAGGCTATTCAGAGAAATAACGGTCATTTGCAGTGGTTTTTGTCAACTGCTCTCTCTATCATTTTGTGTAATTAGGGACAGCCTTTTTTTTGAGAGTGGCAAAACATGCAGAATTTCAGGTTTTCCTTTTTTTCTCCCTAACCCCCAGCCCCGGCCCCATAGAACAGCTCCATTTCTGGAGCCCTCAGAACTGTAATGGTCTTTGGGCAGAATAAGTCACTGAGGCAGCAGCATCACCATAGAACATGCGGGTAGCTAAGAAGAGAGATAGGCACAGATGACGTATGCAGTCAGCTCCACGGAAGGAGGAAAGATGAACGACAGAGCTGTTTCCTGAATGTCCTACCTGTCCATCACTTGGTACCAAAATGCCCTCTTGGCTATCCAGCTTCTTATTTTTTTTCCACCGGAGAACAGAGGCCCTAAGGACGCAAAAGCTTACGTAATTTGACATGTCAGAGGAGAAAGCGATAAAATAAAATCTTTCTGCCACACAGGGTGAAGGGAATTTAAAAATGTAATTGTTTTCAGCTGCTTTGCTCTAGCCCTGCCCTTTTATGTACTGCTCTTAGAAATGACTTCATTTAGCCAAACTCTCCCTCTCCCCCCTCCACCACAGGCATTTTCAAAGCACGAGCCACATGGCTCCGTTTCATTAGCGCCTTTGTGTCCCAGCATCCCTGATGATACCAGTTATAGCTCTGGGAGTTTGGTTTGTTCATACATTAACCATCATTAGGAACAAACAGCAAACAGTTTCTCTCGGGAGCAAAGTCCATTCCCTGCGCTGACAGTTAGAGCCTAAGAAACAGTGCCCTTCTAGAATACTGTTTATGCCTGATATGTAAGTTTTCTCTTACACTAGCTCTGGTGTATTCTCCTGAGTTTACACAATGAGTCCCCTAGACCAGTGCAAAAAGAGTTGTTGATTTTTTTGTAAGATTCACAAACAGTATCCTTGTCATGCCCAGTACCCAGGAAGTCCTAGAGTTTTTACTTTTCATGCTTTTTAGCTGAATTGGGTTGTCATTATGTCGTGGACAATCTTTTCTGTGGCATCCTGAGACTAAGTGAAGTCTTGGTTCTCAATATTTCAATTTGTACAGCTAAATTTAAAATAAAGAACATATGCATTACAAAATTGATCCCTTGTTGTAGATCTGTGATCTAATAAATGATGGATTTTGACAATAAAAATGAAACCACTCTATTACTAATATTTGAGAGATGTGATTAAGAACAATTCCAATGGTGGTTACTTTTCAAGTGAATTTCCTGTGGTTTATTTACCTGAGTGCTGAAGGACCAACTTCTCAGGAGTCCCAGACTATGGATATGGCACCACTGAATTAAGTCCTTCAGCTGGTTCACTTTCCCAATCACCCAAAGGTCACACCGCCTGGCAATCCATCATTTACTGAATCATCAATCCTTTCTGGCAATGAACTATTTGCTTTCTGTTTGATTGATTTCTTAGGCCAAGGCCATTGAGAAAACAAAACACTCTAAAACAGTAGATTCCCTGAAACATGCACAGGTGTGGCCAAAAGCCTCACTTCCTCTCTTTCCAGTTTATCTTTGATCATCTGTAAACAGTGGTGGAACACTTTATCTGTGATCTGAACTGTCCTATTAATAAATGACCCAAAGAAAGGCGGAGGTATGTTTTTTCTAGTCTGATACCTCAGGTACCATAATAATGACTGGAGCAAACCTTCCTTCTGGTAACAGTCCATTTCTGCTCCAACTCTTCCTTACATGTGGTCCAAGCAGAAGATCACTGTCCTGTGACTGATAGCCTGCAGGCTGAATATGAAAGAGGTCCTTAGGGAGAACCTTCCCAGACTCAGGGAAAAACCTGGGTTGGTGCAGAACTCTCTCAGCAATTTACCAGTTGCTGGAGTAGCTCTCCTCCCAAGGAGAAGCCAGTGGCTGGGGACAACAGATGTTTGTGTTCCCTGACACAGTGTCACAGCCTTAACCTTTAGTGGTGTGCTGTCTGCCTCAAGTTTGCAGGTTTGTCCTTGCAAGGCTTGATTTTCTGAGGTTACCTGATTCATCCTAGATTTGATGTCTACAATTCAGCCAAATTATTGGCAGGCAAGGAGTGGCCTAGACCAGCAGTTAGCAAACTTTTTCTGTAAAGGACCTAATAGTAAATATTTTCAGCTTTGTGGAACATATAGCTTCTGTCACAACTATTCAGTTCTGCAGTTGTAGTGTGTAAGTAGATACACACATCGAATGAGTGTAGCTGTGTTGCAATTAATTTTATTTGCAAAAATAGGCAGTGGGCTAGATTGGGCCCATAGGAGATGGTTTGCAAACCCCTGCTCTATAGGAGTTGTCTCTAATGTTCTTGATTATGTACGCTATCAGTTCAAACAAAGCAAAACACACATTAAAACCCGAAACACTTTAAAATATATACCCACAGTAAATTTATGTATAAATTACATACAAGGACAAATGTGCTAATATATTTTGTATATTATAAAACATATACAGGGGGTTTCCCTGGTGGCGCAGTGGTTAAGAATCCGCCTACCAGTGCCAGGGACATGGTTTCGAGCCCTGGTCTGGGAAGATCCCACATGCTGCAGAGCAACTAAGCCAGTGTGCCACAACTACTGAGCCTGTACTCTAGAGCTCACGAGCCATAACTACTGAAGCCCGCGTGCCCAGAGCCCGGGCTCCACAACAAGAGAAGCCACCACAATGAGAAGCCCTCACACCACAACAAAGAGTAGACCCCTCTCGCCACAACTAGAGAAAGCCTGCACGCAGCAATGAAGACCCAACACAGCCAAAAACAAATAAAATAAATAAATTTATAAAACAAAACAAACAAACAAAAACATACACAGGGACTTCCCTGGTGATCTAGTGGGTAAGACTCTGTGCTCCCAATATAGGGGGCCTGGGTTCAATCCCTGGTTGGGGAACTAGATCCCGCATGCATGCCGTAACTGAGAGTCTGCATGCAGCAGCTAAAGAGCCTGCATGCCGGCACGATGATCCCATGTACCACAACTAAGATCTGGCACGGCCAAAATAAATAAATAATAAGTAAATAAATAAATATTTTTTAAAAATAAATAAAAGTAAAATAAAACATATACAAAAATAGAACTTTAAAAAATGAGATATAGATACAATAGTGCTTTCAAGTATAATTTTAATTGTGATGGCTTCATACTATCATTAGCTAAGATCTAAAAGTACACTATATACTGAGGGCTAGGTTCACAGTTAATGACAGTGGATTTAAATCCATAATTTAAATGGTCTTCCTGGTAATTTCAAAGTTGTTTGGCTAACTTTTTATTAGACCCCAATAGATCTTTATTTATGTCTTGTAATGTTACGGGCAAAGAATTCAAACTATTTTTCATTTTAACAAGCTCATATGGTTTGCACTCTGCTAAGCACTCTCCTAAGTGTTCCAAAAATGTTATTTAATTCTCATAAAAGCCCTATGGGGTGAGTACTATCATTACCCATTTTTACACAGAGAGTTTAGGTAAATAGCCTAAAGTCATACTTTTGCTAGGTGGCTGGCTCCAGAATCCTTGTTCTTATCCACTGAACGAGGCTGCCTCTCCCACTTTTTTTGCTATTCCCTTAAACTTTCACTATTATAATTAAACTTCAGTCCACACTTTCTTTTTAGGAATATTTGAAAGATACTTGTTTATTTAGGGTATGGTGACCTTAGGTAAAACTAAGTAATATGGTCCAAAAATCCACTTAACCAGACACAGGCAATATACTAGAGTATATTGCCATCTAATGAATGGGACAGAGTGAATGAGGGCTCCACTGTTAAACAACTCACCTTATGGAATTCCCTCTTTCCTTCTAGGAAACCAGAGAAATGTGTCCATTGACAGATGGACTAACCAAAGATACCAGGGTCCATTTACATATTAAGGATTAATTCCTTTTTTTTCTTTTAAGATATGTAAGTCCTAACATATTCTTTCAGTCCCCGAATGGAAGATCTTGCATACCTCCAGGAATGTGCCACCTCTGCTTGTCTAAAAGAATGAATTTATGTCCTAATTATATTATACTATGTCCCTAATAAAATATTGACCTTGTTTATACTAATAAACGTGATAAAGGCTAATCTATAATAACTATGATTGCCATTATATTACAATAATTTGATATACAAAGATACAGTTAGATGCCATTGCACTAATCTTCAGCTGTTATTAATCATTCTGTTAACTTAAAACTCTTCTTCTTTGTTTTGACTTAAAGAGAAAATAATCTTCAAAGCTCTGAACTTCACTTCTGGTCAAAAGTTTGTTGTGAAATGCCCCACTCAGCAATGTTCCTCTTACATTTAATTTCTCAGTTTGTGAACTGATGCTTAGCACTCTCTACATCAGTGGTTCCCAAACTTTCATGCACATCAGGATCACCTGGAGGGCTTATTATAGCACAGATTGCTGGGCTTTGGCCTCAAATTTCTCATTCAGTTGGTCTGGGGTGGAGCCTGAGAATTTGCATTTCTAATACCTGGGACAAGCTGCTGCTGGTCCAGGAAATGACTGCTCTGGATAACTATTGGTCTTGCTCTCTCCAGGAAGCAGAAATTGGTTTTCTGTTGTGCATGTGGTTCCCTATGCCATGTGACTTTGCTATTACCCAGAAATCTTGATGTTGCAATCCAACCCCATATCCCTAGCTAGATCACTTAGGGCTTATCCTTGCTGTCAGCTTTTATCCCACGCCAATTCCGCTTCAGTCCTTACTCAACAGCTATGTACCACCAAACCCACCCTCAATAATTCTTGGCCTGTCCTGGAACAGAGGCTGACATTAATTATGAGAAGAATTATATAAGGTTGTATCCTTTTCCTTCTTTTTACTCTATGTTCTTTCTCTGACCAGTTTCATATGGTCACTCCCACGTTTCAACTGTCACCTTAAGAGGATGATTTTTCAACCATACGTCTGTAGCTCTGACCTCTCTCCTGAGCTGCAGACCAGCACACCTCGACTGCCCACTGGACATCTCTACCTTGATGGGACATGGGTATCTGAAACTCACTGTTATAAGTTGAACTGAGTTCCCTAAAAAGATATGTTGAAGTCCTAACCTCCAGTATGTGTAAACGTGACCTTATTGGGAAATAGGGTCATATAGATATAATTAGTTCAGATGAGGTCATACTGGAGTAGGTTGGGCCCTCAATCCAATTGTCTGCTGTCCTTATAAGAGGAGAAGAGACATAGACACACAGGAAGAAGACAACTTTTGATAATGGAAGTGAATATTGGAGTGATGAGGTTACAAGACCAGGTATGCCAAGGATTGCCAGCAAATGCCAAAAGCTAGAAGAATCAAGGAAGGGTTATCCCCAACAGGTGTCAGAGGGAGCACAGATCTGCTGACATTTGATTTCAGACTTCTAGTCTCCAGAACTATGAGATAATAAATTTCTGTTGTTTTTAAGCCACCTAATTTGTGGTACTTTGTTTCAGCAGCCCTAGGAAACGGATACACTCATCATGTCCAAAACTGAACTGAATGCCCTCTTTCCTCCCCAGTAACCCAAACTTGCTTCTTCTCCTAACTTCTTTTTTCAAATAACAGCATTACAGTCTACAGTCTTGCTCATCCAAACTGGAAAGTTGGATTCATTTTATACTCTTCTTCACCCTTAACATCCTATAAGCCACCATGTTTTGTTAACTCTATCCCTTATCTGACCTTTCCTCTAACATCTTGGCCATTGCAACAACTTTCAAAAAAATTCTTTTTGTTTTCTTTACCTTTCTTGTATTTCCAATTAATATCTGCTATAATGATCTATCATATTAAAGTACTTATAATAATAATAGCTACCCTTTATTGAGAGCTTATATTACGTCTAGAAATGTACTTAGTTCTTTCACATGCATTGATCTTCACAACTTTAGCTGGTAACTACTGTTATTATCTTCATTTTATGGATCAAAAAACTGTTGCTCAAGTGCACGAAGCTATCAAATATCAGAGTTGGGGTTTGAAGTCTTACCCACTCTGCTAGTCTCCTTGTAGCCCATCATGGCACCTCCTTAAAATAGAAAGTACTGGAATGGCACTCAGGCCCCAAAGCTATGTCTCTAGCCTTGTTTCCCTATGCATTCGTCTACAATCCTCTGCTCCAGGCTACTCATCATTCTCTGGCTTTACTTTCCTGCCCTTATGGCTTTGATCATGCAGTTCCCTCAATCTAAAAATCCAACAATTTTCACCACCAAAAACCTTTCACATAGGACTTCCCTGGTGGTGCAGTGGTTAAGAATCTGCCTGCCAATGAAGGGAACATGGGTTCGAGCCCCAATCTGGGAAGATCCCACATGTCACGGAGCAACTAAGCCCATGAGCCACAACTACTGAGCCTGCACTCTAGAGCTCGGGAGCCACAACTACTGAGCCCGTGAGCCACAACTACTGAAGCCTGTGCACCTAGAGCCTGTGCTCCGCAGCAAGAGAAGCCACCGCAATGAGAAGCCCGCACACTGCAACGAAGAGTAGCCTCTGCTCGCCCCAACTAGAGAAAGCCTGCGCATAGCAACGAAGACCCAGCGCAGCCAAAAATAAAAATAAATAAAATATAAATTAAAAAAAAAAACTTTCACATACCTCAGTGCCAAGCTTAAGTATGGCCTCTTTCACCAGTACCCCAAGTTGGAATGACCTGTTCCTTCCTCTATGTGGCCTACTTAGAACTTAGGCCATTCCACCCTGCTTTCTTGCTAGCCATTTATATGTTTATTTCCACGTGGTCATGCTGGCCTCCTAATTCAAGGGCCGGCCATGCCATTTAATTTTTCCTTTATTTTCCTCCCATCTTTTCTAACAGTGCTTCAATGATTTGAATTGCTAATAGTAGCAATAGTAATCATGGTAGGAATGTTAGCAAACCTTTGCTATCATTAACACTCAACAGTTTCAGTACTATTTGAAAACTAAAGTCATATTTAAAAACATCATATCAATTTTTCTTTTCCACAATTGAAGTTTCTTAATCTATTGACCTATTTTGATACAATGTGAGAACTTCCTTTGAAATACCTATTTCTATTCAATTTGATGTTTCATGTGATAGACTCGTTTATTGTGTGGTAACATCAAAATCTGTCCATTATCCTTTAGAAATAAAATGCTTCCAAAGGAGGCCAGGGGTGGGGTCGGAGGGCGACCACTTTGTTTTCTACTCTCCAGAAGATATTCTCTTTGCTCCTTGATCTTGAAGCAGGTCTGCTTTGTTAGTGATTTTAGGTTATGTCCCGGCCAGTTCAGAGCTAACCTAGGACTCAGTTAGATTTCATGATAGGGAATCAGTATGTGCGTCTCACTGCCCTCACCATTTATGAAGCTTAAACCCAGCCCTCATTTATTTTGGAGTCTCAGAGAACTGGCATAAGATCAAATTCCACACTTCTGGGCAAACAGAAGGAACCCCAAAGAAGAAAACAGAGAAGAAACTAACTGAGCTCCATGGGAAATTAAGCCAGGGTGGACATTCAGTCCAAGTGGCAGAATAACTTTCTGCTTAAATGAAAAGCTATTTAGAAGTCAGTCACGTGTGAATGATGAACCAAAATGGTTATAAATGGAGGCGCTTTGATAAGGAACTGAAGAAAATTTAATAAGGACTTAAGAACGCTTAATGAGGATGGAAGAAATGATTAGGAAATAATTAAAAGGAAAACAATATATTCTACAAAGCAGAGAAATGTGATGAAAAATAAAGTGATCACTCTTCCCCCTTGGGCTTTTTAATTTTTTTCTGAGCTGGAAAAATATTCCTGTTCCTGCCCATATTTTGAAATATCTAGAACATTGAATTTATTGATGGAAAATGTACTTACCATCTAATCAGAGAAATCCTAAAGGGAAAAGAGTGCTCTACACATCAGAGGTACCCTAGAGACTCGATTGTTCATAACTCTGCATGAACTGGGGGGAAAGTGCTATATTCCCATTAAAGAGCAACACAGTTGGTTAAAGAATGAACAAAAAGCAACATTTCTTCATTAGTGTCATTGCAGGAAGCTGATGCTCTGAAAGCTGGAGGCTATCAAATGGGATATTGCAACAATAAAATAGAATGAAAAAATGAAATGCTCCATTCTCTTGTCAATCTCATATGTTTGTCTCTTTCTTTTTAATATTCTTGGCACTACCCTGGTAAGCTAATGCATATTTGCAGTTTCGTTTTGTGCTTGGTAATTGTGCTATGGGCACTTATTCATTTGACAGACTTTGCTTTAAATGAAGGAAACTGGCAGGTTGGAAGAAAAAACCCAATGTTGCCAAATCACCAATTAAGGAAACTGCTGGAGGGAAAACTGGTCCTGAGACTGGTATCCGTAAAAATGATATAGTGATGCTGCACTTCAAAAGACATTTTGAAGAGTCACTTAATGAAGGACATAACAGAGGGGATTATAGGCTGGCTAATGTATATGACTGCCAAATTTAGACCATGAAGATTGATACAATGGGGTACAATCATTTTTACAAACATCTGGACATCGAAACAACAAATATATCAAATTGTGATGCAGTTGACAGGTAGGCTGATTCTCCCTCCGTAACTGGAGGATGTCAGCCTCATGATCAATTCTGTTCAAAACCCCCTGTGAAGACATGTCACCCTGGGAGGCAGTAGACATGAGAATGAAGAGGCCATAGTCCTGGCCCTCCTTCTTGGATCTCATAATCTAGCAAAGGAATAGGCAGACACACGGGCTAGCTGGAGGTAGCTCCAAAGGCTGAAGCAGAACATTCCTCTGCTTTGCCCACTGAGTCACCTGCCAGCATCAGGATGACCGTTCTTCCTCCGGTTTCCCTCACTCTTCTTCCCTACAGCATCCTCGATTTTGTTCAATTTCTCCAATTTCCCCCAAAACCCAGCTCCACCTGGAGAGGGAGAATCAAATCCCGCATGTCTTGGAATTGCTGAAGAGGCTTTTATTCATTCCTTCCTTCACATTCTTAAATAAATACACCTTTCCTCTCTTGCTAATATGATTGCTTCTTACGGATTAATTTCAATGAACTATTATGACCCACATCCTTGTCTCTTCACTCTATTTTACCAAAGACCCTCTCCCAAGAAAGTGTGAAGGAGAAAAAGATGTGGGAAGAAAGCCCCATCTTGTGCCAGATAACAGGCACCAAAATCATGGTATGAACACAGTCTTGTGAAATGACTGAGAACCTGGAGGTGGCATCATGGGAGATTTCATGGAAGAGGTGATGCTTGTTGAGTGGGATACTTGTGCTCAACACTGTGCTATATACAGTCAAGTTATCTAATGTAAGCTATGGCTGCTGTCCTGAAAACTTTCTGAATCTAGCCAAGGAGATAAGATAAACATGCATGAAATAAAAAAGACAAGACAACCTGTAGTTACATGTGTGATACAAATGCATTGACATTTTTGGAACTGAAATTTATTTTCCTGTTTCTGTGCTACATAGGCCTGGGACTAGACAAAAGAAACTTAGCTACTTGTACCAGGAGAGACTTGTTTCTGGAAATTAGTGCTGAACAACTAAAATAGCTCACTTGGTGGATGGACTTAGAGACTGTCATACAGAGTGAAATAAGTCAGAAAGAGAAAAACAAATACCATATCCTAACACATATATATGGAATCTAAAAAAAAAATTGGTTCTGAAGAACCTAGGGGCAGGACAGGAATAAAGACGCAGACATAGAGAATGGACTTGAGGACACGGGGAGGGGGAAGGGTAAGCTGGGACGAAGTGAGAGAGTGACATGGGCATATATATACACTACCAAATGTAAAATAGCTAGCTAGTGGGAAGCAGACACATAGCACAGGGAGATCAGCTCGGTGCTTTGTGACCACCTAGAGGGGTGGGATAGGGAGGGTGGGAGGGAGACGCAAGAGGGAGGAGATATGGGGATATATGTATATGTATAGCTGATTCACTTTGTTATACAGCAGAACTAACACACCACTGTAAAGCAATTATAATCCAATAAAGATGTTTAAAAATAAATTAACTAACTAACTAAATAAATAAAATAGCTCGCTTGTCAAGATTAACAGCTTGCCTGTTGATACTCTAAGACCCTTGACTTGTGGGGTCATCAGTCCAAAGCTCTCATGCCATTAACTCTGCTCAATCCGAACTAGTTCTCTGCCTTGCAAGACCTGCCTTAAATCATCCAGCCCTGGCCCTGAAACACTAAAAATATCCTTCCCCAATTTCCCCCCTCTGAGATACGACTAAGACACTCAAGGTGGTACTCTCCTTTATTGCAGTGAGTTCAAAAAACTTAGCTTTGTTTGATCGGAAGTTTTTTCCAGTCGTTCTTTTTGGGGGATTGACAGAACAATTTAATAATTTTCCATAAAGACAGGTGTCGGGGCTACCTGGTAATTTCTGTAGCCACACAAATTTGTGTCTAAATACTTCCTTTATCTCAGTGTGTCTGAGGATGAGGCCTAGAAATAAAGCAATAGCCGTGACTAAAATGCCATACATCTAAAACACTAATAAAGCATTGGATTGCAGGAAAGCATTCATCTCAGCGGTGGCCAGAGACTGGTGGGGGTGGTACTTTTGCTTCCTGGTGGCACTGAAGACGTGATGACCTGGAGCTGAGATTTGGATTACAGTTTTGGGTGAGGTTTAATTTGCTTATTTATTTATATTTTTAAATTTATGGTTGAAGTTTCCTTGCCTCATTCCCTAGGCTCTAGTAGCCAAGGTTCCTCCTGGAAAAAAAAAGCTTAAGTCATGTCAATGCCTGGGAATCAGATACACACTGAATTGTCTGACAAACAAGGGATGGAAGGACTCTCTGAGGGATCCAACTTCCAGATAAAGGTAGGGCACAGAATTCATTGTGAAGGCATGCACACAGACATAGCCCTTGGTTCTCGGACTTACCCAGGCCCTGTCACCCTAGGAGTGCTTGTACACTCTTGGAAGTGCTTGTAACTACAAGCCATCTTACTGGACTCAGCAACACCTTGGGGCCCAAGCAACTCTGCTGTGGTGAAACAGATGGAGGGGATGTTTCTCCATCCCGGCTCTTGGCAGATCAGGGGGCTTGAGGCTCAGAGGACTGGGAGCAATGGAGGCTGAGCATCTTTACCTCCGCAGGGCAGAGGCCCACAGAGAGGGCGCATGTCAGAGCAAGAGAGGCTAGAGAGGCTGGCCCTAAAACATGAACACATGTAATACACGCCCCTGCCAACCCCAAGTCTTTCAGGAGGGCTTTGGGGCTAGGATCTGACAAAGAACCAGAATTACAGGGCTTCCCTGGTGGCACAGTGGTTAAGAATCTGCCTGCCAGTGCAGGGGACACGGGTTCGAGCCCTGGTCCGGGAAGATCCCACATGCTGCGGAGCAACTAAGCCCGTGCGCTACAACTACTGAGCCTGTGCTCTAGAGCCCACGAGCTATGACTACTGACCCTGTGTGCCACTACTGAAACCCACACGCCTAGAGCCCATGCTCCACAAGAGAAGCCACCTCAATGAGAAGCCGGTGCACCACAACGAAGAGTAGCCCCCGCTCGCCACAACTAGAGAAAGCCTGCACGTAGCAACAAAGACCCAATGCAGCCAAAAATAAATAAATTTATTTAAAAACCCACCAGAATTACTTTTATGAGTCATCAAAGCCAAGAATTACAAGATTTACGTATGAAACCTAAGGAAAGCCATGCTTGAGCCCACAGGCTGGTGGTGCTTGGAGAGATCTGAGTCACAGTACACAACATCGCTGATTTCCTGTAGGTGTCCCAGCAGGAGGCAGGTGGCTGGGTGGGTGATGGCTGTATGCACCAATGCAGGAGATGGCTGAGCAGAATTGCTTCAATGTGGGTCTCTTGAATTCACACTCTTCACAGACTGATCGTACTGGGGAAGCCAGCAATCAAGAGCATGAGGCATTCTGGACTAACAGAAGCCAGTGGGAACAGGAATGGCCACAGAAAAACCTTTGTGGCAAAGGTAGCTAACCTGAGAAGGTGGGTAAAGAGACTGTCTGATTCTCTATGTCTGCTCACGTCCACTCTCCGGGGGCTGAGACCCCAGCAGGCAGAGCGCTTATGACCTCAGGGTCTTTGTGCTTGAGAGTCAGGAAGGAAGGCAGAGGAGTTGGATACAGTTCTGTCACTAGCTAGCCTTTACCCCGTTGGCTGCATATATTGCTGTTAATTACATACCCTAGCTTTTTGGGGCAGCACTAATTTCAAATGATCTGTCCCACTGTCCTGGGAGAGTGGTAGGGATAAAGAAAAGAACCGAGGAGCCCAAAACTACCAATGCTATTGTTCCAGTGCTGCCCTTAACCGGTTGCGTGCCTTTGAGGAAGTTTCTCTCTCTCAATCTGTTTCCTCGTCTGTAGAAAAAGGAACTAATACCAATCTTATGGAAGGATGACACAGCCTTCTGTCTTTCATTTCTCCCTTTTTTCCAGAGTAATGGAAGTGTAGCAAGGCACAAGGTTGAGCTGCTAGTTGACCTTTCACCACCTTCTGTGCAGATGTGACTACGTTCTCTCCAGTAACGTGTGACAGGAGTGATGTGTCCCATTCCCAGCCACCATGGTGCCTTGAGACCAGACCAGGTGAGGTCGTATGCTTTCCCTTTTCCATTCGCTGCACCCCAGATAAGGCGCCCACTCAAAACTGGACAAAGAAACAAGATGGAGAGGACTCAGGGCCCAGAATAATTGCAGGGAGGCAAGCAGCCTGCTGAGCTAGTCTGTTTATGTGAGGAAGAAACAGGTGTCTTGCTTGAGCTATTGCATTTTGGGGATCCCTAAAGTTTAACCTTATCCAAGTTGTGTAGATCTCACAGAACTGTCAAAAGCCAAAGAAAATAGAGGATGTGACATCCCCTTGTGAACTCAAGTGATTTACAAACAGATTACGGTGGCCACATAATTGAATGAGCCATCAACAGAAGCAAGAATTCTGAAAAACTGAAAGTACTCCAAACTCAGAAAAACTGCCAAACTGGATTATCCAGTCTAATCTTCCTACACGGAGCAAATTAAACAAGGGTAACAGACACAATGTTGCTGCCTGGGTGTTGCATATCCACCCTGTCTTCCTGTTAACACCAAATCTCTCTTTGGGGAGTCTTGGAGGTAGTGGCCACAAAGCCTGAGGGGCCACATCCCCTTTCTGCTTCTGTGCCTCCTCAGCCTCATATGAGGATGGCCAGAGCTCACGTCCATCACTCTGCAAAGTGGCCGCAGCAAACCAGACCTCACCTGGGTCTGCCCTTTACTGCCAAGAACCTGGGCCGATGCCCCGGGCAGTTGTCAGCTCTCCACACCTGAGCTTACTCGCAGACACAATTTAAGCAATTAAACAATATCTATCTTGAGAATCTACCAGTTCCCTTCATTACAGCCCTTCACGAACCCTCCCAACATCCCTGAGAAAGTGGAAAGCAGGTGCAGCTTTCCCAACATGACAGCAAGCAGATGTTTGAGGACGGATTGAGCCAGCCCACAGGGGGACCTACGGGAACAAAACAGAACTTGCACAGCTGCCCTGGGCAACTGCATCTGACCCAGGCTGCTGGGCCCACTGCCTACCTAAAAAGAGTGTCTTTTCTGCCCCGTCTTGGGCCAAGGTACTTGGCATTTCAACTGTCAGAGATTAAAGACTCATTTCTTTGTATTTCCTAGGAACTCTCTTTTTGGAATATGCAACAAGCCCCGGGGGAGGGGCCCCAGTGTTTCATTATCACCTGAGCTGATGAATCACAACGCAGGCTTTGAGCCCTTGGGGGAGGGGCACACAGAACTCCCAGCTACAAATGACGGAAATGGGAGTGGAACCCACTTCTCTCCCGCCCTAAAGCCCAGGCAGCCTCTTGCCATCTTACCACACTTGGTCCCCAGAGCTGAGGAGGACACAAGTCAAGAACATTAATTGGGTCCAATTTCTGAAACCCCCTTTGCTAACTGCAACTTAACCTCCCGAGAAACAGAGTTTTGCTTCAGAGGCTTCTCTGTCTTATTTTCCCTGTTTCATTGTCTCTTCGTCAGGTCTTCCTGTTTGTCACCGAGCTGTACAAATGACAGAGTCTTTTCCAGTAGCCCCAGCAATGTGAAAAAGCTAAAGAGAAAAAAGAATGCAGACCTCTGAATGCAGTAAAAGACCAGCATGTTTCTGATCTGGGCACACTGCACCATTGTTGCTCCCTCTAGAAAACTTCACCTTTGATTCACATGCCATCTACCTACTGACGAATTTATACCAAACAAGGCACAGTCTGAATGCTTTAGACTGGTTTTGGAAGCAGAAATCTTTTTCTTTCCCTCCAACTTTCAATTTGACACACTCATGTTGGCTTCTGATCTTTCTTTAAATTCTCCCCCTGCTGTAGGCCTTGATTCTCCTAAAGACCAGTTTCTCCTCCTAGCCTATGATCACTTGACCTTTCTTTGAGGCAAATGTTATTTACTTCTTTAGAGGGGAAAGGAAGATATAAAAGCCTATTTCTAACTCATACTTTCACCTTATTCTATATCAAGATAGAAACTTCCTTATCAAAAGACCACACTAATCAGACGGGCTCCTGCCTTGACTTTAGGTAGGTGCCTTGAAGGAGAAATTCTGGGAAAGCAGTACCTGAAACAAGATCCTCAGTAGATAGACCTGGATCCTGGGCCCAGCCTGGCTACTCACTAGCTGTGACAGCATGGGCTAATTACTTCATGATTCAGTTTCCTGCTCTGTAAAATGGAGATAAAAACCCATTTCTTAGGGGCTTGGTGTCATAATTAAAAGATATAACACATGTTAAGTGTCCAGCACTCAATAATTATTAATTTCCCTCACTTTCCAACATCCTGTAGGTAAAGAATTTGGAGGGAGGAGTACCATTCAGACAAACAACACTGTGGTTTCTTGAATTATGGTCCAGGACTGCTTCCATTATAAAATATAAAGCGGCATTACAGGCAATTCCCTGGCGGTCCAGTGGTTAGGACTCCACGTTTTCACTGTTGAGGGCCTGCATTCGATCCCTGTTGGGGAACTAAGATCCCACAAGCTGTGTGGCGTGGGAAAGAAAATAAAGGTGGCATTACAGAAGAGATCAAACTCTCTCCCACTTTCCCCTTCAGCACTTGGCTTCATTCAGTGAGATGTTGTAGTCTCAGTGGGATCTGATCACATGAAAACAACATAGTGATAACAGGAGAATAGATTCAAAGCATAGATGAGGTAGACTTAGTATTGACTGAAGGTGGTAGAGAGAGAAGGTGTCAAAGATGACTCTCAGGTTTCTGATAAGAGCAGTGGATTAGACAGTGGTGGTAACCTGCCTCGAAGATGGCCCTGTCGATCCTTGTCTCCTGGTATTCACACCTTTGTGTAGTACCCTTCCACACTGAATCATGGCTAGCATGGGTGACCAGTAGAATACTGAGAACCTGATGGTGTTTGCCGTATGAGGCTAAGTCATGATGGATATAACAGCTTTCTCCTTGCTCTCTTTTGGATCACCTTGCTCTGGAGGAAGCCAGCCTCTCTATGGCGCCCAGAGAAAGGCCTGTGTGGGGAGGAACTGATGTCTCCCACCAAAAGACAGCATCAACTTGCCAGTCATATGAGTGAGCCATCTTGGAAGGGGATCTTCCATCCCCGTTCAAGCCCTCAGATGACTGCTTCCCTGGCCAACATCTTGACTGCAAATTCATGAGAGACTCTGAGCCAGAATCACCCAGCTAAGCTTACCCCAAATCCTTGACCCATTGCAACTGTGAGATCATCAGTGTTTATTGTTGTTTTAAGCCATTAGATTTTGCGGTAATCTTTTTCACAGCAGTAGATAACTAATTCAACATTAGTGCCCAGCTGGGGTTTTTTGAAGGAAGGGTGATAAGTTTGGTTTGGGCATGTTTTGTTTAAGATGTCTTCTAAGTGGAGATATTGAGTAAACAATTATACATAAATGTCTGAAACTCAGAAGAGAGCTGGGCTGGAGGTTTAAATTTGGGAGTCCTTAGCATAGGGACGGTATTTGAAACCAAGAAAGAGTGTGAAGAAGACAAGGGAACAAGAAAGGCTTCTGGGAGGAAGGGATAGCTGAACTAAATGTTGGTATGGGACTAGGAGTTAGTCTGGAAAAGGAGCTGGGGATGTGAACTGAACTGGGCAGGGGGAGGAGGGAGGAATTCCAGGGACTTCAGGAATTTAGGGTGTAAATAAACTACTTGTGGAAACTGGTATCTGTTCGAATTGAGGCCATGTGTATTTCTAAGTATCTCCTGAGTGAATGATAAAGTTCTCAGTGCATACAGGCATCCCCTCCAAAGGCCATTCCCGGTATAGTATTAAAGGATAAATGAAATTGAAACATAAATATAAATAAAATATGTGCTGTTAATAAAAGACACACATGCAACAAAGTAGTCTGTTTTGCAGAGGGAAAAATTAGAATTATCAATAACAAAGGAATTGGTAATGTATTCTATACCGCCTCAAGCCCTTTTTCACAAGCCAAGTGGTTTGAGAAATAGGTAGTCTACCCAGCTAACTCGTTCATTTCCATGTGTCCTGGTTGCTACACTGAGTCTATATTAAAATAAAGTTTTGACATTTACGTATGGAATGATATATAAAAAGTGGCATAGAAAATATCTAGAAAGATTTTAGATATGGGTTAGATTATAAGACTCAAGTAAGAAGTACAGAAGAATAATCAGAAAAAAATGTATAGATATTTACAGGTACTCTATACTATTAGATTAGCCCAAATGACAAGGGTCTATGTACACAATCCCTGTGTTCAGTAGAAAAGAGGGACATGTTTTCTTCTCTGGCCATAAACATGTGAGAAAGGATTAACTCAGCTACCTGATTTTTGAAATTTAATGGATGTATTTATGGAAGAATATTAGAGGTGACTGGTCTTGGTTCAAAAATGCTAAATTTCCTGAACCTGGACTATGTTTTCTAAAATTCAAGATGCATTTAGCAAAGCAAGGAAAAATAAATTCAGGCTGCTAGCTTGGCAGCTGGTCTGGATACAGTATTTTGCTCTGTTTACTCTGTCAGGAAGCCAGTTACATTTGATTAAATTCTGAAATTAGAATGCATGCATTCTGGAAGATACCAAGCAGTTTCATGCTTTTACCCGTATGGAAAATGTGATTAAGGAAATGAACTCAACGGCTGTAGCATCCGAAGAGATCAATGCAACAGCTGTATTCAACTAGGCTCAATGGGCTAGACCTTTACTTTATTAAAATGGATGGCGTTAGCATAGAAACTGTGTCCACATCACATAACTGCTGTATTGCTCTGAACTCAGGCCGAGAAAGGAGCCAAGTGGAACTGCCCTCCGATATTATGGCAGCAGTACAAAATGCAGAGCCACTCTCACACCACGAAGCTAAAATTAAGCCAAAAGGAGAGATAATTAAAGAATTTATATGCACAGTCTTCCCACATCAACATATTGGATTATTTTCAAAATTGCTGGTATGCCCTAATTTGGCAAGATTTACAGAATTCCCCCACAACAACCTGAAAATTCTTTGTGCTATGGCAACATCTTTTGCTTTGCCCAAAAGGAAGTAGGCTATGAATAATCATTTATATGTGAAATACGGTCAGAGGTCAGATATAACCAGAAAACCCAGGCAAAAAATACCTCACTGTGTTCCTTTACTCAGTTAATAAGAGGTAAATGGTAGGATTTTATTGGAATATACTTAAATTGGCACCTGTGATTGCCAAGTCTTCACTTTGGACATATAGGCTTGTTAATAATTTGAAAAATGGAGATGGAATTGAGTATCATCATCAAATTGAACCTGTGAAGCACAGAAGGGAGTGTGAAGGGACTGTGATCTGAAAGATGCTGACCCAGAGGACTGTCTAGATAAGACTTCCTAGAAACAGCAGTACATTGATATGGACCTCACGTTCTAGGATCTAATCTTCAGGTTCATAATCAAGGAAATCTGTGTAAGGGCCTCCAAATGTAATCAGATTCTCTGGGCTGTTTCATGCTAACCAAACCCACCAAGAGTAAACGCGTAAGGCAGAGTGCCAATAATCACAGGACCTTGTAAAGCTCAGGTGAGCTGATGAATACATTCTCTTCCTAAAGACATGCTACATAGATGTTTGCTTGGTCAGCTTGGAGCCAGAGCAAGAAGAGCTAATGGATCTCACTTGTCAGTTTTATCTGGCTTCGTATTCTTCTCTACAGATCAGATATTCGTGTTCTTACATTGGGGGACACTCTTCCTTTCACAGGAGAAAGCGAGGCAAATTCTTACCTATTGAACTGCTTTTTTTTTTTTTTTTTTTTTTTTTTTTTTTGTGGTACGCGGGCCTCTCACTGTCGTGGCCTCTCCCGTTGCGGAGCACAGGCTCC
>NC_041229.1:17864345-17867111 GCF_002837175.3 Physeter macrocephalus | reverse complement strand
CAGCCGCTCCGCGGCATGTGGGATCTTCCCGGACCGGGGCCCGAACCCGTGGCCCCTGCGTCGGCAGGCGGACTCTCAACCACTGCGCCACCAGGGAAGTCCTGAACTGCTTTTTTAGAAATACCATGTAGGCTATCCTTTCTGTTAATGCAATCTTTGTTTGATACGGTTTAAGACAAATGATTCATTAGAGCTAATACCCTAGACTATCCCTTGTACCTGGTTATCATCCATGATTATTTTGAAATGATCTTCCAGGAGGAGAACAATGCAGGAATTGATTGATTGATGTCTTGTAGTTAAAAATATGAACATAACCTAATTGAAGTTAACATGATTAAAGGATAAAGAGACTAATAATGTCTTTATTAAAATACTTTACAGATTATTTAAATTTAAACAATTTTTTGATAAAAATTAACAATTATTTTGTAAATCCAGAAAAACAGAATCAGCATATATTATGCAAAATGCCATCACCCAAAAATCACATTTTGGCAAAATTATTCCTAGTCTTTTCTCTATATATTTTGTTTATATAGGTTAAAGCATATCATATATACAACTTTATATCCAGCTTTTGTCATATATAATATAACATAAATGTCATTACACAAATAAATTCCTATGTTATCTAAAACTTCATATTTGAACGGCTAAATGGAATGCCATCTTAAATCAGAGGTTGCAAGCTCAAATGGCATAAGGGGCCAGGTAGGTAACTAAAATATGTAAAATGTAAGGGTATAAGACATAGGGGGTAACTGAAAACATATATCCCACCAAAGGCATTCAAATTTAGTTTTTAAAATATATGATGGCAAAAATCAAGTGGAGAAAATAAGCAAGCCACAGAAGAATATGTACAGTATAATACCATTTATATTGTTTTAAAACAGGTAAAACAATTCTGTGTTACATTTAGAGATACACTAGGCATGCACATGTAATGAAAGTAGTTCTAAAAAGTAAAGCAGGGAATGCAAAATGCCTAATTCAGGACAGTGATTATGTCAGGTGGGAGGAAGTGATGTGAGCACAACGTTATCAAAGCGAGATAAACAGAAGAGATTTTTAAGAGCGGGGTAATATTTAAAGTTGGGTAGTAAGCACCCAGGTGTTGACTGAAAAAAAATGCACATTCTAAAAGTTGAGAATTGTTTTATTTGGCAGACTTTCTGAGGACGTCAAGCCCCAGAGGCAGCCTCTCAGATAGCTCTGAGGGACTGCTCTGAAGAGGTAAGGGAGGAGCGAGGATATAGAGGAGTTTTGCAATAAAGACCAGGTAGTAAGAACATCAAAAGATTATTGTTAATTAAAGAAAACCAGATATCTCAAGTTAGTGAATGTAGCGCTTTTCTATGTATGGGAAGATGTAAGAGTCTGGGCTCACCGAAATCATTCCTTTGATATGCACCTTGGCTGTCTAGGGCCAGTATCCGTGCTTTCCCATCCTGAGGCTCCTCTGGGTGCACCGTTAGGGGGCTGCAATGGCTAAAGACTTGGCAGTAGGCAGCTGGGTTGTCTCCACCCTGAGTTCCCTCAGGGCTCACTGTTCAGTGTGGCTGCAGTGACCTGATGGCTGCAACATCCTTTGTTTACTGATATGATAGGCAACGTTTTTCATTCACATGGGTATTGGTTGCACTTACACTGTCTTGTACATATTATTGTATATTTTAAAGGGGAAAAAATGCCCAAACTGCTAGCTAAAGAAAACTTCCCTCTGGATTTGGCCACCAGCTGCTAGCTGGCTACCTTAGCACAAGTAGTATAGCATAGTCACCAAGAGTATGGGCTCTGAGGCCAGGCTGCCTGGTCAAACTTGAATCTCCACTCTACCACTAAACAGTTTTGTGCCCTTGGGCGGTTACTAAAATTCTCTGCAAACTAAGGCTCAAAGATCAAACCCAGCCCTTTGCCAATTTTTATAGAACCTTCCAGCTAAGAATGGTTTGTACATTTTTAAGTGGTTAGAAGAACTGCCCTAGACCACTGTTATCGAACTGTAAATGGCTTTGGAAACTACGCCACACCTATACTGTGGTAGAGTCATTTCAACAACTAACCTTGTTTGAATCACAAGCAATCTCAAGCTGGGTTTTTTTTGTTGTTTTTTTTTTTTGCGGTACGCGGGCCTCTCACTGCTGTGGCCTCTCCCGTTGCGGAGCACAGGCTCCGGACGCGCAGGCTCCGTAGTAGTGGCTCACGGGCCCAGCCGCTCCGCGGCATGTGGGATCCTCCCGGACCGGGGCACGAACCCGCGTCCCCTGCATCGGCAGGCGGACTCCCAACTACTGCGCCACCAGGGAAGCCCCTCAAGCTGGTTTACGTACTTTACTATGCTGTTAATAAGTTAAGTAAGATCTCCATATCCAACCAAACTTGCAGTAGATATATTTTCTGAGTTCAGGACTACTGTTCAACAGTCTTTTGGACCTAGATCTAAGTGCAAAGAAAATTCCCGTATTTCAAAATCCATTTAACTGTGCAGTTGAGGAGCTTCCACCTAAACTTCAATTGAAAGCAATTAATCTACAATGTAATGACATGCTTAAAGGCAAATAGCAGAAGAAGAATTTAATAGAATTGTATAAATGCCTTCCAAGCAATGAATATGCTCAATTAAAACCATATGTTCATGGACCGCTATCAGTATTTGGCAGTACCCATGAAAAGAAAATTTCAAAGATAAAATACATAAAATTCATTTAATATCAGCATTTTCAGATGAACATTTGCTATTGATTTTTTTTTTTTTTTTTT
>NC_041229.1:17839266-17864185 GCF_002837175.3 Physeter macrocephalus | reverse complement strand
CCACGGCCCACGGGCCCAGCCGCTCCGCGGCATGTGGGATCCTCCCAGACCGGGGCGCGAACCCGGTTCCCCTGCATCGGCAGGCGGACGCGCAACCACTGCGCCACCAGGGAAACCCTTGCTATTGATTTTGATGATAGGGAATACCAACTTTGAATTCCACTTAAGCAAAAAGAATTCCAGCTTCTCCTTAACAGTATTAGAGTTACTGAACCAAACTTGGGTCCACTCGCCTGCGCGCAGTAAAGCCAATCTACTGACGCTGGATTGTGGTGAAGGAAAGTGCAGCGTTTATCGTAAATGCGCTAATGCAAGCAGGACGGTGGCTTGTGCTCTAAAACCCCAAACTCCCCAAAGGGTTTCAGCAAAGCATTTTTAAAGGCCAGGTGAGGGAAGTGGGGGTCACAGGGTATGTGGTCAGCTCATGCACAATGCTCTGATTGGTTTATGATGCGGTAACAGGGCTGTGTCACAGGGGTTAACGTTATCAGTCCTTAGGTGCCAGTAGGTATGGGGCGCATGATCACCAAGTAGTTAATTTCTTCCATTTGTTGATGGTTTTAGCATCTGTAAAACAACTCAGGAAGTATGCATCAGATACTATTATCTAGGTACTTCAGAGAGGATCTAAAGCAGAGGATATGGGGGAGAAGTCTGTCCTGGGAAGGCCCCATAGGGTCCTGCCCGGTTGCATTAGCATTACAAAAAATTGTATCAATTATTATATTTTGAAATTCATCAATACAAATTTTGCAGAAATTTTTCTTGTTACATAAATACCTACATAATAGCCTCAATTTTGCCTCTTGTATTACGAAGTCTAAAATATTTACTACCTGGCTTTTTATAGAAAGTTTGCCAATCCCTGTCATAGAATGATTGTGAGGATTAAATAAAATAATCCTTGTGGAAATAATCAGTAGCGACCTGGCATGTAGTAAGCACTCTTTTTTTTTTCCTTTACCTGTCATCTATTTTGGACACATAGTTTCCCTATTTTTAAAATTATAGGTAGGGGGGCTTCCCTGGTGGTGCAGTGGTTAAGAATCTGCCTGCCAATGCAGGGGGACATGGGTTCGAGCCCTGGTCCAGGAAGATCCCACATGCCACGGAGCAACTAAGCCCGTGCACTACAACTACTGAGCCTGTGCTCTACAGCCTGCAAGCCACAACTACTGAGCCCACGTGCCACAACTACTGAAGCCCATGTGCCTAGAGCCTGTGCTCCACAACAATAGCAGCCACTGCAATGAGAAGCCTGCATGGCAACGAAGAGTAGTCCCCCACTCGTAGCAACTAGAGAAAGCCAACATGCAGCAACGAAGACCCAACACAGCCAAAAGTAAATAAATTTTAAAATTAATTAATTAATTAAAAAAATTACAGGTAGGGAAACATTTTAATACATTAAATATTTATGTGCATAAATATTTGTCCACATCTTGGATTAGGTTATGTTCCTAGAGGCAGGTTGATTTCAAATCGAAGCACACCTTTAAACAAAACTTATTACTTTTTTACTTATAAACTGAGATGTTTATTTAATATAGTGAAAAATTAGAACAATTCTAAATACTCAGCTCTTGGAGAATGGTTAAATAAATGGTATAGTTAGTCAGAATAATATTCACATTTGGCCTCCAATTAAAATACAGAAAGTGAAAAGAGCGTAGTTCTCACTCTAACAAGAAAAAACCAGGTAAGCTACAAGGCATGGCTTTTTTTTTTTAATTGAAGAAAACTTATTTTGTCTTATCACAATTACTCTTATTCCTGCACTTCCCTTCCTGGAATGTTCCATTTTGCGATTTTGATTCCAAGGAGAAATAGCCTATCTGTGAAGTTCATTCATTCATTTAACAGGCATTTATGAAATATCTACTCTTTGGGCACTTAATAGGTACAAATAAATACAAAGATAAATTTAGACAAGTTGTCTGCCCTCAGACAATGTAGTAGGGGAGATAAGAAATAGCTTATACCTCTATCACTGGAGCTAGGTGTGAAGCCTCACACCAAATACATGAACAGAGGATGAGGGAGAAGGTTCCAAGGAAAGAAAAAACCAAGGTGCTCCTATAGATGAAGGATAACTAGCTGTTAGGTAGACAGAATATCAGAAGTCACCACACTTTTCCAGTTCTGTGAGTCAATACCGTCCATTTTTTGCTTAACCTGCTTAAAAAGGGTGTGTCCTTTGCAACAGGAAAAACTTTAACCAATCTGGATGGATAAAAATTTAACTGGCAGAAAATGAGAAGGACAAGCAATTTAGTTAAAAGGTCTAGGATAGGCATAGACACAGAGGCAGAAAAGAGCAGCAACCACCCGGGGGAATTAAGAACATGAAAGAAGCCTGGCAATATAGCTTGGTCAGATTATGGAAAGTCTTAAAAGTCTGTTTATAGAGTGTACAGTTTTTAAAGCTGCACTGATTCAGTTACTTTCAGGTCTCTGGGAAGATGAAGACAATTATTTTTCCCCTCTGATTCAGACGAAGTGTATTTTGAAGTAGGGCTGCCTTCAGATATTCCAGTGAAATAAAAGCCAAGTAAACAATTATTTTTTTAACATTACACTATTAGCATACTTAGTAACTGCACCTACCCGTATTCATCAGGGGAAGTTCCTAACGCCTTTCCTTAGTAACAAAGCCAGTCTTGATCCTCAGTGGCTGGGAATCTGCAGCTGCATGCTTGCCTCCATCCTCCCACCCACTCACCAAAGACATAGACAGGAACCGGAAACCATGTGGAATAAAGATGGGGTTGAACTTTCTCAAATCATGAGTGAGGAAACCAACCCACTTGCATAACTCATAACATTCTGGAAACTTATAAAATTCTGCCACACCATACAAAAATCCATTTCTAATACCTGACGTGGGGAGCCAATGGAGCTTCTTAGGTAGGCAGCATTTCTAACTGTTTCTGTAGAACTGAGGCTCCTCAGGAAGATAGGTAGTATGCAAAAATTTTTAATTTATGAACAAATACATTTGTGAAACATTGGTTAAAATGAAGTTACACAGGTTTCCTTTTCTAAAGGAATTATCAGACCCTTTAACATTTTATTACACATTATGACACCCTAAGAAGGTGATAAAACATGCATTTGTCAATTTTATTGACCTCTTGTCTTTTTTCCAAAGAGTATCTTGTATTTCTAGTAGAGGTTCTATGGAATATACTATGGGAAACACTGGAAGAATTTATGGTACTGTAAAGTTATAGTTTTAACTATGCGATCAGAGAGATATGCTTTGGGCTTATTGATCTGGAGCTATATATATTTAGGATGCAGAGAGACAGAAGCAAACAAAACGGGATAGATATCCAGGTAAATACAGTCCAGGTGATGGAAGTATATAACATAACATAAATACATTGTGAAAATAAAATGAGCAGGACTTTGCAATTGAATGGACACAGGCGATAAAGCTAGGAAATAGGTGGTATGAAGTCGTAGAAACTCAAACTTACACATTTGGTTGGCTAGGAAAATGAGAGTACTTTTCAAGGAAATTGGGAAGACAAAAGCTGCACCTAAGTGGGATCTAGATAGGTTCATCAAAGGAATAAAAGACACAATTTTGTTCGAAATACAGTTGAGCCTCACCGTTAAGTCTACCTACTCTTCCCTCCCATAGGACTTTCCTCCTTTTCTTCCTGCTGAGTTACCCCTCTTAGAATTAGGCTTAGCACCAAATCTGGCTATTAAGGGAAAATCTCCTTGGCCTCCTTTTATTCTATACCCCAAATGGGTATTCTTTTTAAGAGTTTTAGAGCTGATGAATAGAGGAAGTAAATATACTAATAGGACTTCCCTTTGACACATACTAGTCAGTTGCTTAGTATGATATAAAAAACAACGGCCAATAAGAACAAAAAGGAAGTTACCATGGCTTTTTAAAAACTTATGGATGTATTAATTTGGGGGACTATTTTTTGTCTTAGAAAATTCATCTATTTTAGAATGACAACATGCTATACTTAAGCAGTGATATTAAATTAAAAGTAATTTTGTACACTAACATATGGATTTTTAATAACATGGACTACTCTTGGGAAAACTTAGTTGTTTCATTTAAAGAGGTTTATTTTGGTCCTTGCTTCCACAATACAGTCTTTGTGACTCTAGGCAGATGCTGTAACTTGGACACCAGTGCAGATGTTAAGAACAAGGAGAATTTAGACATCCATCGGCTCAGATTTAAAATTATGGAGCATCGGGAATTCCCTGGTGGCCCAGTAGTTAAGATTCCGTACTCTCACTGTAAGGGGCGAGGGCTCGATCCCAGTCCAGGGCACTAAGATCCCACATGCCGCGTGGTGCAGCCAAAAAAAAATAAAATGATGGAGCATTAATGTGAACAAGGTTCTCCTCTTATCAAATTTTTTTCATATCATTTTCTTTCTGGCACATATACACTATTTATTATTCAATCAAAGCCCTACTCCTGATGACCCTATGTGAGAACAAACAGAAATCAAGTCACTTCCACTGGGTCCTCTTCCTCTTGTGTGCTTTTGTGCACATTTATGCCAAACTTTTGCTTCTTTGTTTACAAATCTCAGCCTTCTTTCCCTGAAGCTAAGGAATATGGCTCAAAGGTGTATTTAATGTTGTACCATCTCCTAGGGTGATAGGATCCAACGTGGCTGCCTAGGGCAGCCCCTATTTATGCCTATTGCCTAAGCATAATTAATTGATAGCCCCCCTTCCCCTCTCAAGTGCCCTGGTTTGCACAGTAAATATGGTCATCCTATGTATTGGATGTATACATCCTATACAAAAATGTATACCTCATTTTTCACTTCTCACCCCCCCAATTCTCCATTTTCAATTTTAATCAAGCTTATGATTTAAAGTATAGAATTAAAGGTTAAATGGGAAAGAACTGAAGACGTCATCTATGACTTTTCATCTTATAAAATAAGAAGTCTTATTTCATACTTGACAGAATTTAGCCTCTATGTGAACTTTGGAGAGTTAATTTATTACCCTGTGAGGTGGTATTTTCCACCATCAGGCATCTCTAAGTTTTATGAAAATCCTTCTTACCTTCAGCCTTAATTTTATTATTCTTTCCCAATCTAAAACTCTTAGCATGTAGGTTTGGGATTCTTTCTCAACCACACCCAGCCTAAGGAATCCATATATTATGAATTAACTTCTTTTCAGATATCTATTGATAGAATAGCATTAGTTAGCTACTATCTTTGCGAGAATTGAGAAAATAGTCACTCAAGTCGTTTTTGGTGTTACGTGATTCAAATGAGGAACATGGGTTGAATGGCTACAAGGCTCTATCTAGCTGTATGACCTTGGAAAGTTCACTTCATCTCTTTGTGCCTTGGTTTCTTGGCAAAAAAATGAAAGTATAATACTTTTGTTATGGGCTGTTGTGAGACTTAGATGACATACATAAAGCTCCATAAGAGCAGAGACCTTATCTATCTTGTTCACCACTTTATTCTAAGTGCCTAACATAGTTACTAGCAGGCACAGTTACTAGCAGGCACAGAATAAGTCCTCAATGAATATCTGAATAAACAATGAATAATCGCCTCTAGCACATTGCCTTGCACATATTACACATAGCTACTATCCTTTCAAACGATTTTCTTATGACCTGGTTTCCAGACCTCTCACTGTATTGGTCACTCTTACAGAAGCTCTCTGGTTTGTCAATATTCTTCTTAAAATGTAGTTTTCACAATTCAATTGTTTGGTGCGTGGTAATTTTGCTTTATCTGAACGTAATTACAGACCAGAGTCCGCTGGGAAAAAGCTATACTGCCTGCTTACATAAAGAGTTGCCACTTACAAAACCCACTACTTTTCTCCCAATACCACCCTTTAAACCTTGGAGAATGTATGGTTAAGACAAAATTATTAGCAGATAAAGAGCGAACAGCCAGATAAGGGAAGAACCAGGATAGTGCAGTATTACGGAAAGCCATGGCAACCAAGGTTTATTTTCATCACTACACCTAATGAACAGTCCAGTGTGGTGATTTATTAGCCTCTCCATCTTGAGTACACTCCTTGATCTCCTTGATAACAGGGCTATGTAAAGTACATCCACAGTGCTTAGCACTGGGAAGATCTTCAAATACTATTTAATAGTGGAATGGGAAAAGACAAACGAGAAAGTTTAAGGAAGATGCTAGAGTGAACAGATGAGCAGCTTCCTAAGAGGAAATTGTAAGATGAAGGTTTCCAATTTTTGTGTAGTTTGGGACAAGATTCAGATTAAGGAAGCTGGGATTGAATGTGAGCAATAAAGTAAACAAATGTAAGTGTAAAACTTCATTTGGAACTTTTGGCAAATAAAGAAATGTAAATTGGTTTAGTAATTTGAAAGAGTAGCGATGTTTAGGTTTTGCTTTTGTTGTTTTAGTAGAGACTGAAGTTTGTAGATATTCCTTAAGAAAAAGTGGAGGAGGGGAATGGAAGAAGTCTTAAGGACAAGATGATAGAAGTGTTGGGCCATAGGTGGGAGGATACGCCACAGTAATAAACCAACAGAAGTAAAGGTAAAGGGAATAGTCTGAGGTAGAAAGGTAGGCATGTAAGGAAACTCGGAATTATGTCTCAAAGTAGGAGAATCTGCCAGGGAGGAGGTGTAAGACTTGTGGAAAGCGAGACAAATTTGGATCCACTGTTGGGAGGATAAAAGGATTATTGACCTCTGGGAAGGATGATCCCCTCCTTTGTGACTACCTCAAAAAAATCTCTGCTGTTGCACCCTTCCGATCTAATCATCATGGCTGTTTAAAACCATCTGAATCAAGTAACTGTAAACATTTTACTTTGCGCTAGGCTACAGTAATAGGACTCCCATGCATTTTTATATTAAACTGAAAAGACGTCCCTCTAAAAATAAGACTTCCGTTGCACCAAGGAAGTATTTTAGAGAAGCCTTGTTCACAAGCTCACTGAGGGGCGGAGAAAGGTATTCATTTTAAGCTGAAAGACGGGCTGCGCTAACACCTCCAAGTGCCACCAGACGCTGTTGCAGGACACTTCTTAGGAGGTCGAGTTTAACCGCAGGGCCCGGGTAAGGTGAGAATCTGGCTTGGCGGCTTCGGCTCCGCGCCTCCTGTTCCCTTCCCTCTATAAACCGTGTCGGGCTGCGGCCGCCACCAGGCGCCCGACGGCTCTCGGTCAGGAAGTTCAGCCGCACAGTGGACCGAAGAATAGGTTCTGGAAGAATCTCCTCGGGACTGGTAACGAGGAAGCTGTCTCCAGAGACCATCGCCAACGCTAAGGCCGACGAGCTGAGGTCGCTGTGGGAAGAGCGGTAGGCCACCAGACCTCTTCGATCGCCGGCAGACAGGGACACATAGTTCAGGGCCATCTTCAAACACTGCCCGCAGTATCTGTGTTACGTCCCACGGTCAAGGCAGACTCTTCGCGGCTCCACTGATCAGTCCAGCCGGTCTCGAACACTGAGACCGACTTCATCGGAAGCCATCACCTGAGCGGCTGCAGACGAAAAAGCCACCTTCTCCAAGCCCTCTCCTCCCGAGCATGCGCAGTCCGTCAGCGCACGTCGACGCCTCTGAGAGCCGACGTGATTGACGTTTACGTCTGTGACGCCTGGGAGCGCGAGGACGTAGGGTTTCTGAGAGTGCGCAGTGGCTGCGTCGGCGGCGACCCTTCGGCCTTTTTCGGGAGGGGGCGATGCTGAGATGGGGGCGGCGGCAGCGGAAGCAGATCGTACTCTCTTTGTGGGCAACCTTGAAACGAAAGTGACAGAGGAGCTCCTTTTCGAGCTTTTCCACCAGGTAAGCGGCTGGGATCAGCCTTTCCCTTTCGTTTTCCGGCCCGGGTAGGGCCCGGCCCAATGGCCATCCCCGCTTTCCTGGCGCAAGCGGGACGGTTCGTCCCGGCACCGGACAGGTGGGCGGGCTGGAGGTGGGGGTCGCGCTTAGAAAGGGAGGCGCTCGCTACGTGTCGCTTTATTAGAAGGATCCTGGTTAGTTCAGGCCGAAGTAACGACTAAAGGTGGTGGAGGGTCCTCTATCGGGCATTCACGTGGTAAAGAGTCGGTGGTCTTAAGCGACCTCGTACGCGTGGGTCCTTCGTTGAGCTGTGCTTTTCCTCTTCCTGCTTTTCTCATCTTCCGCTTGTAAATTTTGTTTCAATTTCTTTCTTAGTATCCGTTTTCCACTTAAGTTTCTTACGAAGTTGCAGCAAAGACAGACTCATAAATACTCTGTAGGAGAGCGGCACTGTAGTGTTTATGTATTAAAATCTGTATCAAGATGCGTTAAACCTGTTCCCTCCAGTTCTGTCTTTCAACAACTGGTAATATTTGATTAGTCGATACAAAAGTGAATTTTTAGTCCAAGAAAACTGCTTTCCCTTACTCTTGATAAAGGTTAATTTCCACGCAGTGGGATAATGATGGATGTTGGTCGCCTTGTTAATGTCATAAAGTGCTGTGAAATGTAAATTCAGTCGATGATTGGGTTTCCGGTTGCTTATGGGCTCCCTCCCTCCGAGTAAATTAATCTAATTTTCGGTCATATCTATAGGATCTTTAACCGAGATGGAAATTCGAGTGTATCCATTTTTAAAATTAGAGTCCCTGGTTACATTTTTGAATTTTTTTAAACTTTGTAAAATTTGAGTATTTTCCTGAAACTGCCCTACTGAAATTCTGAAAACTTTTTTTGTCTGTAGGCTGGGCCAGTAATAAAAGTGAAAATTCCAAAAGATAAGGATGGTAAACCAAAGCAGTTTGCGTTTGTGAATTTCAAACATGAAGTATCTGTTCCTTATGCCATGAATCTGCTTAACGGAATCAAACTTTTTGGAAGGCCCATCAAAATTCAGTTTAGATCAGGTAACTATTCACTGATGATGTTTAGGAGAGAGGTTGTTTGCTGCTTTGTTTTTAATTTTGTTATTTAAAGAACCTGTTTTTGGATGAAAATGCTTTAAGCTTTATGAATAGTAAACTTTATATATCCCTGAAAATGGGTAACATTGACAGTATGGATTTTGAAAGCTGTAATTTTAAAATGAGAGTTAAAATTTCAGTTTGGGTTTGTGAAAAGAACATAAACTTTATTATTAAAATGACTGAGTTTGGGTTCACGCTCTAAAAACACAAGGATTATTTCCTGAAAATACTTTTCCTGACTGCTTTGTAATTTACTTTTACAAATTTTGATGCGTGATCATGTAAGGATGAAACTTTCCTTGTAGTCAGTCTTACAATTTAGTGTGGGGATCACAATATTATGGCCAGATTGGGTATTTATACATTGGAAAGTACCTTGTTTGGAACCCTTTGTTTTGGGTATATTTGGTATTAAACACTTAACAATTTTCACTCTGATGAACTGTAAAGCAATTTACTGAAATTTGAGGTTTTCACTTTTTGCCTATGTCTACCTTTTTCGGAGTGATTGGGCTGAGGGATACAAAATTTCAAATTAAGTTTTTTATCAATAAGAATTTCTCAAATTGTTTCATTTTAGGAAGTAGCCATGCCTCACAGGAGGTCAGTTCGTCATATCCCCAGCATCATGTTGGAAGTTCAAGCCCTACTTCCACATCTCCTAGCAGGTAATATTTCTCACCTAGTTTTAAAATCATTTATCAGGATTTTTTTTAGGCAGTGTCCTCAAAATGCATAATGAGTGATTGGTTTCTTTTTTTATGCTCCTACCTCTTTATTCTTCTGCTATATTTGCTGTGTTGGATTATAGTTATATATGTATCTATTTTAAGGGGACTGCAGGCCCATTATATATAGTTCCCTTAAAATAGATACGTACATAACTATATTTATGTTCATTTGTAAAGACATACCCACACCCACATGCATATATATAACTGAGACAAAATTTCTCAAAACATTACTTACCCTTACTATTTGTAGTATCCTCTATTTTCTATTTTATTTTATTAAAAAAAAATCACATTAGTTTTATGACCACTAAATGGTTGTTGCTTGCAGTTTAAAAATAGCTGTTAGTAACAGACTACTGGACTAAGAGTTCATAGAATTGGATTCTAGGTCTGTCTCTACCAATTGTGTAATCTTGAGCTAGTCTATGTCCCTGTTTTTCCATTTGTAAGGAAAAGAAGTTGATTTGAATGATCTCTAAAATACCTCTTAGCTACTGAGGATTAGAAGAGATGCCATATTTATATTTACTAATAATTTTCTTTGGGGAGGCTGATATTTTACCAGGGACAGTTTCTTCCCGGTATGTCCATAGAGCTATTTATCAATTGATGGCTTCATTCAAGAAAGAGTTAACAAATACCTGTCACCTGTCAGGTTCTTCACCAAGTCCTTTGCACCTATGATCTCATTTATTCCTCACAGTAGATTTATGAGGCAAGGATTATTATTATCTCTACCTTATGTATGAAGAAAATGAAGGTTGGAGGTTAACTTGCTCAAGTGTGAACCGCTCATAAGCAGTGGGCTTGTTTTCAAACCCAGGCAGTGTGATTGAGCACACCCACCATGATATGAGTAGAAAGTTTCTAGAAAGTTTTAACAAGGAGAGGTAAGTGAATGAGGACTTGAAAGAGGGCAGTGTACCTAGATCATAATGAATAAAAAATGGAGAGTAGTAGATGATACTGTTGAAGTAGATAGAGGTAGATGATACAGGGTCTTTCTTATAGGCCATAATTAGGATTTGGGAATTTTACCCTAAGAACAGTAGGAAGACGTTGAAACGTTTTCAGTAGGGTAGTAAGAGGAACAGGTTTGTATTTTAATGAGTTAGTTGGTTGTACTGGGAGAGAATGGATTGAAGGGTACAAGGGTGACTAGGAAGCTGTTGGTAGCAAGGTATTGGTGTGTTAGTAGCAAGGAAGCTATGGGAGTGAGGTTGCTGCTTTGGATTAAGGTGGTGCCAAGAGCTGGAGAGAAGTGGTTGGATATGAAAAGAGTTTGGAAGGTGAAATTGTAAGAGAGCAGTAATGTGAAAAGGGTACCCTCTTAGAGTCTTTTCTTGCCAGCTGAAGTTAATTGTGTTTAAATGCTTTTCAGTATAATTGGAATTCGAAGCATCTCTAACCACTTTTATGGACTCTTGAAAGGTATCTTAGGTGGAGGGAAAAAAAAGAGTTTTTAACCCTTCTTAGAAATTCTTGGGGAAAAAAATATACAAGTAAATACTGTAGTTTTAATCAAACACTAGAGTGTACCTGATTTTTATACTCTCTGTAAGTAAAATTATACTTTTTACCCCCTTAGCATACAGATACGTAATCCGATTTAAGAAAACCCCAAATATGGCACTTCCCTGGCGGTCCAGTGGTTAAGACTCCGCACTTCTACTGCAGGGGGCACGGGTTTATTTTTATATATATATATATTTATATACATATATATAAAGAATAAAAGCTCTTTTTTAAAAAAAGTAGCTTTCTTTACAGCATACAAATAAAATCAGTTCTGCTTAAAAAAAAAGAAAACCCAAAATAAAAAGATCTAAACTGTAAGATAAATCAGTTGGTGATTTGATTCCAAAGGCATATTTTAAAATAAAATTAAAACCTTTCTGAGTTTTTCTGTAGAGCAAGTTACCTCTATAGGAAGTGAGGAATAAGGTTTAAGTCCTTAACATTAATATTCTGTTTATGTTACAGAACTCCTTACTCCCCAAAACCTATTATTATTTTTTCTTATCTCAGTAAAGGTCTACCTAATTGCTCAAGCCAAAAATCTAGATTTTTATCTTTTATTTCTTCTGTTTCCCTCACCTGTTATGTCTAATTGATCAAATCCTTTTCATTTTAGTTCTCAGTCTAGGCCTTTGCATTACTGGCCCAGGTATTGACCATTTTTTCCCTATAAATTGACAAAAAAATTTTTTTTCTATAAAGAACTAGTTTCTTCTGCCATTGTAGCACCACACAGATAATACCAAAACAAAAGAGCCTGGCTAAGTTCTAGTAAAACTTTGTTTACACAAACTGAGTTTGGCATACAGGCTGTAGTTTGCCTACCCCTGCACTAGTCCTTCCCTCAGCTGGAGTGTGTTGCCTCCAGGTAATCTTGTTCAGCTCTAACTTCAAATGTGTCCTTTTTAGAAAGGCCATTCCTGACCAGTCAAGCTAAAATAGAACCCCCTATCTCTCTCACCTCAGCTTGCTCTTTAGTCACTTATTACTATGTCTTTATAACCCTGTGAAATTGTCTTGTCTGAATCCTTACCCCAGCTCCATGAGGGCAGATACCTTGTTGGTCTTGTTCATTCCTATCTTTGAAGACTGTGTCTTGCTCAGGATTGGTATATAGTAAACATTTACTGAATGAATGATTATATGTTGGTTTTCTTACTTTTCACAGGTACGAAAGGACAGTGGATAACATGACTCCATCAACACCAGTAATTCAAAGATCTTTTTCTTCTTCAGAAAATTTTCAGAGACAAGCAGTGGTAAGCTGATTTTTCAACTCAAGTTGCTAAAAAACTCTTACTTAGTTAAAACATTCATTCTTAATTCTTAAGTTCATTTCTTAAATTTTAGTTAGACTAGCATGATCTTTGTAGATGACTCATTTTAGTTTTTCCTGGGCTGAAATATATATTTAAAAGATTGAAGATAAAAAGAAGAACTGCTTGTCACATTTGTATTTTTCTTTAACCATTGTTGGTGTGATGTGTGTGTGTGTGTTGCAAATATTGGATACTCATTCTCTGATGTTCTTGCAACCTGTGCCGAGTAACTTCTTATCATGTACTGTCTTTAATACTTAATACGTTAACATACTACAGTCTTCTAGACCACCTCCCTTGTGAACATGCCATTTTCTTCTGTAATAATATCACCAATGATCAAATCTTAGGTAGCTTTTGCTGTTGCATCTTTGTCTTTGATCAGTCTCCAGATCCTTCATTTTTTTCTTTTTCTTACATTTGTTTCTTCCTTTTTATTTTCTTTGCCCAAATCACAACCTTGAATTGTGGTCCCTAGGCTTTTGTATTGCACAGGTCTGCAGAATAAAAATATAAGTGAAATAAAATAAAATTGAGAAATCAATATAAAGAGATATCAACTTTTATAAACATATTATATATTTTTCTTATTTTGCTGTAGACCATTAAAAAAGAATCATCATTGGCTAATGTCTGTCCACAGGCAGAATTTGGGAACCACTCGTCTAGTCACTTAGTACTTGTATCTATTTTCTTCTCACTAGTCCATCTCACACACCATTTCAAAATTACTATTATAACTCTGTTTTGCTTATCTTCCTGGTGATTTTTTTAATATAAATTTATTATTTTATTTATGTGTTTTTTGCTGCATTGGGTCTTCGTTGCTGCCTGCGGGCTTTCTCTAGTTGTGGCTAGCGGGCTTCTCATTGCAGTGGCTTCTCTTTTTGCGGAGCATGGGCTCTAGAGTGAAGGCTCAGTAGTTATGGCAGCGCATGGGCTCATTTGCTCCACAGCATGTGGGATCTTCCCGGACCAGGGCTCGAACCCGTGTCTGCTACATTGGCAGGCGGATTCTTAACCGCTGTGCCACCGGGGAAGCCCTAGCCTTGTGTTTTTGCTCCCATTATCTGATTCCAATAAACCTTTCTAGCCTTGCCGTCCATTAGTCATGGCTCATGAGATCTATAACCTGTCTTAGCCAGAATTACTTGCTATTCTATGAACCTGTTCTGTGTTTCCCTGTTATTTTTGTTTGTACAGTCTTCTTTCCTTGACATACCTCCCCCTTAAAATATTTTCCTTAAAAAACTCCATCCAGGGAACTCCCTGGTGGTCCAATAGTTAGGACTACACGCTTTCACTGCCAAGGGTGTGAGTTCGATCCCTGGTTGGGGAACTAAGATCCTGTAAGCCGTGCGGCATGGCCAAAAGAAAAAATTCCATCCATACTTTTAATACTCAGATCATATGTCGCCTTCATTAAATCCTTCCTAAAGGTACTGAGCTTTTGCTTTTAATGTGTTCATCATACAGTGATTTACATTATAGTCATTTTGTATTACTTCTTCCCTTCTAAATTGTATTCTGGAGGACAAAGAGTAGTAGTTATGTACAGATATCTTGTAGGTATACATTGGAATGAACGAAGCTATTGTACTATTTTAGTTGTGTTTACCTTAAGATTCAGCTAGGCAAGAATGATTTTGCTTTTCCATTATTGTGTTCGTTTAACCATGGCTTGATATCTAATGCCTTTGCTATCTAGAAATATTTATGGTTAACACATTTCCTTCTTTTTCTCTTCACTCAGATGAACAGTGTTTTGAGACAGATGTCATATGGAGGGAAATTTGGTTCTCCACATCTGGATCAGTCAGGATTTTCCCCATCAGTTCAGTCACATAATCACACTTTTAACCAGTCTTCAACCTCCCAGTGGCGCCAAGATACACCATTATCACAGCGAAAAGCCAGACAGAATTCTCATCCCTACGTAGTGGATAGACATTATAGCCGTGAACAGCGTTACACTGATCATGGGTCCGACCATCATTACAGAGGAAGCAGAGATGATTTCTTCTATGAAGAGAGAAATCACGATGGCTGGAGCCATGACTATGATAACAGAAGAGACAGTGGTAGAGATGGAAAATGGCGCTCATCTCGACACTAACAAGTGTTAAAAGGATGTTTTCATAGGGTCATTGTAGGCCCTTTTTGTTAAGTTGTTTCTGGGAATGTTTTCTTAAAAGAAGTCTATAGAGCAGCTTTACAAGTTGCCACATTTCTTTATAAAATTTTTAAAACCTAATTGCAATCCAATACAGAAATGAGAATTGTGGTTCTAGTTTTATTACATTAATAACCTTTCACCTCAGGGTTTTAAGAAGAGGAAAGGGTTTTATGCTAAAGGAAGTGCCACAATTCCTAATCATTTTAGACAATTGAGGAAGGGATGTATAATATGGATTAGTTGTATTATGAAGTAAATATTTTAATTATTTGTTATCTTTTTGTATTGCAAGAAATTTCTTGTTAGGGAGTCAGATTTTTGGTGTATATAATGGAAAACATTCAAGTTGATAGTCTGAAATGACTCAGTATTTTGTTACTAAATGAGAAAATGTAAATTCATTGATTCATTTTACTAACATTTGAGAAAACCTTTTGTTCAAGTTTGAGGATAAATCATATTATTTAACTTCTTAGAGAACTTAAGTGTAAGTTCTGTGACATGATCTTGAGTTTTACTCTAAGTGAGCATACCAGTATACATCTACACATGCTATTTCATTATAAAATTTTAGAATTTGCTCATTAAACCATGTTTGATGTATGACTGAAGTCACTCAGGAAGTTAAATATCTCAATGTATTTTTTTTACAGTAAAAATACAGTGTTAATGTAAATCTTTTTATGGAAGAACAAAAATGTAAATGCATAGTCAGATAAAATAGTAAAATGTTTTACTGAAAGTATTCTTTTTTGGGAAAAAAGGTTCACGAAACCTTTAAGTGCTGCCTCTATCACTCAAATTTCTAAAATTTTAACATTTTCAAAGTGCAAGGACACATTTTATTATGGAGATTGTACAGGGTTTTTTTGGTTTTGTTTGAACATTTGAAAGAATTTAGTCTAAAACACTGATTTAAAATTTTTAAAATCTTGTTTAACAAAACTTTTATGTATCAATATGCCGTTTCCCTTTCATGGTAGAACTTGTTTATAAAAATTCATTCCTTGAAAATTTTGTCCTTTTTAATATTAACTACAACATTTGTACTATGTTGCTTTTTAATATATTGAAAACAAAAAGGAGGGGTGTGTCCTTTTTTTGACCTCACTAACATTGTACACAGAAAGCTAGCAGCATACTTTTATTCAGTGATTGCATGGTGTTAGAGTATCCTGAAATATACCTTTTGAACATAACAAGCGTATTTTAGACTCAGATTTTCAGTAACACATGGTTTATGTTTCTGAGCACTGTAAACTGGTTACTCTCCCTAGTCTCAAGGAGTTTGTGCGTTTGGTTTTCTCTGTTTCTAAATGCATGCAGCTTTTCTGAGTCCAGGTAAATGGAGCTAGCTATCCAATTACTCAGCACAGAGTGCTAAAATCAAGTTTCTGTTTGCTTAAGCAGTTTCATAGTAGAAGGATTTGTTTCCAATGAGCCTGTTATTTTCAGGTGTCTTACCTATATGAAAATTTACTCAGTAGCATTTGTAGATATTAACAAAGATTAATACTGCTTTATTGCAATTTATCTGTGGCTCAGGTCTGTTCCTATTGATTTACAGGTGACCCTGGTCCAGAATAATTTTTTTCTTTTTTAATGGTTTTTGGGAGACCCCTTGTGAGGCTCCAGTGAATCTTTTTCACTTCACCCTCATCCAGTTGAAAGTAACCAAACTAAATATATGTACTGTGTAAAGAGAACAAGACAGCCACAAAGAATTGAATATAGCTGGTGAGACAATTCACCAAGGTATTGAGAGCTGCAGGAGTAGAAAGGAAGAGATTGTTTTTATGGAAAGCAGTTTCTCCCAGAGTGTGTTCCATGAAACAGTACTCTCATGAGGAGTTCTGCAAAAATAACAGGGTTCTGTAGTCAAATGTATGGTAAACATTGTGTACTAACACTGTGACTTTCTCTTAATGAGAAAGAACAGTGCCGTAAAGCTGACAAGTGCTGCAGTAATGTTTATACCTAACAGTATTTTTTGAACTTACTTGACCCTTACTTTACCCTTTTATATATAATACATTAAGATCCCCCCAAAGAATCTCTGACTCCACCCTTCTCCATCCAGTCAATCAGAAAATTTTATACCACTTTCTGATTATGTTGTGTAGGCCCATCTTATCTGTCTCCACTGCCACCATCCTAGAATGGGCAATCATCATCACAACCGGGTTATTCCAACAGCACCCTAATGTTTACGTACTAATTTATGTATTCCTATAGTATTCCCTGTATTTCTCTTACAGCCTTTTTATTGTATTAAAATTTTATTTGTATCTCTCTAGGTGTCTCCATGAAGTCCAGGACCTCATCTTTTTCACCACTGAATTCCTAGTATTCAGTGCCTGACATATATATAATACATGGTAAATTTTTGATGAATAAATGAAGGAACGTTTGTCAAATAATTTAATGAAAAAAGGAGGCTTCAACACCGAAAACTTCTTTGGTATAGATTTCCGAACCCTGAACCATCATTACATCCTATTATAAAAATTGTATCACATCATACTGTGCCTTTAATACACTCTAGAATTCTACTTGTTTTTCAAATTTTTAAGAAGTTATTGGATCTGTATTCATTAGGTTTTCTTAAAATAATTGTTTACTCTAGTTGGGTTTTGGAATTGTGGTTCTGTTAGTTTTGTAGAATTAATTTATATCTTTTTTTGTTTTGTTTTTGTTGGTTACAAAGGCGTTTAGTCTATTCTCATGGTTCACATTTCCCAGTGCGGCTCCTCTTACAGTAGTTAATGCGCAATCTCACTTATGGGCCCGGGGAGGAGGGGCTGGGCCCAGGGCAGGGAGGGTGTTGGCCCTCCCCACGGACGGGGCAGGTGGTTTGTGCTGCGTGAAAGAGACGTGAGTGAATGGGCGGCCGGGGGAGGTGGAGGGGGGCCCCCAGAGTCTTTTTTGCGTTGGTCGGTGATTCTGCATTCATGTTCCTTCCTGGCTGCCCGGGGGTGGGGGTCCATGCAGCTCAGGGCAGGGCAGGGCCAGGGGAAGGGAAAGCTGGAAAAGCAGCAGGCCGCCCAAGAGCGGGGAGGGCAGGGCGGGAGGGCGCAGGGGTGGCTCCTGGGGTAAGGCACAACCCTGTCTGGGCCCGGGGCGCACCCTCCTGCGCCGGAGCTATGGCCCCCGCGGCCTCCGCTTAAGCAGCAGCGGCAGCCGCGGTGGCCGTTCATTCTGGGCCAGCTGAATTTATAACTTGATTAAAAATCAACATTTCCTCTGTCTTTCCAAATTATTGGATATAGAGTTGTACCTAGTATTTCTCATAATTTTTGTAAACCTCTCTCTCGAGTTATAGTCCAGTTATAGTCCAGTTTTAGTTTAGTTTAGTTTAGTTTTACCTTCCCTCGCACACCCTGTTCAAGCTTGCTAGAGACTGTGCTGTTGTACTCTTTACATTTATGTGTGTGTGTGTGTGTGTGTGTGTGTGTGTGTGTATGCACATACCCCACACAGAATTGTTTTTGTTCTTTGGGGTTTTTTTGTTGTTACTGTTGGTATTAAAACATAGATTTTCTTTTAAGAAGATTTAAATAAGAAAAAAATCTTAACATATTTTTCCAAAGTTACCATTTCTGGAGCTCTTCATCCTTTTGTGTAGCTCCATTTATCCATTTGGTATTCGCCTGCTTGAAGAACCTGTTTTGATAGTTCTTATAGTGCAGTCTTGCTGGTGATGAACTCTTTTAGCTTGTCTATGTCTGAAAAAGCCTCTTTCACATTTGTTTTTGAAATATAATTTGTCTGGGTATAGAATTCTAAGTTGACAGTTTTTTCTTTTCGCCTTTCAATACAGGCATACCTTGGAGATATTGTGGGTTCGGTTCCAGGCTACCACTAGAAACAATATCACAGTAAGTGAGTGACAAATTTTTTGGTTTCCCAGTGCATACATAAGTTATGTTTATATTATACTGTATTCTATTGTGTACAATAGCATTATATCTAAAAAAAAACCCAGTGTACATACCTTAATTTAAAAATCCTTTATTGCTAAAAAATGCTAATCATCTGAGCCTTCAGCGATTTATAATCTTTTTGCAGGTGGAGGGTCTTGCTTCGATGCTGATGGCTGCTGACTGATCAGAGTGGTGGTTGCTGAAGGTTGGAATGGCTGTGACAGTTTCTAAAAATAAGACAACAATGAAGTTTTGCTGCACTGATTGACTCTTCCTTTCACGAATGATTTTTCTGCAGCGTGCAATGCTGTTTGATAGCATTTTTACCCACGGTGGAATTTCTTTCAGAATTGGAGCCAATCCTTTGAAACCCTGCTCCTGCTTTATCAAATAATTGTATGTAATATTCTAAATCCTTTGTTGTCATTTCAGCAATCTTCACAGCATCTTCACCTGGAGTAGATTCCATCTCAAGAAACAACTTTCTTTGCACATCCATAAGAAGCAACTCCTGATCTGTGGAAGTTTTATCATGAGATTACAGCAATTTCGTCACATCTTCAGGCTCCACTTCTAATTCTATTTCTCTTCCTATTTCCACCACATCTGCAGTTACTTCCTTCAGTGAAGTCTTGAAACCCTCATTCATTCAGGTTGGAATCAGCTTCTTCCAAACTCCTGTTAATGTTGATATTTTGACCTCTTCCTCTGAATCATGAATGTTCTTAATGGCATCTAGAATGATGAAGCTTTCCCAGGTTTTCAGTTTACTTTGCCCAGATCCATCTGAGGAATCACGGTGTCTATGGCAGCTATAACCTTATGAAATGTATTTCTTTTTTGTTTGTTTTTGGTTTTGTTTTTTTGGCCGTGCCCCACGGCATGCGGGATCTTAGTTCCCCCACCAGGGATCGAAGTGGTGCCCCCTGCAGTGGAAGCATGGAGTCTTAACCACTGGACCGCCAGGGAAGTCCTAAAATGTATTTCTTAAATAATAAGACTTGAAAGTCGTAATTACTCCTTGATCCACGGGCTGCAGAATGGATATTGTGTTAAATGGCTGTTGTGTTAGCAGGCATGAAAACAACATTAATCTTGTCCATCTCCATCAGAGCTCTTGGGTGACCAGTTGCATTGTCAATGAGCAGTAACATTTTGAAAGAAATCTTTTTTTTCCTGAACAGTAGGTCTCAACAGTGGGCTTAAAATATTCAGTAAGCCGTGTTGTAAATAGGTGAGCTGTCATCCAGGCTTTGTTGTTTCACTTATAGAGCACAGGCAGAGTAGATTTTGCATAATTCTTAAGGCCCTTAGGATTTTCAGAATGGTGAATAAGCATTGGCTTCAATTTCAGGTCACCAGGCATTGACATCTCTCTAGTTATGAAAGCCCTAGATGGCATCTTCTTCCAATATAAGGCTGTTTCGTCTACATTGAAAATCTGTTGTTTCATGTAGACACCTTTATTAATTAACTTAGCTAGATCCTCTGGATAAATTGCTGTAGATTCCACATCAGCACTTGCTGCTTCACCTTGTAATTTTATATTATGGAGACGGCTTCTTTCCTTAAACCTCGTGAACCAACCTCTACTGGCTTCAGACTTTTCTTCTGTAGCTTCCTCACCTCTCTCAGCCTTCTTAGAATTGAAGAGAGTTAGCGCCTTGCTCTGGATTAGGCTTTGACTTAAGGGAATGTTGTGGCTGGTTTGAATCTTCTATCCAGACCACTAAAACTTTCTCCATATCAGCAATAAGGCTGTTTTGCTTTCTTGTTATTCATGTTTTCATGATGGAGGAGCACTTTTAATTTCCTTCAAGAACTTTTCCTTTGTATTCACAACTTGTTTCACTGTTTGGCGCAAGAGGCCTTGCTTTCAGCCTATCTCAGCTTTAGACATGCCTTCCTCACTAAGCTTAATCATTTCTAGCTTTTGATTTAAAGCGAGAGATGTTTGACTCTTCCTTTCACTTGAACACTTAGAGGCCATTGTAGGGTTATAAATTGACCTAATTTCAATATTGTTATGTCTTGGGGAATAGGGAAGCCTGAGGGGGGAGAGAGAGAGAGGTTAGGGTACATTTGGAATACACACACTTATCGGTTAAGTTTGCCATTTTATATAGGCACAATTTGTGGCACCCCCAAACAATGACAATAGTAAGATCAAAGATCGGTAATTACAGGTCATGATAACAAATATAATAATAATTTAAAAGTTTGAAATATTGCGAGAATTACCAAAATTTGACACAGAGTCTTATGAAGTGAGCAACTGTTGGAAAAATGGTGCCAATAGACTTGCTTGACACAGGGTTGCCAAAAACCTTCTGTTTGTAAAAAAAAAAAAAAAAAAAAAGCAATATCTGTAAAAGGCAATAAAGTGAAGTGCAATAAAATGAAATATGCCTATATTTTTAAAATGTCCTCTTGCATTTTTTCCTGTAAGAAATCTGCTGTCATATATGAAAGAGGGAGTCTTTCATAAGGGACTACTATGAACAACTGCATGCCAACAAATTAGATAACTTAGATGATGGGACAAGTTTTTAGAAAGATGCAAACTACTGAAACTGACTCAAGAGGAAATAGAAAATCTGAATAAACATAACAAAGAAATTGAATTAGTACTCAAAAACTACCCAAAAAAGAAAACCCAGACCCAGCTGGCTTCACTGATAAATTCTACCAAATATTTAATAAAGAATACCAATTTTTCTCAAACTCTTCCAAAAAATAGAAGAATAGGAAACACTTCACAACTCATTCTATGAAGCCAGTATTACTCTCATCATGAGAACCAGAAAAACATATAATAAGAAAATCAAACCACAGAGCAATATATCTTATAAATATAGACACAAAAATCCTTAATAAAATAGCAAACAAAACAACCAGAGGTATATAAATGGATTATATAACATGGCCTAGAAGGATTTATCTTAGCAATGTAAGATTGGATTAGCATCCTAAAATCAATTAATATAGCACAACCTATCAACAGAATAAAAGGTTAATAAAACCCTCAGAATCATCTCAGTAGACACAAAAAAAACATTTAATGAAATTCAGCACACTTCATGATAGAACAGTTAAGGTAATAATGAAAAGGAACTTTCTCAAACTGATAAATGTCATCTATAAAATAAAAAAGGATTTGCCTATTCTGGACATCTAAGATTCATATTTGTACTTTTGTGTCTGGCTTCTCACATTTATCATGTTTTCAAGATTCATCCATGTTGTAGCATGTGACAGCATTTCAATTCTTTTTATGGCCAAATGTTATTCCATTGTATTGATATACACTAGATCTTCATTACTTGTGGCTTTCTTATTTATGAATTCCCCTACTCACTGAATTTTATTTGTAACCCCAAAATCAAAAGGCTGGTGGTGCTTTTGGAGTCATTTGTGAACATGCACACATTATGTATACATAATGTGTCAATTTTCTCTAGCTGGTTTTGAGCCATTTGATTATAATGTGCCTTAATGTAGTTTTTTTTTTCATGTTTCTTTTGCTTTGGGGTTCATTGAGCTGCATAGATCTGTGGGTTTACAGTTTTCATTAAATTTGGAAAAGTTTTGGCTATTATTAAAAAAAATTTTTTTTGGTCCCCATTTTTTTCTTCTTTTGAAACTCTAATTAGGCTGGTTGATATAGTCCCATAGCTCACTGATATGCTGCTTCTTTTTTAGATTATTTTTTCTCTGTGTGTTTCATTTTGGATAGTTTCTATTGCTATGTCTTCAAGTCCACTAATCTTTTTTTCTGCAGTGTCTAATCAGCAATTAGTTCCAATATAATCTTCATCTTAGACATTGTAGTTTTTCTCTCTAGAAGTTTGATTTGGATCTCTATTTTTCTCATTTTTTTTGGTAAGCTTTATTGAGGTACAATTGATAAAACTATAAGATATTTAAAATGTACAATATGATTATACACACACACACACACATTGTGAAAGGATTCCCCCCATGGAGTTAGTTAACACATGATTTGGATCTTTTTTTTTTTTTAATATCTTCACTACCTTTACTTAAAATTTTCAACATATGGAATAAAGTTATAGCAATTTTTAATATTCTTGTCTGCTAATTCTAATATCTTTTGATTCACTCTCTCCTTACTGGATGTATTTTCCTGCTTCTTTGCTTGCCTTGTAATTTTGATTGCATGCTAGGCCTTGGTGAAATTTACCATATTGCATGCTTGATATTTCGTATTTCTATAAATATTCTTGAGTTTTATTCTGGGACACAGTTGCTTGTTAACAGTTGCATCACTTCAGGACTTGCTTTTAAGATTTGTTAGGCAGGATTTGAGAAATATTATGTCTAGGGTTAATTCACCCCATTACTGAGGCAAGACACTTTTTAATGCTCTACTAGGTACCTCATGAATTATGAAGTTTTTCAGTCTGGCCAGTGATAGCAGATACCATTCCTGGTCTTATGTGAGTGTTGGGTAGTATTACTTATAATTCTGTGGGACAATTCTTTCCCCAGGCTTGGGTACTTTCTTCAAACCTGTATGCTGATCAGTACTCTCATGAATACTGGAGGAAACTTTCTGCAGATCTCTAGTTTTCTCTTAGTACAACTTAATCCTCTTCAGTACTGTGTAATGGACATTCTAGTGACCTTAGTTTCCCTGAACACTCAGCTTTACCTCCTCAACTTGGAGTTTGCCAAGCTCTGCCTGTCTGCCCCCCTACCACACTGCAGCCTGAAAATTTTCTCAAGGCAACAAGCTGCAGCCATCATAGAGCTCACCGCACTGGTCTCCTGTTTCTCAGGGATCACTGTCCTTTGTACCTGATGTCCATTGTTTTTGTTTGTGTATTGATTGTTTCAGGCAGAAAGGTAATTCTAATCTTTGTTACTCCCTCTTGACTGGAAATGTAAGTTAATCCATGGGATTTGATATATAGTGCACTGACCATTCTTCATTTTAAATTATCTGTATTTTTATGTTTGATTTTTTTTTCCCCTCTAACTTAAATTACTTAGATTCTATTTAGTTATTTCTAAATGACTTTTTTCTCCATACTTCTATTGTGACCTCTAATTTTATAGCCTTGTGAACAGAAAATGTGGCCTGTGTGTTAAAAACTTGTAGAGAAACAAACCAGTTCATTAGCTGGATGATCACAGGATTTTTCTAGGTTGCCTGGCAGTGAGCTAGCAGGACTGAACTCACAGCCCAGGTACAGCTCTCCAGGGGCTGCTGAGAGAATCTGAAACCACATCCATCATTCTTGCCTGACCCGCCTGCCTGTGAGTTTCATCCTGCTCAAAGTGATGCCTGCTTGATGTTTCTTTTCCCAACTCTCATTATGGTTCCATAGATGTTTGAAAAACACTTGTGAAGTATTCAAGTTTTCTAGAATTCACATCCTTTTTTTTTCTTTTTTTTACAGTTGTCTTGCACACACTTAATCTGACAGCAAATTTTTATAATCATATATCCTTACTGGATCTTTTCAAAGTATTCAACTTAGTTTTCTAGAAACAACTACTATTTTTCACATTTTTTTTTTTTTTCGGTATGCGGGCCTCTCACTGTTGTGGCCTCTCCCGTTGCGGAGCACAGGCTCCGGACACGCAGGCTCAGCGGCCATGGCTCACAGGCCCAGCCGCTCCGCTGCATGTGGGATCTTCCCGGACCGGGGCACGAACCCGCGTCCCCCGCATCGGCAGGCGGGCTCTCAACCACTGCGCCACCAGGGAAGCCCTCACATTCATGTTTTATTGGTGTATATAATGTTTAGATTAAGAACATATATTAATAAGAACTAGCATAGGACTTCCCTGGTGGTGCAATGGTTAATAATCCGCCTGCCAATGCAGGGGACATGGGTTCGAGCCCCGGCCCGGGAAGATCCCCCATGCCATGGAGCAACTAAGCCCGTGTGCCACAACTACTGAGCCTGAGCTCTAGAGCCCACGAGCCACAACTACTGAGCCTGCAAGCCACAACTACTGAAGCCCGTGCACCTAGAGCCCATGCTCCACAACAAGAGAAGCTACTGCAATGAGGAGCCTGCCACTGCAAGGAAGAATAGCCCGTGCTCACCGCAACCAGAGAAAGCCCACGCACAGCAACGAAGACCCAACGCAGCCAAAAAAAAAGAAAAAAAAAACTAGCATAAGCAGGATTGGAACAACTCAACAAATTGGAACAACTCAATGCTGGAGAGGGTGTGGAGAAAAGGGAACCCTCTTGCACTGTTGGTGGGAATGTAAATTGATACAGCCACTATGGAGAACAGTATGGAGGTTCCTTAAAAAACTAAAAATAGAACTACCACATGATCCAGCAA
>NC_041229.1:17826982-17839108 GCF_002837175.3 Physeter macrocephalus | reverse complement strand
GTATATTAACACATATATGTGGAATCTAGAAAAATGCTACAGATGAACCGGTTTTCAGGGCAGAAATTGAGACACAGATGTAGAGAACAAACGTATGGACACCAAGGGGGGAAGCGGCAGGGGGTGGGGGGAGGTTGGTGGTGTGATGAATTGGGCAATTGGGATTGACATGTATACACTGATGTGTATAAAATTGATGACTAATAAGAACCTGCTGTATAAAAAAATAAATAAAATAAAATTCAAAAATTAAAAACAAAAAGAATACCAGACGGTGATGAAGTACCAGAGAGCAGGGAGGTAACACGATCTGATTAAAAAAAAGAACAAGCATGGGTGGACATACAGGAGTAGCTTACTAGCCTCCAGCCTTCAGCATGTCAGGGACTTTGATGTTTATTACAGGAAGAATAGGGAACATCAGTTGTGTGGAGTTAAAGTTAAACATGCTTCTGATATGGTAGGTAAGTCCTGTTAATTATGTTTTTCAAACCTTGTATGTTTTTTTTCTTCTTGATCTTTAAATTCTAAAAGAGATGATTTTAATTTGTTATTTTCTCTGAGTGTGTCTCCCAGTTTTTGTTTTATGTATCCTGAAGCTATGCCAGATAGAAAGAGAAACATGACATTTCTTCACACGTACTATAACTTTTATCAATGTAAATATCCTTGATCCATTTTCATGCTATTAACTATGAATTCTGTTTTTATATTACTATATCACATCTTTATTTTTATTAGTATTTGCCTGCTATGTCTGTCTATTAGTTAATTTTTAATACTTTTTTGATTTTAGGAGTGACTCTCGTATTAAGATATGTTTTGATTTATTTCTGTTATACTTCCTTGTGTGTGTGTAAGATTGATTACCTTTTCTTTGCTTTTTTTCTTCCTTCTAGTTCAGCATTTCTTAACCCTGGATGCATACTAGGATCACCTAGGAACCTTTCAAAAAACAATTTAACATCTAAACTTTACCCCAGAATCTCCGGGGAGGAGAGTGGTATCAGCATTTTTTTTAAAGCTTGTAGCATGAAGTCAGGATTGACAACCCTAGTGTTTCTATTCCTGTAGTGCTTCTTCTTAAGTTCTCAACAATCACACTTAAATTTATAATTTTCTGTCAGTGGATAGACTGAAACAGCTGTGGCAGTCAAGGTAAAATCAGAGAGGCAGAAGTAAGAGCATTAATGAATAAGGAACTTATTATAGGGATTCAAGTTGACGCAACTGTGATTGCTGGTGGAACAATTTGTTGCCTGCCTCTGGTATTGGCCTGAAGTCATTATAAGTTAGCCAGCCCAGCAGTTGGGAAGGAAAGCTGAACAAGAACAGGAGCCGGGACAAACTGGAAACTGCTGGGGGGAAAAATAATGGAGCCTGTATCTGTCTGTCATTCTCTACCTTAGATGACTTGTATGACCTGAAGCCTGCAGGCTGGGTGCTGCCCCACACCAATAAGGTGAGCCAGGAGATCACCAACAACATGCATGAGGTACCACAGTGCCTGGCACCCTCCACCAAGCTTCCACAGTGTGGAATATATGGCTGCTGCTTCCCTTATGACTTCTGGATCTCAAGCAAATTTCCCTTGTTGTGAACTGCATTGTAATTCTGAGACTAACTTCTTGGAGTTAGGCTAACCTTCACAGGTTAAGGGCTTAGTCCTCTGTGAGACTGCCCTCACTTCAGACACAAGCTGCAACTCCTGGATTCCCAAGCCACCTGCACTTCTGAACAACTGGCTACAAATTTGGGGGTTCCTACCACCCCCTCAGGTTTGATAATTCACTAGGATGACTCACAGAACTCAAGAAAAAGCTATACTTATGGTCACAGTCTTATTATAGCAAAAGGATACAAATCAAAACGAGACAAAAAAGGAGAGACACATGGGGTGGGCCTTGGGAGGGTTCAAATGGGAAGTTTCTGTGTCCTCTCCCCAGGCAGTCAGGAAGCATCACACTCCTGGCATATCAATGTGTATTACCAGCCAGGAGGCTTATCCAAGCTTTGAGTCCAGAGTTTTATTGGGATTCTATTACCCGAGCATGATGCTTGAATTCTTGGCCATGTGATTGAAGTCAATCTCCAACCCCCTATCTTCGCCCTCCACCCCATGGAGGTTGAATTGGTATTACTTGGCTCAGAGCCCTAACCCTCTAACCACATGGTTGATCTTTCCAGTATGGCCAGCCCCATCCAGGAACTATCTAGGGGCTTGACAGCCATGAATAACAAAGACACACCTATCACTTGGGAAATTCCGAGAATCTAGAGATTCCCTCCCAGAAACCAGGACCAAAGGCCAGTCAAATTCTTGACTATACAATACGAAAGCTAAATGGAAACTAGACATGGACCAGAATTCTGGGGACCATAGTTCCAGCTTAGATGACACAGTGCAACACCACCGCAACAGTATTATCTCTGACTCCCCTGCACCCCACCAAGAAAACACCTTTAATATACTGTTACTTTCCTTGGTGCTTCTCTCTCACCACCAGCATACAGACCAACTCCAATGCTTTATCACAATCACTTGGATTTTAGTTTCAGATTGCCATTAATATTTAAAAATATTATCCCTTCTCTTTCTAAGGAGTTACTTCTTTTTTTAAAAAATAAATTTATATATTTTATTTATTTATTTTTGGCTGTGTTGGGTCTTCATTGCTGCACATGGGGTTTCTCTAATTGCTGTGAGAGGGGGCTATTCTTCATTGTGGTGCACGGGCTTCTCATTGTGGTGGCTTCTCTTGTTGTGCAGCATGGGCTCTAGGCACACGGGCTTCAGTAGTTGCAGCACACAGGCTCAGTAGTTGCAGCTCGTGGGCTCTAGAGCACAGGATCAGTAGTTGTGGCGCATGGTCTTAGTTGCTCCGCAGCATGTGGGATCTTCCCAGACCAGGGCTCAAACCTGTGTCCCCTGCATTGGCAGGCAGATTCTCAACGAAAAGCAAAGGTTAAAGTCAAAGAAACAGATCGAACATGGAGTCCGATTTAGCTCTTCCCTGTTACAGAAACAACAGTTTAGATGTGGCCAATGCAAGTGAAAATAATATATGAATTTTTTATTCTATTTCTTTTCCCTTTAGAATGGAATGGAAAGGCTAATTTAAGGTCAGTGTAAAATTAGATTCTAGGAAATGGAAGATGTCTTTCTGTTTAGGATATTTGGGATTAGTAATCAAAGTGTTCTCTAATGTGAAGTACATACAGTACATATGTCTTATTGTTTTTATAGGAAGCAAAACAAGATAGTACTGAGGAATTTGTAGAGTTTGTAGTTAAAGTGTTTCGGAAAGAGGGATCCCTTCCACAGCCCAAGAGTGGGCTTTTGTCCAACACTCAGAAATGAATTGTCCAAGGAGTCACATGTGCTGACAAAGCAAAGAGGCTTTATTGGCAAGGGGCACCCGGGCAGGGAGCAGCAGGTAAGGGAACCCAGGAGAACTGCTCTGCCACGTGGCTCACAGTCTCGGGTTTTATGGTAATGGGATTAGTTTCCAGGTTGTCTCTGGCCAATCATTCCACCTCAGGGTCCTTCCTGGTGGTGCGCACATGGCTCAACCAAGATGGATTCCAGTGAGAAGGATTCTGGGAGGATGGTAAGACATACGGACTGGCGTCTCCTCTCTCCTTTTGACCTTTCCTGAATTCTTCTGGTTGGTGGTAGCTTGTTAGTTCCTCATTCCTTACCAGGACCTCCTGTTGTAAGATAACTCATGCAAGTGGTTACTATTGTGCCTGGCCAGGGAGGGCAGTTTCGGTCAGTGGTTCCCCTAACAAAAGCAATGCTTAAATCTAGCAGTATCACTTTGATAATTTTTGTAAAAGAATATCAAATGTGTGCAATTAGATGAAACAAATAGGTCATTAAAATTTTTAGTTGTGGCACAAGATGACTAAAGTTCAAAGGTAAATGATAAGCTCTGAAGAGGGTCTGATTTCATGAACATACTTCTGATATATTAGTTTATTTGTTGTTAATGACAATTTTTTTAAATAGAAGGGCCATTTGATTTAAGCTAATGATACAATATATTCCCAACAATTATGTTTCTATATGAAGTTTTGTTGTTGTTGCTATCGTTGCAAGATTTCTCCCCTTTCAAAATTAAATACTGTGTTGTTATGGGTGTTTAAAATTCAGTGCAAGGGTTTGAAGATGGTACTTAATTTACCATGTAGAAATAAAATTACTGTTGTCAGCACTTATGTTTGAAAAATCTTGTCAGGACAATTGAATTATTTTGAAAAACAGTGTTCATTCAAAGGAGAGGATTTCATTTGTTAAAATGATCATTCTAAGGCTCATCTCAACAGCTGTGCTTTTATGTTTTGTTCTCCCAGAATCTTTTGCCTGTATCCTTTTCTCAGCTTCATGCCTTTCTCCACCTCTTTCCCTTTAACTTCTGGAGCTTTTTCCTATTAGCTTGTACTCTTTAAACAAACCCATTTTCTCTGTTACTACTTCTCTTCCATTCTCTACACGATATCAAGAAAGGGCCTTTATTACCTACTTTCTCAACTAGCAGATTCTCTTATTTGTTTCTCAAGTTTGCAGCAGAATTTTGTGCTCTAATGACCAAATACAATGCCATCTTGCAGACCTCATCCCGAGATTGATACCAATGGCTTCACACCTTCATTCAAACTTTTTCTTCCTTTATTTTCTTTGTCAATGAAAAATAATTAATCAATAGTCATTCTAAGAAAGAAATAGTTTTATTTGAGCCAACCTGAGGATTATAACCCAGGATACAGTCTTTCAGAACGCTCTGAGGACTGTTCCACCTGTTAGAGGTCAAAGTACAGTCATAAAAGTTTTTGAGACAAATGGATATACATCAAAGGGCTATATGTCAAAGTAATGTATTGACAGTTTACATAGTCCAAAAAGGTGAGTAGTGATCATTGTGATCCCTTATAGGATAAAGGAAGGAATGTTATCACCTAAGGAGTTACTGTAACAGGGAAGAACAAAATCTGACTCCATGTTGGATCTGTTTCTTTTACTTTGACCTTTGCTTTCCATTGCTTTTATTCTGTGTATATCTATAGGCATACATAATGGCCTGCCTCAGGGAACCCTGCCCCTCTGCCTGAATGTTAAACTAAAGTGCCTTTGTTCAGCTCACAGAGAAACACCCTGACCCTGCTCAGCTGTAAATGGCTGCAGAAAAGAAGAAATAACACATCCTCTCCCTGAGGCTGGCCAAAACCAGGAGATATTTTGCAAGACTTATGGCCTTTTTACTTTACTTCCTCACCTCCTCCCCATCTCTGCTCTATAAAAGAAACTAACATCCAGACCCAGATAAGATGGTACTCTAGGACACTAGTCCACCATCTTCCTGGATGCCCGACTTTCCGAATAAAGTTGCTATTCCTTGCCTCAACACCTCGTCTCCTGATTACTGGCCTGTCATGCAGTGAGCAGAACAAGCTTCGAATCGGTAACACTACCTTGCTGGCACTAATGAAACAGGAGGGAAGGGGGCAGGGCACAACCTTTGAAAGAATGACGTAGTCTGAGGACATGACATAAACTGCTTAGAACCAAATGGGTCCAAGATGGCAGGCAAGTCAACTTCCACTAGACCTTGAGCCTCAGTACATGCTCATTGTAACACATCAGCAAGCTAAATGACACACCCACAGGTCCCATGACAGTTCTAAGGCCGACCATAAGGATCAAAAAGTGGGCGGTGGCTCAATTCCTGGAATTCCCCGCCCCTTCCTGAAATAGCTGGAATACTCCTCCCACTCATTAGCCTATGAAATTACCCACCCCTATGAAAACTGACAACCCCATACCCTGATGCCACTCTCACCTTCTGAGATGGCCTACACTCTGTCTGTGGAGTGTTTCTCTCTAAATAAATCCACTTCTTACCTATCACTTTGTCTCTCACTGAATTCCTTCTGCGATGAGACATCAAGAACCTGAGCTTCATTAAGTCCTGAAACCAAGTGTATGGTCTCAGTTGGAAGACCATGGGGTTTTGGCCGGGTTCAAGTCCTGGCCGCATCAGTTCAAGTCCCAGTCTGAGGTGCATGGTTTCACTAGGAGAAAATTGCTTCTTCTTTTTTTTTTTTTTTTTTTTTTTTTTTTTTGGCTAGTAGGCATTCCTGTGTCTTCTAAGGAGATCTGGTTAATGTATAATGCAGATGCATAGTGCACACTAAAGAGGCAGGGGTAATGGCTCAAATGGCAGAGAAAATTTTACATTAATTTTTTTTTGTCCTGCCTTAAAATAATTTTATTTCATCATCTGTAATGCTGCATTTTCTTGAACCTCTTCTTATCATTTTGACCAACAGTTATCTGTCTTTCTAAATTCCTTTCTTTACCCACCACTTCTTCTGTAAGAGTTGGGGATTACATTAGGTTACAAAAAAACAAAGTTTCAAGAATAGTGGCTTAACATAATAGGGGTTTTTCTTTCACCTATACCAAGTTTCTAGTTAGTATGGAAGTTCCCTTAAGTCACCATGCACGGAGAGACCAAGGTGGCTCCCATCTTTCTATTTCACCATCCTCACCACTAGTTCCATCCTCAAGATCACATCATGTTCCAAGAGAGAACCTGGGGCTTCACCACCACATCAAAATTCCAGGTAACCAGGAAGGGTAAAATAACACCTCCAACTTATATCAATTCCCTTAAGAAATCTTTTGGAAATTCCATAATATCATTTGCCAGAACTTAGTCACATGTCTATACCCAGCCAGAAGGATGGCAAAGTGTGCTGTTAAAACCCAGAAACATGTTATTAATGAAGATGCTTCTAAAGATAGCTGCATATTTGCTAGATAACGATCAGTCTCTACCTCAATCTGTTTTCTCAAACACTGCCTACATGATCAGAAATGATCCATGTTTATAAATGGTGAGTGGAGTGGGCTCATTAAGTAATAATAACAATGATTTATTTATACTATTTATTAAGCACCCACCATGGGCAAGGCATTGTGCTGCCTTTATGCATATTACCTTAAACTTTTGTAGTAATTCTTCAAATGAAGTCCTGCTATTACTATTTTAAGGAGGAAAATGAATCTCAGAGAGATTAGAGTCAACTTGTTTAAGCATGTATGGATAGCAATGAGCTGAGGTTGGGTTTGAATTCAGCTAGTATGGTTCCAAAGCCTATTGTCTTTTTCATTATACATGGCCCACGCTGAATATTCATATTCATAGTCTTTTGTCCAATAATGTGGCATTGACATTGGACTATTCAAAATTATAGAATTGTTTGGCTGCAATGACAATTACTACTTGATTTAAGCTTTTTATCAAGACAGAGATCACCAGGTAAACTGGTACCACAGGGAGGTGGTTAAATCTCAACAGTTGTGTGGGTGCAAATGAGGTCACACTGACAGAAGGAAACAACTTTCTGTTGCTCTCTGCCTGAAAAGCACAGGACCTCAGCTCTCTGCAAAATCTCCTACCCAGGTATTTCAAGGCTTCCTAAACAGGTCCACCCACTCCCAAAATACTGCCTTTGTTGTGCTGGGTTGTGCATGTCTAACATCTGTCCTAAATCTTGAAATTTTACCCCACTTTTTATGGAGAAATAAGAGAGGCCGGGTACAAGAGGCCAGGACTGTTATGCCAGTGGTACTTCCTCCACATGGAAGGAAATATCAGGAGTGAGAAGAAACATTCCTCTCTGCTCCCCATCTCTATAACTCTCTTGCTTCAGTTTTGCTTTTTGTGTGTGTGTGTGTGTGTGCTAGCAGAGAACTCAAGTAGGGTTGTGTGATACTATTATTAAATGTGCTTTTCATTGAAAAATCTATTTTAGAATACCTCTCTGTTCTTTAGACATGAGTCAAGTAGGGAATAAGCCAGGAGACAAATCTACTACTGATAGTTGCTGTTCTGTCAGAATTCTTCTTTTTCTTCCTCTTACTTTGTCAGCTTTTGTGCTGCACTGTGCTCTTTGTTTCTGGTTGCTTTTTCTGTTAGCTGATTTCTCTCCCAGGATACTTCTTACCCTTCCAAGAAACAAACTTGTGGTAGGTTTGCTTCACCAGTTTATTCAATAGGTGCCAACATATACAAATCAAGCTGAGGATCCTCTTTACATGCTAATTAGATTTTTAAATTTGCAAAAACTTAAAATCCTCAAGGTTGGCATGGGCCTAAGGTATTTTGCAGACAACTTACAATCTCCTCTCCCCTAGCCTTCAGCTACGCCCTCTATGTAGATGACCTCCAAGTGCATGTCTCTATCCCTGCCCTTGTCTCAGCAGCCTGCTAGATATCTCTTGTGCCCCTTGAATCGCAACTTGGACCTGTCCAAAGTGAAACTTCAACCTTTCCAAAACGGAACTCATCAACTCTTACTTGTTCTTTCTGTAATTTGTTCTCTTCAACTGGTTTCTCTCTCACTATAAAGGCTAACCATTCTAGTTGCTTAGATCCAAGATGTTCTATCTCTCTGGGATTTTCTTACCCATAATATGTGTTGTCAAAATTGTCTTCTTTCAGGATCTAATCCAATTTCCATCCTGCACCTCTTTGGTCAAAATGAATCCTTTCCCCCTATATTCCAGTATGACTCTCTAATTCTTTAAAGCATTGGCATTATCTCCCTTGTATTAAATTTCGTATCTCCTGATGTTTGCACAAAAATACATTAAATGAGCACCTACTATATAATGTATTAGATATTCTCTATGTGTTTATTTAGTCTTCATACCATCCATTTTACAGATGGAAAAATTAAAGCTGTTTCCTTATCTGCAAAAACAACAACAGCAAAAACTAAAAAACAGGGACTTCCCTGGTGATGCAGTGGTTAAGAATCCACCTGCCAATGCAGGTGACACGGGTTCGAAGAAGCCACAACTACTGAAGCCCACGTGCCTAGAGCCCGTGCTCCACAACAAGAGAAGCCACCGCAATGAGAAGCCCAAGCACCGCAACGAAGAGTAGCCCCTGCTCGCCGCAACTAGAGAAAGCCCGCGCACAGCAACAAAGACCCAATGCAGCCAAAAATAAATTAATTAATAATAAAAAAAATACGCCTTGTACAGAATGGACACTCTATAGGCTTTCATGAAATTTGTTGTTCATCTTATCTCAATGTAGTCCAATAAACATTTTGTATGATACATGATATCTAATACTGAATACTTAGTATGTATCAAACACTGTGCTAGAATGCCAAAGGAAAAATATATTTATTAAGCTGATGTTATACCAGACACTAGAAGTATTTAAAATATTAATGGTTCATTTTAGGTTTAGAGTTGTATTTTTGTTGTTGTTGTTGTTTTAATAAATTTATTTATTTATTTATTTATTTTTGGTTGCATTGGGTCTTCGTTCCTGTGCATGGGCTTTCTCTAGTTGCAGCGAGCAGGGTCTTCTCTTCATTGTGGTGCGCGGGCTTCTCATTGCAGTGGCTTCTCTTGTTGTGGAGCATGTACTCTAGGCGCGCAGGCTTGGTAGCTGTGGCTTGCAGGCTCTAGAGCACAGGCTCAGTAGTTGTGGCGCGCGGGCCCAGTCGCTCCGCGGCATGTGGGATATTCCCGGACCAGGGCTCGAACCCGTGTCCCCTGCATTGGCAGGCAGATTCTTAACCACTGTGCCACCAGGGAAGGCCTACAAGGCATATTTTATATTTGGCTTGAATTTTTTACAGTGATAGAGTGTAAAAGGCAAAAGATTTATCATTTTTTATTCCTCCCCAGTATCACTAGAAGGAAGTAAACAACAGTTATCAGTTATCAGCAGTGAACCTGATGTCAACATTTCTCAAGACAAAGTATCACAAAGCAGGAAAAGAAGAGATACTATCACCAAACAGATATTCATGAGGTATTTACTGCCTATTTAAAAATGCTTTATAGGACATTTAAAAACTGTAGGACAGTTTACAGATTTGTTCCTTTTTTTTTTAGAGTTCAAGATATCTAAGAAAAATCTATTAACTTTTATGGCCCTTGGGAGGATGAGGCCAAAACACCTCAGAAGGTACTTTTCAGGGAGTGTGAGGAAACCCTAGGTAACCAGCAAGCATCAGATTACTCATGCTAATCAGGAAGGGCTGGCTCAGGAGCAGGGTAAGGAGACTGGCCTTGGTGGGGGGATCACAGAGCACCCTCTTTGGTCCCCAGTTGCACTGCTGCTGGGCAACCAGCCAGGGCTGCCCCTAAGGATACCAGACCTTCCCTCACCAAAGAGTCTCTGTTGTCCAATAGTCTCCAGGACCCACTGCCTACAAAGCTCATGGAGAAAACCAACCCCAAACCTGGAGAAACTGATAACATGAAATAGGAAGGGAGAAAGGCAAAAAGAAATAATGGTGGTGATGGTGGGTTTTGTTTAACCTTTGCTCAGATGCAAAGAGAAACAGGCAGAATGACTACTAACTAGTATTACTACCATTACTATATGGCTCTGTGCTAGTCCTCTACAAGTATAAAAATTATTGTATTCTGGAAATTAAAGTCGAGTTTAATAGGATGATGATAAAGCATATCAGATAAAGCTCACTGGGGACATGGTTGTAACAACGTTAGGTTTATGAACTTGCTGTAACAATTAACATGAGGAACCAGGGGTCTCTCCTAAGAGGGAGTAGGGAAGGACATTTAAAAATAGGGCTTGGGGGCTTCGCTGGTGGCGCAGTGGTTAAGAATCTGCCTGCCAATACAGGAGACACAGGTTCGAGCCCTGGTCCGGGAAGATCCCACATGCCGCGGAGCAACTAAGCCCGTGTGCCACAACTACTGAGCCTGTGCTCTAGAGCCCATGCGCCACAACTACTGAGCCCACCGCCACAACTACCGAAGCCCATGCGCCTAAAGCCCGTGCTCCACAAGAAGAGAAGCCACCGCAATGAGAAGCCTGCACACCGCAACGAACAGCAGCCCCCGCTCGCTGCAACTAGAAGAAAGCCCGCGCACAGCAATGAAGACCCAACGCAGCCAAAAATAAGTAACATAAAATAAAATAAATAAAACATTAAAAAATAAATAAATAATAAAATGAAAATAGGGCTTGGATGATTCTAAAGAAGAACCAGGGGAAGTAGGGGTTACCTCTGGTTTGATTATCACAGTAATCTCTGCTCAGGAGGTGAGAGAATCAAAGCAGGGCTGGGGAAGTCCGGGTAAGAAAGCAGCAATAAAAAAATAAAATTAAAATCCATGTAAATATTCACAGTAGTCAAAGGGTGGAAGCAACCCAAGTGTCCATTGAGTGATGAGTGGATAAACAAGGTGTGGTAAATATATACAATGGAATATTATTTGACCTTAAAAAGGAAGGACATTCTGACATATGCTACAACTTGGATGAATTTTCAGGGCATTATGATAAGTGAAATAGCCAGACACAAAAGGACAAATATTGTATGATTCCACTTATATGAGGTACCTAGAATAGTCAAATTAACAGAGGCAGAAAGTGAAATGGTGGTGGCCTGTGGCTGAGAGGGGCATGGGTGGAAACAGGGAATTAGTATTTAATGGTATGGAATTTTCAGTTTGGGAAGATGAAAAAGTTCTGGAGAAGGATGGTGGTGATGGTTGCACAACAATATGAATGCATTTAATGCCACTGAACTGCAGACTTAAAAATGGTTAAAATGGGACACTATCAAACTCTTAGAGGAAAACATAGGCAGAACACTCTATGACATAAATCACAGCAAGATCCTTTTTGACCCACCTCCTAGAGAAATGGAAATAAAAACAAAAATAAACAAATGGGACCTAATGAAACTTCAAAGCTTTTGCACAGCAAAGGATACCATAAACAAGACCAAAAGACAACCCTCAGAATGGGAGAAAATATTTGCAAACGAAGCAACTGACAAAGGACTAATATCCAAAATTTATAAGCAACTCATGCAGCTCAATAACAAAAAAACAAACAACCCAATCCAAAAATGGGCAGAAGAACTAAATAGACATTTCTCCAAAGAAGATATACAGATCGCCAACAAACACATGAAAGAATGCTCAACATCATTAATCATTAGAGAAATGCAAATCAAAACGACAATGAGATATCATCTCACACCGGTCAGATTGGCCATCATCAAAAACTCTAGAAACAATAAATGCTGGAGAGGGTGTGGAGAAAAGGGAAC
>NC_041229.1:17826569-17826968 GCF_002837175.3 Physeter macrocephalus | reverse complement strand
CCCAGCAATCCCACTACTGGGCATATACCCTGAGAAAACCATAATTCAAAAAGAGTCATGTGCCAAAATGTTCATTGCAGCTCTATTTACAATAGCCAGGACATGGAAGCAACCTAAGTGTCCATCAACAGATGAGTGGATAAAGAAGATGTGGCACATATATACAATGGAATATTACTCAGCCATAAAAAGAAACGAAACTGAGTTATTTGTAGTGAGGTGGATGGACCTGGAGTCTGTCATACAGAGTCTGTCATACAGAGTGAAATCATGCAGAGTCTGTCATACAGAGTGAAGTCAGAAGGAGAAAAACAAATACCGTATGCTAACACATATATATGGAATCTAAGAAAAAACAAAAAATGTCATGAAGAGACTAGGGATAGGATGGGAATAAAA
>NC_041229.1:17817404-17826377 GCF_002837175.3 Physeter macrocephalus | reverse complement strand
TAACACACCATTGTAAAGCAATTATACTCCAATAAAGATGTTAAAAAAAATAAAATAAAAATAATTACTTAAAAAATAAATAAATAAATGGTTAAAATGGGAACTTTTTTGTATGTATATTTTACCCCACACAAACAAAAAGTAGAAAAAAAAAAAAGCTTAAAAAAGAAGTAGTGATCTTTAAATAAGGGGAGGGTTTGTGTAGCCTTGCCCATGTCTTGTTAGAAACAGATCAGAACTGAGTTGTAGTCCCAACTCAGATCCTTACTAACAGCATGACCTTGAATGAGCTGAATCCTCTCTCTCCCTGGGCCTCAGTTTTCTCCTTTATGGAATGTGGGGTAAGGCTGAATCATCCCCAGAGTCCCGTCTAGCTCTAACAACCTGGGGCCCTTGAGGCTGGGCAAGTGGGGGTCTAGCGGAGCTGCTGTGCTTACCTCCACCCTTGTGACCTTAAGCCCAGAGGGACCAGAAACATCATTCTGACTACCAGCAGTGTTGAAAAGCTGACTCAGGTCCTGTTTCCTTAGAAACTATAAATTTAAGATAAATGTGGAATGCTGTGTCTGGAAACCTCTTATCTGAATCTCTGCCCCTGGGTTGGAAATTGAGGTAGCTTCTCTGTGTCAAAGTGACACACATGGCCCAGATTCTTTAAGAGGAGCTGTTCTCTCTGAAATGACTTCAAACAGCAAACTTTCTCATAGTCTATGAGTTTAGAGAACAAGATTTATCTGCGTTTTACCCTTGTTAATTAACAAAAGCAGTTCTTATAGGTTCATGACAGAATTGAAAAAGCAAAGTCTCTGAGCAGAGTGGTGTGGCTTTAAGATAAATTCTGTTGTGAAAGGAAAAGGGAACGAAATGAGTCCACCGTGGGACAAGGCTGCTTTCAGATTCTAGAGCCCCATGTTCTTCTGTCTGCCCTCCCTCTTTTCCTTTTGGCCATGCGGCTTGCAGGATCTCAGTTCCCAGCCCAGGGATTGAAACAGGGCCATGGCAGTGAGAGCCCAGAATCCTAACCAGGGAACTCCCTGCCCTCCCTCTTATTTACATGGTTTCAATTTGTGAATTGATGCGTACATTGTTCTGGTTTGGGACAATAACCTTTAAGATTACCAATCAAATGTTATTATACACAAAATCCAATAAACTATAAATCTCCTTACATTATAATACCATTTATCTAAAGTGTGTCTTTATGTTAAAATGGAACTACATTACAATGAAAACTGGTTTCAAAGAAGTCCACACATAATTTTAACTACCCAATATTTTAAAATTACGATCATAAGTTTTCAGGATACAAGTTCTTTAATGTAAATAGCATTTCCTAAGTTGTAATTTGTAATAAAACTGATCAGTGTTCCAGTAGTAACTTTGAAAACAAAAGGTGTTCTTTGAAAATTTAAAGAATGCTTCCGGAGGATAGAAAGCACAATTGATAAAAATTTATATACTTCAACTGATTCTACTTTCTATGAATCAAGTTTAAAACAAAGAAAAAACTACAGAAAAAAACTACAGAAGAAATGTAGACTACTTCTTTTTTTATTTTATTTTTTATTAAAAATTTTTTTTACTTTTTGTAGACTATTTCTTATAAAGTAGGCTACAAGTGAGTAAAAAGCTAAAGCAAAACAATGTGACTCTTCAGGCAGTGCAGTTAGAATATATACCATTGTGTGTGTGTGTGTGTGTGTGTGTATGTGTACATAAAACTGCACACGATTTGATGACACTTAGATTTTATTTTCTCTGTGACCTGGCAGGTGGTGGGTTGGGTATACCAGAGAAGTTGAAGGTGAAATCCAGGACACTGCATTATTTACAGCTCTTACTAGACAACAAAGTTTCTCTCTCACAAAACCAGCTCACCAGGTATGAATTACTATAAGATGGACCACCAGCTCTGTAATTAGTGGCAATACGGCTTTCAGAAAAATACACAGAGGATATAATTCCAGGGTGAGACCAAATGTTTGTGACAATGTTGCACTCAGCACCCCGACTTGCCACTGAATAGCCAAAGATTTAAGAGACTCAATGCAATTTGATACTCCAGGGTCGAAAGATCTTGTTGGTGGCCATCTCTACTCATGGAAATAATGGAAACTATAGCTGTTAGTGGAGGAGGTTAAAGATACTTTGATCAAAACCAAAGCAGATTGCAGAGCGAGCAAAGCTGATTTTAGTTCATTTTAATTTAATTTGCTGCATAGATTAGATATACACGGACGAGATTTAACCTTGAGAACTTCTAAGGGTGGACTAGGAAGTCATTACCACTGACACCTAACAGCTGAACTGAAACACAGACCACGGCAAGACCCTGTGTAAGGAATAAGAAGTAACCCTTTGCCTAAGAAGGAAAGGGACTTTTAGCACCCACAGCGTCGTGCTAAGTGACCTCTCGGATAAGATCTCATTTAAGGATTTCTAAAGGACTTGTTGATAGTGGAAATGGTCTTCTGGACTGAAAAAAATCACACCACCCTGCTATTTCATGTAAATGAGAAAAATACCCAGCGTGTGGAGTTGCAAGTAAGTAAAAAGAAGGGGGAAAAAAAGAAAAAAGGATACATTAAAAAAAAAAAAACGGTAACCAGGTCTTTTTCGACTTAACAAACTAAGAGAGTTCTTCCTCAACTAGGCGATTTACAACTAATCCAAATTCAGGAAATAACTCCTGGAAACGAATAAACTTAGTTCTGAAAAACATGCCCGTCCAGTAACATCCGAAAACACGTGGCGGGGGCGGAGATATCGGGCGCAACACCAGACAAGACTCTAAGTCCCATCACCCCACTCGGCAGCTAAGCCGGACTGTTCAGGGCCAGCAGGCGCACTGGATGCTGGGACTTGCGGTTTTTGCTCCTACACCTCCCCGCGGGTTTGCGACGTTTAGTGACCATCGCGCCTGCGCCAGCGCCGGCTGAGAAGCTGGGGCCGTGGCGGCTTGTGCCGGGTGATGCTAGGCGGCTCCCTGGGTTCCAGGCTCTTGCGAGGTGTGGGTGGGACTCGAGGGGCGTTCGGGGCGTGGGGTGTCCGTGAAGCTGGCGCAGCCATGGCGGCGGGGGAGAGCATGGCTCAGCGGATGGTCTGGGTAGACCTGGAGGTGAGTCAAGGCGGTGGGGCGTGAGGGGAGGCGAGTGAGGTTTCGCGCATGGGACAGAGTAGCCGAGCCTGTCCGGGGAGAGTGGCAGTGTCTGGGTCTCAGGTGTGGCAGGTGAGCGCCTCCAGGCTGTGGACGGCGCGGGGCAGATCGGGGGGACAGGAGTCCTGCGGGTGTTGGGGACTGTGCCGGACTGTGGGGTTTCTTTTCCAGAGGGTGGAGTCATCCATATGGCTTGCCATAGCCCCCAGTTCCGTCCAGATGTGGACCTCGCTAACCCTCTGATGGGCTCAGGGTCACGGGGGTAGGGGTGCGCACAGCGGCTGTGCTAGACCCCAGTTCCCCAGTCTCCCAGGACCCTAGGTTGTTAGAGCTAGATGGGACTCCGGGGATGACTCAGCCTTACCCCACGTTCCCTAAAGGAGAAAACTGAGGCCCAGAGAGAGGACTCAGCTCATTCAAGGTCGCGCAGTTAGTGAAGGTCGGGGTTGGGGCTACAACCCAGTTCTGATCCCTTTAGATTTTCCACACTCAGCCAAGGATTCCCCTCTCCCTTGAGCCTCAGTTTTCTCATATATGAAATGGGGATCATAACACTAGATTGTGATGAAGATCAAGTGGTGTAATTAACATAAAAACTTTGTAAACTCTGCAGAGATGTAGTAATGTTAGTTATCTAACTCTTCCAAAATTGAATGCTGTCAGCACTCAATTTTGCTTACTTTGCATCGGCCCCAGAGTAGGACTGTGATGCCTGGCATGTAGCAGGCCCTTGGTAAATGTTTAGTGAATAAATAACTCATAATGAGTGCCTTGAGGACTTTCTCAAGGAGCATTATTGTCTCTTTTATCCTGGCTGTGGGATATAAATTGAATATGCTTGAGGGATGTCCTGTTAAATAAACTTGGATACAGTAGGCCAGAAAGACGGTTTTGTGTGTGTGATGTATTTTTTATTGCAGATGACAGGATTGGACATTGAGAAGGACCAGATTATTGAGATGGCCTGTCTGATAACTGACTCTGATCTCAACATTTTGGCTGAAGTAGGTTATGCCTTGTAATACAACCATACTGTTTAGAGTGTTTTGGAAATCTACAGATTGGTGCCCCCCCATCTCTTTATTTAAGAAATAAGAAAACTGAGGTCCCCGTAGATTAAGGTCCAAAATAATGTTCTAGGTCATGGTGGGCTTGGTACTAGAACCAAAGTAATCCATCTCAGAGCCTAGTATTTTTCTATAGTACTGCCAAAAATTAGGAACTATAAATGCTATCATTTGCTAAGAGCTAACTGTGTGCCAGGCACAGTTCTAAGTGCTTTACATGTATTCACTGTTAATCCTCACAGCAACTATAAGGTAGGTACTGTTATACTCACTATATATAGAGAGACGCTTTGGCAGACAGTTGTTGGGTAATTTGCCCAAGGCCACCTGGCTAGTTATTGGGAGAGCCAGGAGTTTGACCCAAGTAGTCTGAGTAAAGTGCTCCCAACTAATAAGACACGCGTCTGTGGTCCGACCAGGATTGGTGACTCATGCCAATGTTGAGTTCTTTATATTATAATCTTAGCTTATGTATAACTTAGCTTATAACTCCATATATCCAGTTTCTACCTTTTCAGCTAGGACATGTGATTCGTCTAGATCTATATTAAGAGTTTAGCATTTCTGTTGATACAGAATCATAAAATATCCTCCTGTTGACATTGGGCATGATTAAGGTTTTAACATGCTGCTTTTAACTGAAACATTAAGCAAAACAAATAAAACACACCTGTTGCCTTTTGGCCACTCACAAAGCATTTAATGAGTGTATGAGAACATCTGATTGGTAGAGGGTGAAATCCTGGGCCCTGAATAACTCTGTGTCATATTGTCAGCAGTATTCGGAGGTGGTGAGAAACTCTAGAATAGGAACAGTAGGGATGTTTTGGGGAAAGACAGTTTTGTTAAAATAAGTTTCCAGAGGGTCGGATTGATGTGCTACTGGCACTGGATACATTTCACAAGTCTACAGTTAAGACTTCTACTTATTTTCCTGGGGAGGAACCATTTTAGATGAATTGCTACTTTCATGGAGTACCAGGCATACATCTTGGAGTACCTCCTGATACATCAGCTGGAGGGGAATCGTGAGACTTTGTATCTCACTGTAGCAGCTACCTCTTTTTTTTCCCCGAAACAAAACAAACAAAAAAACTTTTATATAAACCTTGAGTTTTAGGTTTGGTTGTTTTGTCCTGTCACTTGGAATTTCCTAGATATGAATAGTGAAGAGAAGTGTGTTTATTTACCAGCCCTACTTACCCTTGACTGAAGAAGAGTTTTCCCCTTAGACTGTTGATATAATGTGAAATACTGACAGTTTAATGGACCAGTTAGTTGATATGTACCCTGGAGGAAATTTGGGTCTGTAGTCACACAGCTGCACATGAGGGTGGCATTTGTAAATAGACCCAGTCTGATGAGGATAAGGATTTTTTTTTTAACATCTTTATTGGAGAATAATTACTTTACAATGGTGTGTTAGTTTCTGCTTTATAACAAAGTGAATCAGCTATACATACACATATATCCCCATATCTCCTCCCTCTTGCGTCTCCCTCCCACCCTCCCTATCCTACCCCTCTAGGTGGTCACAAAGCACCGAGAGCTGATCTCCCTGTGCTATGCGGCCGCTTCCCACTAGCTATCGATTTTACATTTGGTAGTGTATATATGTCCATGCCACTCTCTCAGTTCATCCCAGCTTCCCCTTCCCCTTCCCCATGTCCTCAAGTCCATTCTCTATGTCTGCATCTTTATTCTTTTGAGGATAAGGATGTTTAAAAAAAAAAAAATTGCTTGGGGGCTGTTAGCACTGAAGTGTCAGTTCTGTGGAATATATGTTTTATTCTTGTATAGGAGTCTGAGGAAAATGTTTTATGCTAGAAGAACAGACATCCCACCTGGAAATTTTTCTGTAAGTAGCTTAGTGTGCCAAACTGGAATCTAGAGTTAAGTTAAATAGCCTTAAGTTGATAGTCGTTGGCTTTTTCCATCATGGTTTGTTAGAATTGTGTTTTGCAATATGAGGTTTTCGGTTTTTTAAAAAATATGTTATCAAAACAGCAAGGTCCTACTTTATTGCACAGGGAACTATATTATCCTGAGATCAACGAGAATGGGAAAGAATATAAAAAAGAATGTATATGTATGTAAAACTGAATCACTCTGCTGTACAGCAGAAATTAACACAACATTGGAAATCAACTATACTTCAGTAAAAAAAAAAATAGGTTATCAGAGCAAATTTTTTTCTTCTTCATGGAGATTGCCATCACCAGTTTTCTTGTTTGGCTAAAACTCCTTGTTAGTTGTAGCTGTCAGGCATATTTTAGTCAAATTCTTGCCATTCCTCTCACTAATTGCAAAGTACTTTTACCGCTTTAGTAGTAATCATAGCTTGGATTTAGAGAATCTTTTTTCCCCAGAGAGTTCAAAGAACTTTCATATCTATAATTTCTTTTATCCTGTTAACATCCCTGTGAGGGAAGGGGTTCGGGGGGCTGTTATCTCCATGGTACAGAAGGTAAAACTAAGCCGAAGGTGACTTGCTTTAATGCCACAAGTTGAGCTTCTGCTACTGCTGGGATTCTATCTGACTCACAGTTGAATGTTCTATTAAGTGGAGCTGAGAATTCCAGCATCACTTTTTTTTTTTTTAATCTTTCACGTGTCACCAATTACTTTTTGAACTTTTTAATGTGAAAATACTGTTAAAAGTAAACAGTATAGCTTTATGCAAAATATTATGTATAGTTAGTTGTTTTTTTGTGCTGTTCTTCTCCTGTCTCGTCCCACTCCCCAACTTTTATGTATTTTCTTAGTATTTTCCATGCATATACAAATGTGTGTTTTTTTCAAAACAAGTATAAGTGAACTCATAAGCATGCGTACACTGTTCTGCAATTTGCTTTTTTCACTTGGCAGTATAGACACTTTTCATAGTCAGGGGTTGGCAAGCCTTTTCTAAAAAACACCAAATATTAAATATTTTAGGCTTAGAGTGCCATGTATCTCTCTGTCCCATATTTGTTTGTTTTACAACCACTTACAAATGTAAAAATCATTCTTAGCTTGCTGGCAATTAAAAGAAAAAAAAGCCACAGGCTGGGGCTATAGTTTGCTGACCCTTGGTGGATACCTGTGTCCTCTGTTGATATAGGCATTTCAGTTTTCGGTTGTGTTATGTGTGTGTTCGTTCATTATTTTTTGTTGTCATAAATAGTGCTGGAATGAATGAGGACCACTTTTAGAGTTAACAAAGTCCCTCATCTTTCTTCCCTTCTCTAGTGTACATATGTAATTCTTAAACAGTTAAACTCAGAAACCAAGCTTATCCCCATTGATTCTGGGTGACTAACAGCTTTTCCTATCCACAGGGTCCTAACCTGATTATAAAACAGCCAGATGAGTTACTGGACAGCATGTCAGATTGGTGTAAGGAGCATCATGGGAAGGTAACATTACCATAAAAGGGGTAGAGGAAGATTGCTTGGCAAGCCTGGGAAACTGCTTGCTTGTTCACTTTTCATCTTTGGGACCTCTCGAGACCATCTTCTCCTGAATGTCCTCTTTTTTCCTCTCCTGCATTCAGTCTGTCACGAGCACATTGCGGATTATCAAGTATTGCTCAAGTCAGTCTTTTGGATAAGGTTAGACATCAACTTTCAGAGAAGGGAGAATGCCGCTCTCCTGTTAAGTTGTTTCTTCCCAGAGGTTATATCCTTGGACTCTGAGCACCATCTTTTCTGACTGTGTGGAAATGCTATTAACAATCAGGAACATAGCTTATTTGACTTGGATTCTTTAAGAAAAAAATCGGTGCCAAGATGGCAGTTTCAGTGTGAACTTGAGCTCTGTAAATGGTCCATCTGTGGTTATATTTGCCCATTTTAGAAGTGAAGTTTCATATCTGGATGCCTTTGAAAACTGACTTCATGTGTCTTGGTGGGGCTGGGGATTCTCTCTTGCAGTCCGGTCTAACCAAAGCAGTGAAGGAGAGTACAATGACACTGCAGCAGGCAGAGTATGAATTTCTGTCCTTTGTACGACAGCAGACTCCTCCGGGGCTCTGTCCACTTGCAGGTAAAATCCAGTCCTATGTCTGCCTTGTAGATAGTCTTCCATCGTAGCGGTTCGAGAGACTGCGGTTCCAGAACGATCAGCCAGGATCATCGTGCCTTCCACTTAACCCTGATTTGGATTATCCATCTTACTTTTGTTGCTCAAATTTCCTTGTATAATTTATACATGAATATTGGGGAAAATGCCCCGAAACATGACATGAGATCTGGGATACCCAGATTAACTCAATAAAAAATTTCCACCTATTTTTATTATGGAAAAATTTCAGATATACAGAAAAGTTGGATCTAGTAGTTGTTCACCTTGTGCCATGTTTATCTGTCTATTTTTTTGGACATTTGAAAGTAAATTGCAGGCATAATGACACATCATCCCTAAATAGTTCACCCAGCATCTCCCAAGAATAAGGACATTTTCTTAAGTAACCACAATATCATTGTCACATTTAAGACGATTAAAAACAATTCAGTAACATCATCCGATATCTAGTCCACATCCAAAATGTCTATTTGTTTTTTAACCAGGATTCAGTCAAGACTCACGCATTTCATTTGGTTATTATGTCGCTTTAGTCTCTTAATCTAAAATGTGCACCTATCTTTTTTTTTTTTTTTTTTTTTTTTTTGTGGTATGCGGGCCTCCCTCTGCTGTGGCCTCTCCCGCTGCGGAGCACAGGCTCCGGACGCGCAGGCCCAGCGGCCATGGCCCACGGGCCCAGCCGCT
>NC_041229.1:17801758-17817056 GCF_002837175.3 Physeter macrocephalus | reverse complement strand
AGGCGGACGCGCAACCACTGCGCCACCAGGGAAGCCCCATGCACCTATCTTTTTTTCCCCTTGTGACATTGACTTTTTAAAGAAACTAGGCCAGTTCTGCTAGGATTTTGAAAGGACTGCCATTGTCAGAGGGAGGCTAATGTCCTGTGGTGGTGTGTTTGTATTTGTATATGTAAGCTGGTACAGTAACTAACATTTTCCTTAAATAGTCATAAAAAAGTTTTGATTTTAAGTACTATAGCATGTATTGTATAAATTTTCCCCCTAGCCAATGCAGCTGGTGTCTGTTTTAAAGTTCTTATTTAAAATTTAGTGTTTTTAATATAAATTACTGTGTGGAAACATGAATGTGGATATGATTGATTAAAATTGAAATGTAAATAAATGCTTATCTACTTATGAGTTTATCTACAGTTAAACTTCTAGTGTTAGTGGTGTAGATTTTGTGATACTGGGAGAAAATTTGTGCATGTGGTATTATCTAAAGAAGTTACAGATTTGAGCGTTATTTTAAGTATGTGGAATGATAGATTCATCCTTTTGTCCATAAAGAGGCCATTTACAAATTTATTATGAGCTAAACTGTCTAAATACTCCAAAATCTGCACTTGTAATCTAATCAGATACACTCAAACCTAATTTTGAAGTTTTGAGATGCTTTGAGGAATTGTTTGAATTATTAAAAAAAATCACCTCCAATTAAATACAGTTTATGAATTTTTATGTCCTTTTGTATACTACTAGAAATACACAGATGCGGTATGCTTCGTGTCTTTCTAGGAAATTCAGTTCATGCAGATAAGAAGTTTCTTGACAAATACATGCCCCAGTTCATGAAACATCTTCATTATAGAATAATTGATGTGAGCACTGTTAAAGAGCTGTGCAGGTAAGGGCTATATTTAGGATCCATTCAACTGCCTCATTTAGCATGTTTTCCTTGAGAATTTGTAGAGTAATTGAATAAAGGTGTAGAACTGAGGGGGCCAAGTGGGTGTATAACTTCCTCATCCCATTGTCTCTTGAACTGGTGAGAACTGGGAGAAAGAACATCAAAAATCTTCCTTATAAATTTCACTAACCTGGAAAATTTATTGAGCACCCATTTTCTGTGCCACGTATTGGCCTATGTGCTGGGAACATACAGATGAAAAGCCCTTAAGTGCTTAGAGTCTAGTGAATTGACAGATGTGTAAAAAACACACCTAAGAAGTGTACTGTGTGATGACGTCTGTTAGGGAAAAGTGCGGGTAGAATATTGCGGGCACGAGAGAAGGAGCACCCGACAGCTGGAGTGAGGGGGATGGGGAGTTAGCAAAAGCTTCACGGAGAAAATAGCTTTCAGGTTGAGATTTAAGGAAGAGTGGCCGTTTTCCAGCTATTTAAGGTGAGGAGTGAGCTTTCCAGAGAATGGGCAGAGGTATGAAAATAGGCGGGAGCAGGAAGGTGAAGGTGATGTGATTAGATCATTCTGATTAGAAGGTGGTAGGAAAAGAGATGGGAGATGAGAAAGACCCTGGCACCATCTGGGAGAGAGAAGAAAGAGCTAGGGAGGTGGCAGTGGGCGGTAGAGAGCAGGAGGTAGAGCATTTGAGAAGGTCGGTAGCACAGCATTGAGTGCTCGAATGGGGGCGTGAGGAAAAGGAGGAGGTGTAAAGTGATTCCTCGCGTTTCTAGTTTGGGTGGTTAGGTGGATGATGGAACTGATCAAAGATAAGGGGAAAACAAGAGGAAGAGTAGATTTGACCGATGAGGGAAGGGAGATGTTGAGGAGGATGCGTCCGACCATATGTGTGTGTGGAGTTGGAAGTGTCTGGTGGATTTTAGGTGGAGATGTCCAGTCGGCAGTTGGCTATCCATGACAGAAGCGCAGGAGAGGGCTGGGCTGGAGTGCGCAGATTTAATAATCTTATACATTGTTGATCTTGCCCGAAGAGAACCTATAGTATGAAGAGAGGAAAGGGAGGAAGGTGGAGTCCCAGACAGGGAGGTAACTCGATAGTCACAACCCAAATGCCTTTTACAAAGTAATTAAACTACTTGAAGGACGTAATTATTCAGTGTATTTGAGACAGTTTCCTTTGAGAGTTCCATTTTTGCTGTATGTAGACGCTGGTATCCAGAAGAATATGAATTTGCACCAAAGAAGGCTGCTTCTCACAGGTAAGTTTGGGTCCTTCCAAGTGCTTGGCCATCTGACACGCACGTAACTCCCAAATTCCTGACTGCTTGAAATAATGTCTCTATTCCCTTGGGGGAAAGGTAAAGGACAACTACATAAAGATAACCTTCTTTTGCTAAGATTATCAGGAATTCTGGTCAGTATTCTAACATTCCATTGTGAGATATGTATGGTCTTAATGTCTTTATTGCTGTTTTGAAACTTGTAGATAACTTAGTTTGTAGGTATGTGAAGCGGTCTAATTTTTCTAGTAATGAGCAGTATAATTTTCTTCCCATCAAGCATATGGATTTGTAATCATTTAAAATTAGAACACTTTGTGTACAGTTGTGCAACACAGTTAGCCTAACTTAGACACTTTGTAGTTTTTCAGATTGTTTCTTTTTATGTCTGCAACCTTAGGCTGAAGTACACAAGGAACTTAGAAGAACTTGTGTATCTCGAGTCCTCTTTTACTTTTTGCTGTTGTAGTCTCTGAGGAAGGACATAAAACTTTGTGGGAGATGTAGCAGCTGGCATTTGTTTCATCCATGTACCGAGCCCCTACTGTGTACCGTGTACAGTTCTAGCCAAACAGGAAGACCAAGTCTCTGCTCTAAAGAGCCTGGCATTAATGTTTTTATTGGGCTTTCATGGACTACAGCACAATAACACAGGTCTGGGATACCTCCTGTGAAACAGTTGGGGCTTGATGTGTTTTGGATTTCAGGATTTTTCAGGGTTTAGAAAGGTAGTAATACCCCTAACAAGGCCTGAGGAAGCACCTCATTATCGAACACATTGCCGTTTCTACAGTGAAATGTACAGATATTCACACCAAATGGCATAACTAATGACTAAATAGCCTCACATCAAGATTGGTCGGGTTTCGCCACATAGTGGGCTATAGAAGAACTTCGGGTTTTCACATCTTTCTTTGGATTTCAGTGTTGTGGCTAAGATGTGGTGTACCTTGATTTAGCCAGAGGCTGTATTTTTGACAGCTTCAGCTCTCCACCGGTTATCCGAGACCTGGGAAGAAAGCAAAATTGTTGCCTTAACCACAGAAATAACTGTCTTAAAGCTCTTGCACTAAAGTTTGTGCAGTTTGTTCTCTAGAAGAGGCCCTTGACAATCAGAGCAGATTGATTTACTTGCACACTGTTCTAGCAATCTTGGTTACCTAATTTCTCAGACTATGACAGATGAGAAACAGCATGTTGGAGGAGAAGAAAGGCTGTTAGATGGAGGCAGGCTGCCACTGATTATAGCACAAATCACCACGAGAGAGGAGGTAGATCCTCTTTTGTGGTTAGGTACTGTCCGATAATTAATGTTCATTATGATGATGGAGTCACGAGTTATGTTCAAGTACGTGATTATATTTTGTGCAGCACGTCATTAAGTATTGTGCAGTGTTTCCCAAACTACATGCCATGAGCTGTGAATATGCATTCCACACAGGTGGTCGATTAAGTTTTAGAAATACTGTGTATATAGTACAACCTCCTGGGGAATTCACAACACATCAGTACATTAAATGCTTTGCAAAAAACTTCAAAAGAAGAAATGTTTAATCTGGGTTTTCCCAAATTTATTTGACCCCGGAATTCTTTTTTTTTTTTCCCCTGTGGAACACCTCACTATCTTATGGAACAGTTTGGTAAACTTTAATCTGTTATAGTTTAGAAATTTTTTTTAATCATTTTTTAAAAAACAAAGCACTTTAAATTTGCTATTCTGAAATGTTCCGCTTCTTGATGATGTCAGATAGTTGCATGTACAGTAGTACCTGTTGTTCCTAAGTTATTTATAAAAAGTTACGCTTTGCAAAATGGTGATCATCTCCTCTGGGTTTCGGACATTTCAACTCAGCGTGGTATGTTTGCTTGTAGGGCACTTGATGACATTAGTGAAAGCATCAAAGAACTTCAGTTTTACCGAAATAACATCTTCAAGAAAAAAACAGATGAGAAGAAGAGGAAAATTATAGAAAATGGGGAAAATGAGAAGACTGTGAGTTGATATGCCAGTTCTCATGCTGCCACCACGTAGTTCTCTGGAAGGACCTCTGGTGGTTTTTCTTTTTCTTCCCCTGGGCTCACGCTGACTGCTTTGGCAGAGCACCTTCCTTCAGTGCACTTGCATCTCCCGATTATTCAAGCACAGAGCACCTGGAAATTATTTTTCTCCTAACATGCTGTTTTCATTTATGACACAGCAGCTCCTTTGTAAGTACCAGGTCACATCCATCCCTTGGTACATATCTGTATTTGCTTTTAGACCATTTCTTTTGTTTAAAAAAATAATAATAATAAAGCTAGTTCTATTGAAATGCAACCCTTTTTGTACCATCTGTTCTTTAGTAGTTTAATGACTGGAAGATGATGGGTTTTTTTTTTTTTTTCTTTTTTAGGTGGTATGCCTAATGTTTAAATGCTCATAATGCCATTAAGAGTGGGTTAAGTTTCTTATGTTAAATAGGAAGTGAACTTATTCTGTTTTGCTTTACAAGTCAAGAATAGAATAACTGGAGATAGGCTCAGAGAAGCAAACTGGGCTCATTGTTAGTTATAGTTACTGAACTATCAGAGCTCTGGAATAGCTACTCTTTGCTATATTCAAGAAATTCAAGTAAGCCACCAGACAGTGATTCTGTAGTAATAACTAAGGCTTATTGAGTAGATATTATCTGCAAGGCAGCCACGGTGCTAGGTTTGTAGAATGTAAATAGTTGGCTGCCCTAGGTCTAATGGTCAGCAAGTATTTGAGAAGGGATTTTGGTTTGAGTATCTTAACTCCTAAGTTTATGTACTTTAGAGCACAGTAGATAGTTTAGTCCTCAGCCAGAGGGTGCATTAGGATCATCTGTCTCTACAACAAATCTCCTTCAGAGATGCCCCCTAAAACAGGGAATCAGAATGGGGAAGGGCCTGCAGGTGACCCACGTCTCCTAGAGAACCACTGGACTAAAAGACTTCTGTGCTGATTTCAGATTCCATCCTAACTCGATTATATGGCCATTATATCAACATAGCAGTGTGATCCTAATGTGAGAGTTACAGACAGAAATCACTGGACTACAGATTAGAATCACCTCATAATTTTGTTGACTAAGTTGTTTAACCTTATACAACAACCTGTGAGTGGAGAGAGGCTTTAGTGGTACTTCTCTAAATGAGTAAATGAAGGCTCAAATTCACAAGTGTGGGAAGCGTGAGTTGATGAAAAAGTTAAGTCTGTTGACTTTTCTGACCAGTGCTTTTTCCACTTCTCAGGGTGGCGTGGGTTTTAGCTCATGTACCAACTACAGCGGGTTGCTAGACAAGATTTTATAGTAGTTAAGAACAGGGCCCTTGAGTCAAACTCTGGGTCCATATCTGAGCTCCGTGACATACTGAGTGACTTTGGCAAGTTCACTTTTCGAAGCCTCGCTTTCCTCATCTATAAAGTGAGAATGGCACTACCTAACTCAAAGAATTGTCAGGATTAAATTACATACTACACATAGTTCTGAGCTCAGTGCTTGGTACACAGTGGGTACCTTGTCATGATGGCTGATGCGTGATGGTGATGGATTGACTCAGGCCAGGATCTCTGGGAAGGGCTGCTCTGATCCATAGCTATGGTGCCTGGGCCTTTATCTTAAATCAGTGTTCACTTAATGCCCATGACTGTGATGCTGAGGACTGTTACAAACCTCACTAACAGGGTGACTTTGACCTGGCTTAGTGCTTCTAACTAGAATTTGACAAGATGGTCTCTGTCCTTACTTGGCTCTGAGGAATGTTATCAATTCTAATGCAAGGAGAGATATGAAAACTCTAGGCCTGAGAAAGAGGTTCAAAGGAAGCAGATACTACTATTAATGTCATGGGATTTCTCCGACCCAGCTGGCCTGTTTATTCACTAGGTTCGCTGTTTGAGCCCTACCATTTAGTTTTCTCGAGAATCTTAACTCCTGGTGTTCATTTTGAATCTTGTGTCACAGAAATGGCCAGCTTGCTGTTTTAATCCTCTGTTCGGTAGCTTCATTATGTAGCAGAATTCTCTGTTATCCCCTAATGGGGCATGTGTTAATTTTTAGTAAAATAATTGGCAACCTGTGAGATAAGCCAGTCTGGTTTGATGTAGGTCTGTATGAAGACGTGATGGTTCAGTGATTAGTTCATTATTTATTGGTCTGCTTCAAAATAAGAAATTTAAATTTGTAGTGCTGGTAACTATTTCACAAGGGATTCCTGAGTCTAGGAAGTAATTTCTGTGAAATGAACTGTAATGCAAATCGGTTTAGATCTAACTACAGCCTTAAAAATGATCAGTATGTTTGTTTAGCAGAGCTTGCCACTCCCGTGCTGCTGGGGCTTTTCATTTGGTGGTTCTTCTGTCTGTGCTGTAATTATCCTGCAAGCTGTATTCTTAGGATCATCCAGATGTACTTCCCCTGCATTAAACTCAGGAGGTGAATGAACCAGTACTGTGATGATAATCTCCAGTCAGCATTCCTTGAGTGTTCACGATAATCTAGCCATTGTACTGAGCGTGTGGGCAAGAGAGACCCTCTTTTCTTTGGCAGCTTAGCCATAGGAGATAAGAATGGAACTTGAGACACCTGTGTTTCCTCATTTACAAAACAATATATCCCTTTATTAATAAACCAGCTGACAAGTTCATGGGGAAATTGATAGTTTCCTTTGGCACAACTGGTGTTCTTAACGTGTAGGCCTTAAAGAAAAAATAAGGAATAGCTAGTTATAGTGGTCAAGTGCAGTTTTGTCATTAAATAAATTTTGACATATTGATTGCCTTGTGATAGTCTATGAAAGTCCTAGGTACACTCGAATGCCTATCTTGAAAAATTAATAAGTGGCAAGGATAGTGGAAAGTTGGTGGTTGTAAGGATAAGCCGTATGTAGCAGGTTCATGCAAAAGCTGTTATGTTCTGTATCTATTGATGAAGCAAAAGCTATTATGCTACATATCTATTGATAGATGCTGTATATCTACTGTGAAAATTAATTGAGTTTTAGTTATTTGAGCGAAGTCTTTAATTTTATATGGCTCCTTTTTTTTTCTTTTTACCTTTTGACGCCCCCCCTCCCCCACCTTATATGGCTCCTGATAGAACCATAGCGATGGTGGTGATATAAATGAAGAGTTCCTCCCCAGTTGAGTATTTTCTATTGAGTAGAGGAATACTTGAAATTTCCTAAGAGAATAGGTCTTAAATCAACATACATACACACAAGGGTAACTATGTAGAGGTATATAGAGGTGATGGATAAGTTACTTAGTTTGATGGTGATTTTTCCACTATATATATATGTATAATCATTAAGTTGTACACCTTAAATATATCATTTCTGTATGTCAGCAGTATCTCAGTAAAGTTGTTAATATATATGTTAAAAAGTCTGCAGAAAAGAAGGGATTTTAAGTCTTCATTCCACTAGAAGGCAGGCAGATGCAATAGTTGCTTTCAGCTTGCCAAGTTGAATGCCTAGGGCCTGAGACTTAACTTGGTCTTCAAGGATAATTTAATCGGTTAAGTTTTGCACCTGGGTTATAATGGAATTCACTGGCATTCTATGGTATGGAAAATAAGAGTCTCTCATTAGGAATGAGCCCTAGAAAATGGGAAGGTTGTGGAGTGTGGAGCAAAAATATATTCTTGTGCAAATGAACACATACAGCCTGCAGAATCCTTGGGGACCCCGGATAAGTTGCAGAATTTGGGTTGCACGATGATGTGAATGTACTTAATGCCACGGAACTATACACCTAAAAATGGCAAAAATGGCACGTTTTATGTAATGTATATTTTACCACAAAAAAGGACGCGTAATTGACCATGACTCATTTTCAGAATGATCCTGTCTTAGGACGAAGGAGTAATGGGAGCCAGCTTGGAGGAGCTGAATCTGGGACCCTTGCTTGTGCCCTTGGGAAGAGTGAGTTCCCTTTGTTTCCCTGATTTGGAATAGCAGGAAGCCGGTAATTTAGGGTGGTGTTTTCTGTTATGTCGGCATCAGAGTGGTATGAGGAATTGCTGGTTTTGTTTAGAGACAAGGGAACTTTAACAAATTAATATCCCTGAGGAGCGTCTAGCTGCCTGCCACTTCTCTCCAAATTTAGCCATGTGGGTTGGGGGAGAGATGTTTCTGAATTCTGAGTTAAGTGTACTTCTTGGTTAATCTAGGTTCATGGCCAATCTAGGCTGTCCTGGAACCCAGTCCTATTTTGTTTTTGTGGAAGAACTTTTTCCACTTTGCATTCCATCTCACCAGCTCACAATTCATATTGAGCAGTGGAATTCGTTTCTAGAGACTGTATAGTTTTATATTTTCACTCATCTTGGTTGTGTTCTCTCTGTTCAAATCATTCATTTAGTTTTCGTATACACACTCTCATCTCTGCTATTCTAGGAGTTCTAAAGTACCTTGTTATATCCTTCTGCCTTCTTATTCTTTTACAGTCTTCCGTGAAATAGGTTGACATGATAGCCCAGTCATTTTTTGTTCACGTTTAACAACTAGCAGAAAAACTATTTTATTTTCTTTTATTTTATTATTATTTTTTTCTGAAAGTAATTTCAGAAGAATTAAGAAATAGGACAGATGTTTGGAACACTGTGAGGAAAATTCCTAGCCCTTCCTTGAGTGGAAGAGGAGCAAACATTGCTCCTGCTGGAACGAGTTACGATAAATACAAGCTTCCGGAAATGGTGGGGGTTGACTTCACACGCTCCAGGGCCAAACCTTGTTCCCTCCTCAGGCGGTCAGTGCTCGTTCTACACGGCTTTGGGTTTTATAAATAGTAAAAATTTTACATTATCTGGATACTCAGCAGAGATTGTCAACTTTTATTTTGCCAATTAAGGATGTTGAAAATACCATCTCTTGGCACCATCATTTCATAAAAGACATTTTCAAACCTATAAAAAGACATAATTTTAGAATAAAGGACAGTTACTTTCTTCTTTCTTTATTTTTTTTTCACATCTTTATTGGGGTATAATTGCTTTACAATGTTGTATTAGTTTCTGCTATATAACAAAGTGAATCAGCTATACATATACATACATCCCCATATCCCCTCCCTCTTGCATCTCCCTCCCGCCTTCCCTATCCCACCCCTCTAGGTGGTCACAAAGCACCGAGCTGACCTCCCTGTGCTACGTGGAGGACAGTTACTTTAAATGGAATACATTTAGCTTTGTGTAAAATCCAATCATGTCCTTCTTCTTATTATTATTTATTGTGCTTTAGATTGATTAAAAAACATACTTCATCCTGGGCCCATATCAGTCCTCATATTGGAGTTTGAGAATCACTGGTGTATGTATGCCTGGGACTTTTGGCCAAAACACTCTCCTGGAGGAGTAGAAGAGAGAGAAGTTACATTCTATGCTGCCCAAATTATTCTTTTTGCAAATTATTAAACGAAAAGACTTCGAACATATCCAAAAAGCCCGTGGTGGTCTAGTTGAGATGAAATTGTGTGATGTGCTCATGATCGGAGCGTCAAAGGAAAACGCTTTGTTTGTGTGTTTTACACTACTCTTGGCCTTGTACAGCTTTTCCAAGTGATTCTAGGAATGCTGCAAATTCCTTGTTATTTGAAACTTTGTTTTTCCAGATTTGACATTTTGAAATTGTTTTTTTTTTTTTTTTTTTGGTATGCGGGCCTCTCACTGTTGTGGCCTCTCCCGTTGCGGAGCACAGGCTCCGGACGCGCAGGCTCAGCGGCCATGGCTCACGGGCCCAGCCGCTCCGCGGCATGTGGGATCTTCCCGGACCGGTGCACGAGCCCGTGTCCCCTGCATCGGCAGGCGGACTCTCAACCACTGCGCCACCAGGGAAGCCCTGAAATTGTTTTTATGTGACCTTTAGTTATAAAGTCTTCGATATTCAAACATTGGCTTCCTGGAGATGGGTGGGGAGTGGGAGGGGGACAGATAATGAGTTTTAAAATTATTTTAGAGTTTCAGATACAGCCTGAAAAATTTTCAAGTAATTTCATTTGAATTAAATCCTAAATCTAGTTTAGGTTTGAAGAATATAGATAAGTGTTTCCTGTGGTTAACACTGTTTTTTGAGAAAAACATGACAAATACTTTTAAACACTGAGTTTAAACACTAAAAGATCTTTGGGAATGGACTGTTACAGCCCCTTGATAAAAACAGTTCTAAAATTATATGGGGGGATGGTGATTGCTTTGGGAATTTCTTCTCTGAAAACAAACTACTTAAATGTAATGGCACATGTCCAAATATCTGGAGAAATCAGGCATTATTTAGTTGCTAGTGAGAAAATAACAATTTTATGAATAAGAATTCACTTTTTCACGTGTCATTTCGATACATATTTATTGGAGATTCTGATTTGTGCTGTGTATTGTTTTAAAAATTGAGCATCCAGCCGGGACTTAGACATATCCCTGCCTTCACAGAGTTTATGTTCTAGTGAGCAAGGCAGAAAATACATAAGTAAAAGGAAATTAATTGTGCTATTAAAAAGGTGCTGTGGTAAAGACAAATGGTGGTAGGGGCTGAGGAGGAGCAAGGGATACTTTAATTAGAATGGCTAGTGCCGTTTGCCTTTATCAGGTAACAGTTTAGTCTAGTCCAGAAAGACAAGAAGGAGGCCGTAGGAGGCATACAAGACTATACAAGGCTTTGAGGTAGCAAAGAACTTGGTGTATTCTTGGAACTGTCTTTGAAAGTCAACTTCGATGGAGCTTAGTGAGCTAAGGGAGAAGGGACATTCTAGGCTCTTCTTTTTTTTTTTTTGCGGTACGCGGGCCCCTCACTGTTGTGGCCTCTCCCGTTGCGGAGCACAGGCCCCGGACGCGCAGGCTCAGCGGCCATGGCTCACGGGCCCAGCCGCTCCGCGGCATGTGGGATCCTCCCGGACCGGGGCACGAACCCGCGTCCCCCGCATCGGCAGGCGAACTCTCAACCACTGCGCCACCAGGGAAGCCCTAGGCTCTTCTTAATAGGGCCCTAGTAAGTACTGAGTGAATGAGTGAATGAATGAGTGTAAGATTTTTACAGCAAATCCTTATTGCAGACTAAAGGAGGGTGATCATGAGTGAAAGGTGGATATCACTGGGGGTGATGGTCAACTGATCAACTCAGAGACTCTGGAGCAGGATCTCAGTTGGGTGCCCAAGCTTTAGGTTCCGTGTTCCGGGCCCAGAAATTTGATTTCATCAGTACATCAGCGTTATACCAGTCCCTTAAGGAGGAACTTATTCCCAACAGACACACTAGGAACTGATGTGTAATTCTGAATGCAGATCAGTTTTCATGGTGGTTTCCTTTTCTAATGACTAAAAGACCATGTTAACGTGTGCTGTATGGGGCAGCCCTTTCTCCAGCATCAAGGCACTGGGAAAATGAGTTTGTAATCAGAAGCCGACTCAGTAAATTTAGAATAGAATCAAGAAAGTCTCGAGGAATATTCTGTATGGGTTCAGTTGAGGTTTGATAATGAAATATCTTTGCTTCACAATGAAGAACACTTTTTAGATCTTTTTAGAATAGCACTGGATTTCTCTGTAATTTTGGGGTCACTGATTTGCTTCTTCTAGGCTTCCTTTCTCATTATCTTGTTTTGCACAATCTTTCTTTTTCGTTTTGTATGTATTTTTTTTGTTTGTTTTGTATGTCAATTTTTTTTCTGATTATAAAATAACAAGTGAATATTGTAGAAAATAACCATACTGTAAAGAGAAGACCACCATTGGTATATTGATGCCTGCCCTTTTTTCCTTTGTATTTATATATGTAGCAGGCTGCTCAGTGAGGCAGACTTTGAAATGTACTTCTCCTTCCATAAATATTTAAAGTTGGTAGCAGATTGTGTCAAAGGTGACAGCAAATCATCTTTGAACAGACTTTGGCTTTAGTAAGATCATCAAAATGCCTCTTGGTTTTATGATTATAATATTCTTGTATTTTTAAATAATGTGAGAAAAGCAGTCAGAATGCAAATAAGTCAAATGGAGATACAAAGTAATCTGTTTAATAATGTAGATGGTTCTCATTGAGGGAGGGTACATCTCAGCAGAAATTTATTTAAATTTTTTATAGAAAATTTAAGACATAGTACAAGTTAAAAGACTAGTATAATGAACCCCCATAGACTTTCATCCAGCTTGAACAGTTTGCTCTACTCTTATGTCATCTGTACCCCCATCTGGTCTCTTCCCTTACAGATTATTCTGTAGTAGTCCGCAAACAGCGTGTCATTTCTTTTGTAAATATTTCAGTATGTAGCTCTGTAAGGACTCTTAAAAAAATTAAAACAATGACCATGATATGATTACTCTACCTAAAAATTTCAACAGTGATTTCTTAATATCATATAGCAAGTGTATGCTTCCCCATCTGTATTTCCCATTTAATTTGCATTTGTATCTATTAAAAAAATTAAAACAACCATGATATGATTACTATACCTAAAAATTTCAACAGTGATTTCTTAATATCATATAGCAAGTGTATACTTCCCCATCTGTATTTCCCATTTAATTTTGCATTTGTATCTAGTGGGTGCATGAGACTTAGGTTTGATTTTTTACTCTCTCCCTTTCCATACTCAAAATTCTTTGAAGATAGTTGCTGAGTGCAGCCCACATTCCAGGAGGGAGAGGATGAAGCTCTACCTTCTGGAGAAGGGGGGTGGAATTCAGAGAATTATTTTGAAGTCAAATAATTTTTTTTTTCCTGGTAGTCTCCTTGGGTCTGGTAAAGAGTAGAAGACAAAAGAAAGGACTCAGCTGAACAGATATTCCAGGAGAATGTAAGGGAAAAAAAAACGGCCAAAGGGAGCTCCCTTGGCTGATGAACTGAAGGAGCTCTGATGATGAATCTATAATTTTAGGTTTTCTTTCTGTGTGTTGTAATTTATACTTTCCGTGAAATTTGTTAAATGCCTTCTGTCTGGCATGAACATTAGTTAGCAAAAGAAAATTGAGAGAAGTGAGCAGGTAAAGCTGTAGCAATAAGCTGGTCAGTGGTTCTCAGAGAGCAGCTGTAGAATAACAGTCACCAGTGAAAGGTGACACGTGACAATAACCAAAACATAGAAGTTCCTCACGGGAATCCTCAAACATACAGGAGGGACTTGAATTTCCTATCATAAAAAAAGGGCCTTGATTTCCTTTCATTAGATCTTAAGGAAAATATGACCCCAGAAGGCTAGAAGGTTACTCATGATACATATATGTTTTCATAAAGTGAAATGGATATAACATGATGAATTGATTAGGGATTACAGTGTGAAAGTCTTATTACATGGACCTCTCTTTGTTACAAAGTGATAGCGTTTTGGATGTAACATAGAGCCTAATAGGAAAATAGCTGTTGAGTAACTCATAGGAACACATTATTGTTTATTTGAATGGCTGACCACTTAGGTTTTTTAAAATTAAATTTAATTTTTTATTCTTCTTTTGCTTATTCTTACCGGCAGTGAATTGCTACCAAAATTGCTAGTTCAAGGCCAATAGTAATAGAATTTTATGTTATTTATTTATTTTCTTAAAATTTAATTTAATTTTTATTTATTTATTTATTTTTGGCTGCGTTGGGTCTTCATTGTGGTGCGCGGGCTTCTCTCATTGCGGTGGCTTCTCTTGTTGTGGAGTATGGGCTCTAGGCGCGCGGGCTTCAGTAGTTGTGGCACGTGGGCTCAGTAGTGGTGGCTCGCGGGCTCTAGAGCACAGGCTCAGCAGTAGTTGTGGCGCACGGGCTTAGTTGCTCCGCGGCATGTGGGATCTTCCCAGACCGGGGCTCAAACCTGTGTCCCTTGCATTGGCAGGAGGAGTCTTAACCACTGCGCCACCAGGGAAGCCTCCCAACCTTATTATTTTGTAGACCTTTGATAAAATGATTCTCAAATTTATGACGAGGTTCAAAGGCCTAAGTACTGGCCCACTCTTGAAGAAGAATGATAAGGTGGGGGAGTTAGCCCTCTTAGATATAATGACTGATAAAGCTACTGAATTTAGTTGAGTGTGGTATTGTTGCAGGGATAGACAAATAGACCAAAAGAGCAGAATAGAGAATCCAGAAGCAGAACCACACTTTAAAAGACCCTTGATATATAACAAAATGGTTTTCAAATCAGTTTGAAAGGATAGTTTTTTTCCTTCAATAAATATTAATGGGACAATTGGGTGCCCATATTCTAATAAATGGAACAGGACCCCTACTTTATACCATACACAAATTAATTCCAGAAAAAATATATTTGTATTTTCCACATAAGGAAGCATTTCCTAAATAAGACTACCCTCATGCATGCATGCCAAAAGCAAAATAAAATAAAGTGCAGTCATGTGTGTTTGTGTGCAGAAACACACATACACATAGCATAAAAGATTGTTAAAATGAATTTCTTTTTGTGAAAGCTGTCATAAAGACAGTAAAGACACAAGTCGCAAACTGGATGAAGATAATTACAAATCATATAATTGACAAAAACTGATATCCAGTATATATAGAGAATTCCTACCAAATAAACAAAAATGAAAGAATCTAATAGAAAAATGAGAAAAACAGGAGAAAAGGTACTTCACAAAAGAGGAAATCTGAATGTCAATAAACATGATAATATGTTCAACTTCCTTATTAATTAGGAAATTCAAATTAAAAGTACAATAAAAAAACATTCCTATGAGATTGGTAGTATTATAAAGTCTGATAATACCTGGGATTAAGAATGTGGTGCCGCTGTAGGGATGTATACATGAAACATATGATGTTATAAACCAATGTTACCCCAATAAAAATGCATTTTATTATTTTTTAAAATTTAATTTTATTTTTGGCTGCACCGCACGGCGTTCGGCATTTGGAACTTCCTGGACCAGGGATTGAACCCGTGCCACCTGCAGTGGAAGCATGGAGGCTTACCCAGTGGACCACCAGGGAAGTCCCAAAAATGCATTTTAAGTAAATAAAACTGGGAAAAAAAGAATATGGTGCAATAGGAACTCTCAGGCACTACGTAAATTGGTTCAACTACTTTGGAGACTAATTTGGCATTACTTAGTAAATTTAAATATGTGCAAATCCTAAAATCCAGTGGTTCTGCTTCTAGATTTTTTTTTTTTTTTTTTTTTTT
>NC_041229.1:17782847-17801707 GCF_002837175.3 Physeter macrocephalus | reverse complement strand
GCACGAACCCGTGTCCCCTGCATCGGCAGGCGGACTCCCAACCACTGCGCCACCAGGGAAGCCCCTAGATTTTTAAGCTAGAGAAAATCTTGAACGTATGCACCAGAAGACAAGTATGAGTGGTGTTCGTAAAAGCCCCAAAGTGGAAACGATCCAAGTATTTATCATCAGTAGAATGTATAATTAATTGCAGTGTGTATGATAGGCAGTGAAAATAAGATCTATAGCTACATGAAGCAATATGGATGGGCTGAAAGACAGTGATGAGCAAAATATTCAGGCTACAAAAGAATACATGCAATATGATTCCATTTAGGTAAAGTTAAAGGAACAGCCAAAATTAAGCAGCGTAATATATACATACGTGGAACAACTATGAAGTCGGAATCAAGACAGTGGGCTACGTTCACAGGGGAGGGAGAGGATGTGATTGGAAGAGGGGCACACAGGAAGCTTCTAAGGTTTTGGCAATATTTTCTTTCTTTAAGATGTGTTTTTTGCCTAGGTGTTTGCTTTCTAAAAATGAATATTCTTTGAAAAATATGTATGTTTTATTTTCACCAGTATATATTTTACAATAAAAATACAATTAGAAAGTTAAATAGGAAAACTTTAACAAATGCATTGCATATAGAAAGTACTCTACATTTTTTATTAATTATTGCTTTATTAGTTATTAATATCAAAATGTTTCCTTCTAAATATAGCTGTAGCTGCGTCTCACAAATTTTTCATGTAGTGCTCTTATCTAGCTTAAAGTCTTTTTAAAATTCGCTCATAATGTTCTTTTTAAAACAAATATTATTTAGTAGACTATAGTTTTTGGGTACATTGGATTGTTCAATCTCTCAGTGCTGCATTACAGAAAACAGTCTATGAAGGTAGTTTTTATTTTATTTTTTGACATTTATTGAATACATTTATTTGTAGCTTGAAATAACAAATTGTACTTGGGTGAATAAAAATATCTTTTGAAGTTTCATGCAGTGAAAATAATTTTGGTATTGCAGTTCTGAAACTCTCTAGTCCATTCCTCTCTTTCCCCATTATAGCCTTGATTTTGATATCTCTATTTTTGTTAAGCTGAGGTTTCTTAGTACCGTAACCATAATGATATTACAGGATAGACTATGATATTTTGTGTTTTAACATATTGTTTAGTGTCAATTTAGACTACCTTCAGCAATGTATGTGAGTGCCCATTTCCTTGTCCCTTGGTGAGTGGTATTGAATAATATCTTTCAAAAATAATTTTTAGCAATTTGAATTATATGTATCTTTCACTTATATTTTATTCTGTATTATTAAGGTTTAACTTTTTTATCCATACATTGTCCAATTGTCATTCTGTGTGAATTGTTCATGTAATTTTGTATTGTAGAAGCAAAGTTTTTCTTTTAATTAATTTTTAAAACCTATTTATGTATTTAGGATGATATCATCCCTTGTTGCAATCCTCCCCACCCCATTTGCTATTTGCTTTTTAATTTCAACTTATTCTTTTTACCTTTCTTTTCTTCCTCTTCTTCAGGAAAAAATATCCCCACATTTTTCATCTTATTTCATGTAGAGCAGTTTAGTCTTTTATTGCAGGGAGAAGATGATCATTTGGCAGAGATAATGTAGCCCAGATTGCAGAATTGAGTTGAAGGTTAAAGAATGTGAGCACTGATTCTTTCCAATTCTGTAAGTCAATGAATATCACATCTATTCAGACAGCTTTCAGATAATAGATAACTGAAATATAATCTTCCTTATGATACAGTAGTGACCTCAAATTTAAGCATGTCAAGAAAATATGACCTTCTGACTCCTTGACAAAATTTTATCTCAGGTGACTTCATAAATACACTGTGCACACTTTATCAAACAATCCCAGGGAAAACATCTCTGCTATCTATAGTGAAAGAATAACATTGACATTTGGCAAAGGTCAGAGCTTAAGAAATTTAACTTATTAATAAATCTGTGAACTGCTAGTATTTTTATATTGTTGTAAAAGAAAACTGCAGGATGTTTTTTAAACATGTTTAATTCCTACCAAGAGTTTCTAAGCACATTGTTTTTCTACTAAAATCCAATCTGTTCCACATTTTTGACTGAGAAAAGCTAAATCTTTTCTCTTTGGAAAATAAAAAAGAGGATTTTTGTGTTTTTTTTTTTTTTTTTTTTTTGGGAGATCTGTGTAGGATAGAGGTCTAGGAAATATGTAAACTCTGCCACGGCTTCCCCACATTCCCAAAACTGACTTAAGATGACCCCCAAAGAGGAAAAATCCGAGAGAGCCCTGGAAGTAGGGAAGAAAGCCACATGCCCCGATACTAGAGATCATCTACTGTAATACAGAAGGAACTATGTTGAAAGAAAACATTAGAACTGGCCTGCAATATTGCTTTTTAAAAAATCATCAGTATCACATGAAATGAAGGGAGATTATGGGAGAACCCTACTGAGAGCCCTCATTTAGAGGGGTGAGAGCTAGAGGTCAGGGCCGTGGGACAAAAAGTAAACACTGATATGAATCAACAGCATCTAAGGCAGTTAAACCAAGGGGCCCCAGGATAAACATGGCAACATCAACATAGTAGTATGTGGGCAATGGGCTGCTTATTGATACAGCTGGGCTTTTCCATAGTGTAGTGGCCCGTGGCCTTAGAAAGGAGGAAGGCCACAGCCAAAGCCACAGAACAATTATGTAACAAATACTTGCATAGCCTTTATTATATTCCAGGCATTGTTTTAAATTAGTGGTTCTCAGCTGGGGGTGATTTTGTCCCCCCGGGGACATTTGGAAATCTCCTGAGATATTTTTGGTTGTCACAGCTGGGAAGAGGCTGCTACTAGTATCTAGTGGCAGACACCAAGGATTCTGCCCAGCATGCTAAAATGCACAGGCCAGCCCTCACAGCAGAAAATTATCAGGACCAAAATGTCAATAGTGCCAAGATTGAAAAATCCTGGAAAATTTTAAATAATTTGACAAATACTAACTCATTTAACCCTCATGGCAACCGTTAAGGCAGATAAGTAACTTGCCCAATGTCATCTATCTAATGGCGAGACCAGGCCAAAGGGAGATAAATGCAAGCATTAAAGAGAGGAGCAATTATATTAGTACTAGCCTAAATAAAATTTAAGGTAAGGTGATTTATAGAGAGGATAATTGTTTTTTAAAGGAAAGGTATAATTCCCAATGAAAATATTATAGTCATGAAACTTTGAACACTAAATAATATGACCCTGAAATATATAAAGCAAAAACTGCTGGACATGTAGGAAGTAATTGAAATATAGTAGTAGGGTTTTTTTTTTGTAAACAGCCTTATTGAAGTATAATTGACATACGGTAAACTGCACAAATTTAAAGCATATAATTTCATAAATTTTGATATATGTCTATACCTGTGAAATCTTTATTACAATCAAGATAATGAACATGTCTATCACTCCAAGTTTTCTCCTTCCTTTATAATGTATAATCCTTCCTTCCACTCACTTTCTGGTCCTTCCTCCAATCCTTATCTACCTTTGATCTGCTTTCTGTCACTATAGATTAGTTTGCATATTCTGGAGTTTTATGTAAATGAACTCATACAATATATACTTTTTTGGGGGTTATGTTTTCTTTCACTCGGGATGTTTATTTCGTGACTTGTCCATGTCATTGCATGTATCAACAGTTCATTCTTTTTACTGATAGATGGTATTCCATTGTGTGGATATAATACAATTTGTTTATCCCATTCACCTTTTGATGGACATTTGGTTGTTTCCAGTTTTTGGCTATTACAAATAAAGTTGCTATAAACATTCATGAACAAGTCTTTGTATGGACAGATGCTTTTGTTTCTCTTGGGTAAATATCTGGGAGTGAAATGGCTGGATCATATGGTAAGGATATGTTTAATATTTCAAGAAACTGCCAAGCTGTTTTTCAAAGTTATTGTTCCATATAACATTCCCACCAGCTGTGTAAGAGAGTTCCAGTTGCTCCACATCCTCTCCAATATTTGTTATGGTGAGTCTTTATAATTTTAGACATTCTAATAGGTGTGTTTGGGCTGCTATACAAAATACCATGGACGGGGTAGCTTATAAACAGAAGGAACTTACTTCTCACAGTTCTGGAGGCTGGAAAGTCTAAGATCAAGTCTCCAGCAACGTTCGGTTCCAGTGAGGACTTGCTTCCTGGTTCATAGATTACGGTATTTTCACTGTAATTTCACGTGGTGGAAGGGGCGAGGGAGTTCTCTGGGGTCTCAGAGCCCTATTCCCATTCATGAAAACTTTACCCTCATGACCTGAGCATCTCCCAAAGGCCCTACCTTCTAATACCATCACCTGGGGGTTAGGATTTCAATATATGAATATTGAGGGGACACAAACATTCAGAGCATAGCAGTAGTGGTATCTTGTATTCTCTAATGTAAGTAATTGATGTTGAATATCTTTCCCTGTGCTTATTTATCATCCATATATCTTCTTTTATGAAATGTCTGTTCAAATCTTTTATTGATGATATATATGAGATTGAGATTGATATAAGGAACTGGCTCAAGCAATTATGGAGAATGAGAAATCCTGTGAGTGAAAGCTGGAGACCCAGGAAAGCCTGTGGTGTAGTTCCAGTCCAGACCCAAAGTCTTGAGAACCAGGGAGCCAGTGTTGTTAAGTCCCAGTCAGAGTTTGTAGGCCCAAGAACCAGGGAAGTGATGATGTAAGTCCCAGTAAGTTCTGAGTGCAGAGAAGGCCAATGTCCCAGCTCAACAGTCAGGCAGAGAGCCAATTGTATCTTTCTATGACTTTTCATTTTATTCAGGTCCTCAATGGATTGGATGATGCCTGCCCACATTGGAGAGGGCACCTTGCTTTACTCAGGCTGCCAATTCAAATGCTAATCTCATCTAGGGACACCCAGAAATAATGGGACTGATTAAATCAGATTAGATTAGATCAAGTGTTTCTAGTTTTCTTGTCTCCTTACTGAGCAATTTTAGCTTTTCATTTTCTCAATATTTCCTTTTCCAGAATAGGGTCTTTGCCCCATCTTTGCAAAACCAAAGAGTGTTTTTGTCAAAACAGTCAGTGTGTTAAAAGTGAAGTAATCCTCTATTTCTGGAGAAATGGAAAAAGTTCTTACAGTTTTAAAATGGCAGATTTTCTTATTCCTAGTCCTTTAGGGTTCCCTAAAAGAATGGAAGTTTAATTTTATTGAGGGCACTCTATTACAGTGGGTAAAACATTGTGATACATTTGAATTTAAAAAAAATTAAAAAACAAAAAAAATTCCAATTTTTAAAAATTGTATATACAAACACAAAGTTTAGAAAACTGAAAGGGAAATTTCGTTACAGACTGTTAGAGCTATGTTTTGGTTTACAAAGCTTTGTTTTGTGTTAGGTGTACATTTCCTTTCTGAATTGTCTAGTTGGAAGAAACTGTTAGAAAACGATTATTTTTGTCATTATCAAAAGCACTCTTGAAATTAGACCTCAGTTTTTTGGGAAACCTTGATGTCTAGAATTGAGGAAATTTCCCATTTAAAAACTCTTAAAGCTGGTCTACCTGGGTACAAATCCCATTTCTGCAACTAATTAATTGCATGACTTTGGACAAGTGCATAATTTTCTGTGGCTCAGTTTCTTCATCTATAAAATAGGGATAATTCTAATGACTAGAAGGTACCAGGTTGACAGAATATGCTGATGACTTTGTTAAGGAGTGTGTGTGTGTGTGTGTGTGTGTGTGTGAGAGAGAGAGAGACAGAGAGAGACAGAGAGAGGGGGAGAAAGAGCGAGAGAGAGAGAGAAAACACTAGCAAAGGAAATTGAAAAGGGTCAGCCTACATGGTTGGAGGAAACCAGGAAAGTGTCTTTAGAAACCAAACTAGTTTGTGATTAACTGAATTAAATTCTGCTGTCTAGTATATTAAGTAAGGTGTGTGTGTGTGTGTGTGTGTGTGTGTGAGAGAGAGAGAGACAGAGAGAGACAGAGAGAGGGGGAGAAAGAGCGAGAGAGAGAGAGAAAACACTAGCAAAGGAAATTGAAAAGGGTCAGCCTACATGGTTGGAGGAAACCAGGAAAGTGTCTTTAGAAACCAAACTAGTTTGTGATTAACTGAATTAAATTCTGCTGTCTAGTATATTAAGTAAGATTTACAGCTACTGTTGGAGTTAGCCATTCAGCAGTGATTGGTGACTTTGAGGAGGGCAGTTTTGGTGGAGGAGTGTGGACAGAAGCTTGATTGGAATGGTTTCAAGAGAGAATGGAAGGAGAGAAATAGGAGCAAGAAGTATAGACATTAAAAAAATAAAGTTTTACATTACAAGTGATAAACAGTATGTAACGTCTTTGAAATAATAGGTGACGTTTATTGAGCACTTACTGTGTGACAGACACTGTTTTAGGCACTTGTATTAACTTGTTTAATGAGGAATAAGAAATACAGCTGGTCCTTGGTTTGCATGATAGTGTAAGACCACATGCACTAAAACCATGCAAAGCAATCTTGAAAATCAGTGAGAAAGATTAAGATGTGACCTTTAACATTTTCGTCAAAACATTCTGTATTTTAACTAGCTCTAACTGTTGTTTATTAATGTATTGGGAAGTGAAAAAATTAGTAAAACTAATATTTATAGTACATTGTAATTTAAAACATTAAAAACATTAAAGATGAAAGTGTTTGTTTCACTGTAACATACCAAGATTAGTTTGAGCAGTGCTTGCCTTCTCATCTGTGTTTGTAAATCAGCTTCCAACATTTTAGCTTTTCCTCTTTCAGTGTCGTGAAATATTTCCAAGAGTCGATTTAATGTGAAGATTTTGCAGGTATTACTCCCTCTGGGATGTCTCATCCTTTTCATCATAACCACTTCCTCATTTATGTTTATAAATCCTCCTTCGCTAAGTCCCTCAGGCTGCATATCTGCCCCTCTGTGGGTCTGGGTCTGAGTGTGCCCTGCCTGAGCTTTCTATTGCTAATATGCCAAAGTTAAAAAAAAAAAAAAAAGTATACTGAGACCAGGAGGGAGAAGTCAATGGAGACAGGAGTACAGTGAGCAAGTATTGTACAAGTGGAAAAGACTGTTTTGTTGTTTTTTAAAAAAATTTTATTTATTTATTTATTTATTTTTGGCTGTGTTGGGTCTTCGTTGCTGTGTGTGGGCTTTCTCTAGCTGCGCGAGCGGGGGCTACTCTTCGTTGTGGTGCGCGGGCTTCTCATTGCGGTGGCTTCTCTTGTTGTGGAGCCCGGGCTCTAGGCACGCGGGCTTCAGTAGTTGTGGCATGTGGGCTCAGGCGCTGTGGCTCGTAGGCTCTAGGGCGCAGGCTCAGTAGTTGTGGCACACGGGCTTTGTTGCTCCGTGGCATGTGGGATCTTCCCGGCCCAGGGCTCGAACCCGTGTCCCCTGCACTGGCAGGCGGATTCTCACCCACTGAGCCATCAGGGAAGCCAAAAAGACTGGCTTTTAAGGGCAGGATATCTCACCCAAACTCAGCTGTGCAGGGCTCTCCAGGTGCATAGGATCTGATGAAATGTTCAAGCAGCTTTAGCTTGCTTTCTCTGCTGGTAAACAACTTTTTGGACACACATTCCTCACCTTTCATTTGGTCAGTCTTGCTGGTGATTGGTGCTGTTGGGGAAGTAGAATTGAAAACAGCATCTCTTGACACCGCAGGAAACTGCTTCATAAAGGTTGAAGACGAAACAGTTTTATTACCGAACGAGGGTTTGAGCAGAACAGGATGTACATCACAGGCAGTCAGCTAAAGAGAATGTAAAGGCAGAAGGAAATCTCACTCTCTCATATAGCCAGGCAGATAAAACGTACCTCTACACCATGTTCTCAAGATAAATGGTAACCAGTCCTCAGGTAAGAGGACATGACAGCACCATTTGTCACAAATAGTCCCTCATAGATTCACTTGGTAATTGGGGTGACCATCTGTGTTTGTTAACTGTCTTCATCTGGAAGAATAATGAAGCTTCTCTTCTCTCTATGACAGTAGGTAGTTAGAATTTGGAGCCAGAGGACTAAGTTAAACTCTCGTGGAGACTGCGAGAGTGGGCTGTTCTTTCCCTTGATGTTTACATTTCAAAGAGGTGGCTCCTAGGTCCTTGAGAAAGACATTCCGGAGTTGTAAACCTGGCAAGAAGCTTATTTAGCTTTTAAAAAGATTTACGTACCTCTCAAAAGGACAGAGAAAGAATTTATAATTACAAGTTTTCTAAAGGGAAATGGAGGGGGGGAGGTGTCTTTCCCTATGTGCCATTACAGTACTTAGGATCAGAAAGTCTTTGAACATAGTCCAAAGCTTATTTCTGTTCATTTGATCTTATTGGAGACAGGAGAAGAGCTTGTTGTCAACCTCCAAATAATTACTTTGATTTTGAAGATTATCCTCTCTCCTTTAGGCCACTAATTAATTACTCCAGTCATTGTCATCTGAGCCCTTTCTTTTCTTGGCCTGTGAACTATATCAACAAATGAAGATGTTTTCAGGCATGTTCAACTAACCATACTAAAGAGAAAGTCCTTTACATTAAATTCTCTTTGATTTTGAGTGGCGATGAATATTAAACAGCAGATGTTGTGCCCCACTGTCCTTCGCACTAGGGATAAACGCTAAACACGGCGGCTGCGGTGCCTTCCCTCCTGGATCCTACTCTCTGGCAGGGAGTCAGTTTAACACATAGGAATCAATGCCTTGAGTACAACTCCAGGGGAAGTACAGGGTGGATAGTGAATAAAGTGCCTGCCTTAGCCCGGGATCTCAAGAAGTCAGATTATGGAGGTCCTGTAAACGTTAGTGAGGATTTGGGATTAAGAATTCAGTGTCTTGGGCCTATCCCTAGAGATTTTGATTCTTTGGGTTTGGTGCAGCTCAAGAGCCAATGGTTTTAAGGAGCTCTTCTGTAGGACTCTGGGGCAGTTAGTCCCAACATATCCCTTTGAGAGTCTCTGGACTTCATTGCCTTTGAAAATTTTAAAAGGCAGAGATTGACATAATTGGATTTGAAAGGATGGGTGGAGGGAGGGGACAAGAATGGTAGGATAGTTAGGTGGCTACTGCAGTAGTCAAAGAAAGAATGATGGTGGCTTGGATAAGTGGGCATTTAGAGAAGTGGACAGTTTTGAGACATTTAGGAGATAGAATAGGATTTTGTGATTGTTTAAATGTGAAAGGAGATTCTGAAGGAGAGGGAGGTATCAAGGATGACTCCCAGATTTCATATTCGAGAAATGGGCAGGATGGTGATATCATTTCCTGAGATAATGAACACTGGAGGAAGAGCATTGGGACTGAGGTGTAGGGATGAGAAGTTCATTTTTTCGACACAGGGACAGCCACAGGGAGATGTTTAGGAGGCAGCTGAAATGCAGCAGTCTGGAGCTCAGGAGCCCTGGGTGGTTCTACACTAGAGATGGGGATTTGAGAGCAGTCAGCCGATAGATGGCAATTGAATGGAACGGATGAAATCCCCCAAAGAAAGGCTGTAGATGAGAAGGGAAGAAGGTCTGGAACAAAGCGTGAGCAATATCAGGATATATTTTGGTAAGAAGAGGATCCAGCAGTCGATGTTGAAAGGAATGGCTAAAGTGATGGGAGGGAAACTGGGAGAGTGTGGTATCCATGTGGATATCTATGGAGGGTGGCCCTTAGTGATTTTTGTCTATTTGTAATTTGGCAAAAGCAAGTTAAAAAATATTTCAGTCTCATTTCCAATCACACGATCCGGAGGGTGGATATTCTCAGTGCCACATGCAATGGTTTTATCCCAGGCATCAGTCACATTCACAATGAGATCTTAAAACATACCCTTCAGGATAAGTTGAGTTTAAAAGTCACAAGTCTGTCTCCTTCCATGTGCACATCATTGATGTTTTCCATCTCACTTTGGTGTCTGGACTTCTCAGGAGCAGACATTCAAGGGTTTTTTTTTTCAATAAATTAATTTTATTTATTTATTTTTCGCTGCACTGGGTCTTCGTTGCTGCACATGGGCTTCCTCTAGTTGCGGCGAGCGGGGGCTTCTCTTTGTTGCGGTGCATGGGCTTCTCATTGCAGTGGATTCTCTTGTTGCGGAGCATGGGCTCTAGGCGTGCGGGCTCAGTAGTTGTGACTCACGGGCTCTGCAGCGCAGGCTCAGTAGTTTTGGCACACATGTGCTCCGCGGCATGTGGGATCTTCGCAGACCAGGGCTCGAACCCATGTCCCCTGCATTGGCAGGCAGATTCTTAACCACTGCGCCACCAGGGAAGCCCTCAATGGCTTTTTGACCCTGTGAATGAAAACACTGATAGGAAATGATCTGAAGTTCCGGCCAAGGGGGATGAGGATGACTGCATTGTTTGCTGCTCTCAGGTCAGTTTCTGGGTGATGTGTTTATCTTTCACTGAGAAAAAATTCAGCGTGATAAAGTCCTTATCTTTTCCACTGAATGTGAATGTTTCTTCTGCATCTAGAAGTACATGTTTCTCTTCTTTTTTTAAAAAAATATTTTTTATAAGTCTGCCTGACCCAAAGCTCTCAACCAGGCCCACCACTTGCTCTGGTACAGCCCACCAACCAGGAATGGTTTTTATATTTTTGAATTGTTTTGTTTTAAGGGATTACATAAATACCTACATAACCTTGATTTTGCCTCTTGGCCCACAAAACCTAAAATGTTAACTATTTAGCCTTTTATGGAAACATTTTGCAATCCCTGATCTTAACTACCAAGGACTGAAAATCTTTTCACTGAAATGGGAAAGGCAACTAGGCCAGTGGTTCTCAAACTTTAGCATAGGTCAGAATCATCTGGAAGGCTTGCTCCGGTACAGATTGCTGGGCTCCATCCCCAGTGTCTGGAGTGGGACCAGAGAAATGGCATTTCTCTCTTTCTTTTTTAAATTAATTTTTAAATTGTGTTATATTTGACATATAACATTATATTAGTTTTAGGTGTGCAATGTAATGATTTGATATTTGTATATATGGCAAAATGATCACTACAATAAGTCTAGTTAACATCTGTACCGATGCACAGTTACAAAATTTTTTTTCTTATGATGAGAACTTTTAAGATCTATTCTTTTAGCAACTTTCAAATATGCAATATATCAATAGTATTACTATTAACTATAGTCACTGTGGTATGCATTATACCCCCATGACTTATTTACTGTATAACTGGAAGTTTGTACCTTTTGACCCCCTTCACCCATTTTTCCCAACCCCTCCCCCCACTTCTGGCAACTACCAATCTGCTCTCTGTATCTATAAATGAGCTCAGTTTTCTTTTTTTCTTGCTTTGCTTTTGTATTATACATATAAGTGAGATCATACAGTATTTGTCTTTCTCTGTCTCACTTATGTCACTTAGCGTAATACCCTCAAGGTCCATCTATGTTGTCACAAATGGCAAGATTTCATTCGTTTTTATGGCTGAAAAATATTCCATTATATATACCACATCTTCTTTATCCATTCATTTGTTGGTGGACACTTAGGTTGTTTCCATGTCTTGGCTATTGTAAATAATACTGCAGTGAACATAGAGGTGCATACATCTCTTAGAATTAGTGTTTTTGTTTTCTTCGGATAAATAGCCGGAAGTGGAATTGCTGGATGATATGGTAGTTCTACCGTTTTTTTTTTTGGCCGCACCATGCGGCATGTGGGATCTTAGTTCCCTGACCAGGGATCGAACAGGGATCGAACCCGGGCCCTCTGCAGTGGAAGTGCAGAGTCTTAATAGCTGGACCACTAGGGAAGTCCCTGTAGTTCTATTTTTAATTTTTTTTTTTTTTTTTTGGCCACATTGCACTGCTTGTGGGATCTTAGTTCCCCTACCAGGGATCGAACCCGTGCCCTCGACAGTGAAAGAGCAGAGTCCTAACCGCTGGACTGCCAGGGAATTCCCCATTTTTAATTTTTTGAGGAACCTCCAGTTACATTCCCACCAACAGTGCACAAGTGTTCCCTTTTCTCCACATCCTTGCCAATGCTTGTTATTTCTTGTCTTCTTGATAATAGCTGTTCTAATAGGTGTGAGGTGGTATCTTATGGTGGTTTTGATTTGCATTTTCCTGCTCATTAGTGCTGTTCAGCACCTGTAGGCCATCTCTGAGTTGTCTTTGGGAAAATGTCTATTCAGATTCTCTGCCCATTTTCTAACTAGTTTGTTTCTTTTTTTTTCTTTTCTTTTTTCTTTTTTTCTTTTTGCCGTTGAGTTGTATGAGTTCTTTATGTATTTTGGTATTAGCCCCTTATCAGAAGTACATGCTTCTTTTATTTTTTAAAATAAATTTATTTATTTATTTTTGGCTGCGTTGGGTCTTTGTTGCTGTGCACGGGCTTTCTCCAGTTGCGGTGAGTGGGGGCTACTCTTCATTGCGGTGAGTGGGCTTCTCATTGCAGTAGCTTCTCTTGTTGCGGAGCACGGGCTCTAGGTGCGTGGGCTTCAGTAGTTGTGGCACACGGATTTCAGTAGTTGTGGCTCGCAGGCTCTAGAGCGCAGGCTCAGTAGTTGTGGCGCACAGGTTTAGTTGCTCTGTGGCATGTGAGATCTTCCCGGACCAGGGCTCAAACCCATGCCCCCTGCATTGGCAGGTGGATTCTTAACCACTGCACCACCAGGGAATTCCCTACATGTTTCTTAAGTAATCCACTTCCATGATGGTACAAATACACACACACACCTGTTACTGATGGTAAATAAACCATAGATGTTTTTTTTTATTTTAAAGAAAAGAATAGAATTTGTCACTTTAAAACGTTTGACTGTAGTAGCCATATATCTGCCAAGTCTAACTTTCTCGAGCAACTAGTCCCCACCTCATCCCACCAGGTGAGCTGTCATTCTGTCAACCTGTCAGGCCTAGTGCCCTGTCTTTCCACCACATGGGTTGTGGACACATGGCTAGAGTTTCCCTGGGCCAAATGATTGGTTTAGGGACAGGCACATGGCACATACAGATTTCTGCCCGGAATAGGTACCTGGATGTTAGGGGAGGAAAATCCTTTGTTCCTGTTGCGGTGGCTGAGCTAGAAGGATGTGCCTCTGGGTCTTTGGACAGCCGCCTTTCTTTCTGCATGGTGAAGGGCTTTTCTGAAGAAGGAAACCAGCCCATAACCAGAAGCAAAGTTGAGAGATGAGCTCCGGTGACACAGTATGAGTGGTGGATCCAGCTCTCACTTTGAATCCTTGTATCCCACTTAATGTGATACCCTTTCTTACTTAAACTGATTGGCGGTAGACTGTTGTCATTAACAACTGAGAGAGTCGTAATTAATCCAGTGACCCAGTGGTTAAAGTATTCACTCTAATGTTTTTGGAGATATTTATTAAACATCCTTTATGGGCCTGAAGCCCCCTACCCTATTCCTCTATACTTACCATAACAACAACAAAAACGGGGTCATCAAATTGTGACTTGTTAATTTTAAGTCAGTTAAGAACAGTATTCTCCCTTTCAGGGAAATAAATGACATTTATTACAACAAGAGAAGAGAATATACAATAGTTGCTAATTTTTTTGAGAAATCTCTCTTTAGAAATGCTGCTTGCTTGGTGTTTTAATGTTTAAGTAGAGGATCAGAGAGGGACTCTGCCCACTGAACTTGCCTCAAACGAGGTTCTGGAGTTATGATTGGATTCATCAAGGACCATTTATTTCTACCCCAGGGCGTAAGCAAAAATAGTCAGAAACTTCGCCCTATTGTGTGCACAGAACTTGGTTGTCCAACCCTTGGTACTGAGTTCCCAGCTTACAGTGGGGGTGGGATGATGGTGTCACACTGTGGCAGATGGCTGAAAACTGTGAAGTAATAGTTAATGTTGCTTAGTCCTGCCTTGGAAATGAGTGAACAGAGACCTTTGATTGGTGTCCTGAAATTTCCATCTCATTGCTTAACAAATTTCAAAGTTAGCCCAGAACAGAAAAGGGACTCATCCCAGATTTTGGTAAGGTTTTAAAACACATGATAAGATAATCAAATTTTGAGCATGTTGCCTAAAAAGGACAGATCTCTAGCTAGGATGAATTAAAACTGCAATGACAGAACTTTTTATTAGAACATGTGAAGAGGAAGAATATTTTTAATATTCCTTGTGACAGGAGAAGTGCAATTTTAAAAGTACCTCACAAGTCGAAAAGGCTGATGAACCCAAATAAGACCATTAGCATAGGAAGATCACATTTAAAGAGATTCAAAAAATGATGCTTGAATTTTAAAATTAAGATAGAAGAAATGTACTTTCAGAAACTGTTGGAAAGTAGTCAATCCTGTGGTGTAGAGGTATAAGTTTTCCTTTCAAAGAGTCGTTGATGGCATTTAATTTTCTGTTAGCAAATTTCTGAAATCCGTCCTCCTTCCAAAGGGCAACCACTGGGAGGTGAGAACTTATCTCAGTCTTTTGTTTCCCCCCATCTTTTCACTCTCTGGTAAAACAAATACCTCTCATAAGCAATATTCAGCCCTGCTGTATTTGTTACAGACTTTCCTGTACACTTGCAAGTATCAGAAACATCAGCCACATATTTCTCCTACCTCGGCACGTGGAGGAACGTAGCACAGCTACTATGTTAAGGATGGCTATGTGCAGATTTCAGCTGAAAGACATTAAAGAATCTCTCAATTTGTGCTCATTGGCAAGTGGTGGTTGCATGTCTGCTCTTTCCTCACCCATTTATCAAGTGCCTGCACCATAGCTCTGCAAGGCTCAGGAGATACAGACATGAAAAAAATATCTCCTGCTCTTAAGTAGCCTACAGCCTAGTGTGAATCCAAATATGAAAGGCAATACTATACAGACTCTTCACCATTGACTCTGAGGTTAGGAGAGCAGCCTTTAGCTCTGAAACAAGGCAGTTAACTGACCTGGACACTCAAGACACTTGCCTTGTCAATATTGTGATTTAATGAACTGAGTTAAGCAACTAGAGTTGTCTCTGAAGTGTAGATATTACCTAAGTTCTAATGAAAAGATTTCAGACAGTAACTCCTAGGAAATCTCCTCCTTACAAACAAAGGAATCAACACATGCTGATTATTTGGGATGTTGGAGCATTTTCCATTAGTTTTAACTGTACTTTGAACATTTACAAATCTTCTTTCTCCCTTCCGTCCTCCCTACATAACTGCAAATTACATTTCTTTAGTTATTCATCCCTGTTGAAGGCAGGTGCAAGGTGCCTTAGCTAATAGTCTACAACTACAAAGGTCTTGCACAACTATCTTCCCCCCATAATGCACACCAAATACTCTCATGTTGTCCAGTCTGTCATTCCCATCCCTTCCACCCTTGTACTTTGAATCCTTGTACACTTAGACATGGGATGTCCAGCACTCCTCTGTATGTGTGTCATTTTTTAAGAAGCTTCTTTCAGATGTGGTACATATATACAATGGAATACTACTCAGCCATAAAAATGAATGAAATAACGCCATTTGCGGCAACATGGATGGAACTAGAGATTATTATACTAAGTAAAGTAAGTCAGAGAAGCCAAATACCATATGATATCACTTATATGTGGAATCTAAAATATGACACAAATGAACTTTTATGAAATAGAAACAGACTCACAGACATAGACAATAGACTTGTTGTTGCCAAGGGGAGGGGTTGGGGAAGGGATGGAGTGGGAGTTTGGGATTAGCAGATGCAAACTATTATATATAGAATGGATAAACAACAAGGTCCTACTGTATTGCCCAGGGAACTATTAATATATTCAGTATCCTGTGATAGACCATAATGGAAAAGAATATAAAAAATGTATATATATGTATAACCAAATCACTTTGCTATACAGCAGAAGTTAACACAACATTGTAAATCAACTATATTTCAATAAAAAAATAAATAAGAAGCTTCTTTCCAGTAGGAAGTGTGGTTGTCTTACGAGAACTGAGCATGTACAATCCACAAGGATTTTTCAGCATTCTTTCTTGGGCTCCTACCCATTCACTGAGCCAGCTGTTAGTTGTAATCTCGCATTGCTAGATTATAATAGTTAGGTTCATCTCACTGTTCCCAATGTCCAGCTACCAGTAATTTTACTCCTTCCTATAGTTTGTCTTTCTTTCACCAAGTTTCTATTCATAAAACCTTGCTGAATTTACTTTATATTCTGTTACCTTTTTATTCTTTCATTTCCCACTACCCTAATCTATGTATTCCCCAATTGGTATATTCCCTGTTTTCCATAGTAATACAAGCAAGAGTACGGTTTACATTTTCAATAAGTAGATTTGTTAAAATGGTTTGAAAATTATTCAAGAAATAGAAACTGGCGTATCTTGAGGCAGACTGCCTTGGTTCAAACCCCAGTTCTGCCTCTTGTTGGTTGGGTTAGTCATTTATTCTGTTTCTTTAAACATCCAAAGAGTGAGTGTAATAGTGGTACACAGGTTGTATTGAGAGAGTTCTGGCATTGGGTTCAAATCTTCACTGTCACTTATTTGCTGTCTAATGTTGGTCAAATTTACTTAACCTTTCTAAGTCACAATGTGCTCTTCTGCAGTTCAAGGATAATGATAGCACCTGCCTCTTGGGATTATTGTATGGAATATGATATGCATGTAAATAAAGCATTTAGCACAGTGCCTGGCACACTTTAAGTGCAGAAAAACATGTTAGATATTCTTAGGAAAAACATACAGCAGGGCCAAAGCTGATAAACTAAAACTCAGATATGTAAAATAGTATATAGCTTTCTAACTTTTTTGTGACTGTCTGAATATTGTTTCTGCTGTTGAGGGGACAAAAGTCAATTTCCCATCACAGGTCAATGTCTCTTCTAGTATCTTTCAGATAAATAGTATCTTTCAGATTATTTCCCCATTTTGTTGGTAAATGGACAATCTTGGAGGATTCCTCTCCCTGCCATACTCCTCTTGAGTGCCCTGTCTTCCTCATTCTTTACCTCTATCTGGGCACAGAGACACTTACATGACCTCCTGGTAGAAGGAAAGATTTCCATCCTAAGGAAGGGCTTTCTCTGCTGGTTCCCACTGAACTCTGATCCATGTGTAATTTGTGCCACTTCATCTCTGAGAGTCTGCTTCTGTCTTTTCTGCAGCTGTTGTTGATGCCTTTGTGGCCGATGTAGCTTGTGTTTTCTAGTCAAGGGAAATGCAAGATGCCCCACTGATTCCTGAGTTCCCACTTGACTCCCACTGATGCTGATGACCTTATGTGACCCAGCAACGTTGCTCCGCTCTCCCCTGCCCTTTCATTTTCACTCTATTATATGTTGGCACAAGGTACCTGCAAGCCATTCTTTTATCAAAGTTCCAAATGGAAAAGGAAATTCAAGTCTCCTCTTTGCTTTTGGCATGACCTCAAACTATCCGGAGTATCTTTATTGCAAACCTTACCCAAGATTTGACAGTGGGAGATATGGGAGGCAGGGGGACAGAATTGAGGGCTCTCCTTGATAACTTCTCTCTCTCTCCTCTCCCAGCTTCTTTTCCCAGTGGCCAAAGGGCTTTCTACTTTTCCTGTCTACGTGATGGGAATGCCATATCTTCTTTCTTGCCTGTTCTACGGATTTTGTAAGACTCTGATCAAGTTGGCCAGATTTGACTCTCTTGATATATGAAAGATATTAAATATCGTCCCCTCAAAAAACAAACAACCTGACCTAGCTTTCAGATCTTTTCTTGTTCCTATGTGCTAGAATTCTGGTTTGAAGATCAAACCTGAGCAATACTTCTCTGTCTTCCCAAAATGTTGAATGAATGATGTTGATTAGGCAGGATAACACAACATATGGGAAATGAAACTTACATCAGTTTAATATTTCAAAAATATCATCCTTATTATTTCTGTTTGTTACAGAAAGGGATCATCACAAAGTAGAAAAAAATCATTTGTAATCCCATCTCCAGGAAATAATCACAGTTAATAATGTTTTCTAGCCCGGTGCTAACTGGATGACTTAGAGCAAGTTACTTTACTATCTGATGCTCAGTTTTCTCCTTTGCTAAATGGGAATAACTCCTTCTCTTCCTCCCACAGGAGGGTTGTTTTGATTCAAGATGGCATTTTTATCACAGAGGGAAATTGTTATATACAATTGGTTCTGATTCTTTCTTTCTGTTCCTGTTTTAATACTCTATTATTGTAATTTATGTATCTTTATAGTACATTTTAATACTTGGTAAAACAAATATTATACATCTCTTATTATTATCTTATTACACATCTTTTAAAATAATTTCTGCCAATTATAACTTGTTTATTCTTTTAAATGAACATTGGAATTATTGTGTTAACTTCTTAAACACTTTATTGGTATTTTCATTAAGATTACCTTAATGTTTATGATATTAAACATTCAAATAAACAGATTTTCTTTTCTAGACCTTGGTAAAGTTTGGTAGTTTTTGTCATATAAGGTGTTTCACATTTCTTATTAAGAAGTTTCCTAGGCCTTTTATATTTCTGATGGTTGTTTAAAATGGGACTTTTTTCCTGTTAAATATTTATTTTCATTTTGGATGATCTGTCCGTTGTGAAAGTGGGGTGTTAAAGTCCCCTAGTATGATTGTGTTACTGTCGATTTCCCTTTTTATGGCTGTTAGCATTTGCCTTCTGTATTGAGGTGATCCTATGTTGGTGCATAAATATTTACAATGTTATATCTTCTTCTTGGATTGATCCCTTGATCAGTATGTAGTGTCCTTCTTTGTCTCTTGTAATAGTCTTTATTTTAAAGTCTATTTTGTCTGATATGAGAATTGCTACTCCAGCTTTCTTTTGATTTCCATTTGCATGGAATATCTTTTTCCATCCCCCCCCTTTCAGTCTGTATGTGTCCATAGGTCTGAGATGGGTCTCTTGTAGACAGTATATATAT
>NC_041229.1:17757101-17782831 GCF_002837175.3 Physeter macrocephalus | reverse complement strand
TTTCATCACTTTAAATATGTCCTGCCACTCCCTTCTGGCTTGCAGAGTTTCTGCTGAAAGATCAGCTGATAACCTTATGGGGATTCCCTTGTATGTTATTTTTTGCTTTTCCCTTGCTGCTTTTAATATTTTTTCTTTGAATTTAATTTTTGACAGTTTGATTAATATGTGTCTTGGCGTGTTTCTCCTTGGATTTATCCTGTATGGGACTCTCTGTGCTTCCTGGACTTGATCGAATACTTCCTTTCCCATATTAGGGATGTTTTCAACTGTAATCTCATCAAATATTTTCTCAGTCTCTTTCTTTTTCTCTTCTTCTTCTGGGACCCCTATAATTCGAATGTTGGTGCATTTAATATTGTCCCAGAGCTCTCTGTGACTGTCCTCAATTCTTTTCATTCTTTTTTCTTTATTCTGCTCTGTGGTAGTGTTTCTCTGTCTTCTCGTTTTGCTTAACTTACTGTGTTTGGGGTCTCCTTTTGGCAGGCTGCAGGGTCTTAGTTCCCGTTGTTTTTGGTATCTGCCCCTAGTGGCTAAGGTTGGTTCAGTGCGGTGTGTAGGCTCCCTGGTGGAGGGGACTAGTGCCTGTGTTTGGTGGATTAGGCTGGATCTTGTCTTTCTAGTTGGCAGAATTGTGTCCAGTGGTGTGTTTTGGGGTGTTTGTGACCTTATTATGATTTTTGGTAGCCTCTCTGCTAATGGGTGGGGTTGTGTTCCTGTCTTGCTAGTTGTTTGGCTTAGGGTGTCCAGCACTGTAGCTTGCTGGTTGTTGAATAGAGCTGGGTCTTAGCATTGAGATGGAGATCTCTGGGAGAGCTTTTGCTGTTTGATATTACATGGGGCCGGGAGGTCTCTCATGGACCAGTGTCCTGTACTCTGCTCTCCCACCTTGAAGGCTCAGGCCTGACTCCTGGCCGGAGCACCGAGACCCTGTCAGCCACTCGGCCAGGTACGTGGAGAGTTTCCTGCCTTTTGGGAAGTCTGAGGTTTTCTGCCAGCGTTCAGTAGGTGTTCTGTAGGAGTTGTTCCACATGTAGATGTATTTCTGATGTATTTGTGGGGAGGAAGATGATCTCCATGTCTTACTCCTCCGCTATCTTGAAGGTCTCTCAACTTTTGTATATTTTAAAACTAATTACCTTAATGACTTCTACTAGTGAATTTTCATTTGATTTACTTAGGTTTTCCATTTAAAGGAGCATGATCTGAAAACAGAGACTAATTTGTCCCACGTTTCTAAAATTTACCAATTAAAATAATTCTTCTGTCCTTTATTGCATTAGCTAGTACTTCCAGGAAAGTGCTAAATAATAACCAGCACACTGCTCTTGTTGCTAAATTTAATGGGAATGGGCTCTAGTATTTCATCATTAACTCTAATATTGGCTATCTCTATACAATAGCTATTCTCTAATTGATTAAGGAGGTTTTCCTCTATTGTCAGGAAGCTTTTGTACTTATTTTAATATTTCATTTATTTTTTAATCTTTGCATTTATTAAAAGAACTATTTTTTAATCTTCTGAGGTACTGAAGTGACTAATTAACTGACTGGTATATTTTACATGCTACTGTATTAGCATGTTATATAGGGAGATTAGTTTGTGATTTACTTTTTTGTGCTCTATTTGTTGGACTTGGGGATTAGAGTATTGCTGGTTTGGGAAAATGAATTGGGCAGTGTGCCATCTTTTTCTGTACACCATTTGTACTCTGGAACACTTTAAGTGATATGTGAATTATCTTTCCTTGAAGCTCTGCTAGAACTCACTAGTAAAATTGTCTAGACATGGTACAGCAGTTGGAGTTATTCCCTAGGCAAAAATTTCCATTTCTTCCACGGTTGTTGGTATCCAGATGGACTACTTTCTCAAATCATTTCTGGAAGGTTATGTGTTTTTTAGAAAATTGTGTGTTTCATCCTTATTTTTGGAATTTTTAGCTTAGAGTGGTGCATTTAAATTTCTTATAGCATTACAGGGTACTTGTATATCTGTGAATAAAGCCTGATTCTCATTTTTAATGATTTGAATATACTTTCTGTTGTCTAAACCTGTAAGCTTTGTCTATTTTATTGATATTTTCAAAGAAATTATTTCTCAGATTTATTTATCATATCTATTTTTGTTTTCTAATAATTTCTACTTTTACATCATTATTAATTTATTTCTCCTTATCTCTCAGGTTTCTCTTCTTTTTTGACATTTTTTCAAATTTATTTTCATTTTCTGTTTTTAAAAATAAATATATTTAGGGCTGTGAGATTTCTTCTGAATGTAGTTGTCCTCATCATATCAATTTTGATTTGTAGATGTTGCTTTTATAGGTGTAATGTTCTATAGCTGCAATTTTTTTTAACTTTTGTAAAAATTGAGTATAATTTACAAACATTGAAATGCACATATTTGAATAGTACAATTTGATAAGCTTTTTATTGAAGTAAAATTTATGTACAGTGAAATGCATTTCTTAATTGTACAGTTTGTTGAGTTTTGACAAGTCTGTGTAACCAACACACCAAGCAAGATGCAGAACCCCTCCCTTGAGCTTTCCTTTTGCCCCCTTCCAATCAGTCCCCCACCGGGCAACCACTGTTTGGATTTCTATCACCAGAGTCATTTTGTTGATTCTTGAACTTCATATGAATGAAATCATACAGTAGTGCTCTCTGTGTCTGAGTTCTTTCCCTCAGCGTAATGATTTTTAAGTTAATCCATATTGTTGCTTGTATCAGCGGCACATAATTTTTAAACTGCTGAGTTTTGAAATTACTGAGTTTTAAAAATTGTATCGTATGACTGTACCACAGTTTATCCTATGTCCTCTGGATGGACTTTTGGGGTGTTTCCAATGTTGGGCTATAATGAATAAAGCTGCCGGGACATTCCTGTAAAAGTCTTTTTGTGGATATGTTTTCATTTCTTTTGGGTAAATACTTAATGGCATTGCTGGGCCAAGGGGTGGATGTACGCTTAATTTTAAAGAAAGTGCCAATCTTTATCCAGGAGTCGTACCATTACAGACTCCACCCGGAAATGCATGAGACTCCAGTTGTTCACATCCTTACTAACAATTGGTATTGTCAGTCTTTCATTTTAGTCATTTTTGGGGGTATAAAATAGAATCTCATTGTGGTTTTAATTTGTATTTCTCTGTTGTCTAATGATATTAGGCATCTTTTTGTGTGCTTCTTCTTGGCCATTTAAATAGCTTTTTTTGTTAAGTGTTCAAGCCTTTTGACTATTTTTTAATTGGGTTGTCTTTTTGTTATTTGAGTTGTAGGAATTCTTTATATTAATATGTTCTGGATATAAGTTTTTTGTCAGATTTATGATTCTAAATATTTTCTTCTAGTCTGTGGTTTATCTTTTCTTTGCAGTGTCTTCTGAAGAATAGGAGGTTTTAATTTTAATGAATTCCCTTCTTGTAATTTTTTTCTTTTACGGTTATTGTTTTTTGTGTTTCATTTAAGAAATTTTTACCTACCTGAATATTGCAAATGTATTCTATATTTTCATGTAGAAGCTTTACAGTTTTAGCTTTTTTTGATCCTATCATTCATTGCCAATTAACTTTTGGGATGAAGTGTAGAGGTCAGGATTCATTATTTTTTACCCAGTAGCTCTTTGGTTGTTCCAACACCATTTGTAGAAAAAACTATCCACTTCCTATTGAATTATCTTGGTGCCTTTGTTGAAAATCAGTTGACAGCTTCCCTGGTGGTGCAGTGGTTAAGAATACGCCTGCCAATGAAAGGGACATGGGTTCGAGCCCTGGTCTGGGAAGATCCCACATGCCGCGGAGCGACTAAGCCCGTGAGCCACAACTACTGAGCCTGAGGTCTAGAGCCCGTGAGCCATAACTACTGAGCCCATGAGCCAAAACTACTGAAGCCCACGCACCTAGAGCCTGAGCTCCGCAACAAGAGAAGCCACCTCAGTGAGAAGCCCGTGCACTGCAACGAAGAGAAGCCCCCACTCACTGCAACTAGGGAAAGCCTGTGAGCAGCAACGAAGACCCAATGCAGCCAAAAATAAATAAAATAAATTTTTTTAAAAAAAGAAAGAAAATCAGTTGAATGTATCTTGTAGGTCTATTTCTAGACTTTCTAGACTGTTTCTGTAGTTGCAGGTTTGGTATTCTCTTTGACCCATGAATTGCTTAGGAATATGCTGCCATCTTTTTTTTTTTTTTTTTTTTTTTTTTTGCGGTACGCGGGCCTCTCCCTGTTGGGGCCTCTCCCGTTGCGGAGCACAGGGTCCGGGCACGCAGGCTCAGCGGCCATGGCTCTCGGGCCCAGCCGCTCCGCGGCATGTAGGATCTTCCCAGACCGGGGCACGAACCCGTGACGCCCCCGCCCCCCACCCCGGCAGGCGGACTCCCAACCACTGCGCCACCGGGGAAGCCCTAAGCATGAACCCATGTCCCCTGCATCGGCAGGCGGACTCTCAACCACTGCGCCACTAGGGAAGCCCTGCTTATTGTTTCTTTAACCTTCAGAAAAACGCAACTGTACAAGGGACAAATTAAGAATTAAAATATGCTTTCCTTCTAGGAAACTGAGACTTCAGAAAAACATGTGTTCAATGAATTTGAGGATTTAGGGGAGAAAACAGTTCAAGTTATTAGCTACAGAACCTATGCTGGGAAGAAAAGGAAAATTGGGGCCAGGCGGGGTCTTATGAGTTGAAAGAAAATGAAAGAATCAAGGAAACAGTGCCTGGGACATAAAAGGCTTCAATACATTTTTGTTTACTGGATTAGTGAGTGAATTCAAGGTTTCTGGGAGGTGTAATGAGAGTGAGAGTACAGGCATACCTTGGAGGTATTACGGATTTAATTCCAGATTGCAACAAAGCGAATATCCACCTTAAAGTGAATCACGTGAATTTTTTTTTCCACTCCATATGAAAGTTATGTTTCCACTATACTGTAATCTCTTAAGTGTGCCATAGCATTATGTCTAAAAAAACAATGTCCATACCTTAATTAAAAAATACTTTATTGCTAAAAAATGCTAACCATCATCTTGCCTTCAGTGAGTTGTCATCTTTTGGCTGGTAGGGGGTCTTGCCCTGATGTTGATGGCTGCTGACTGATCAGGGGGGTGTTATTAATTGGCCTAATTTCAATATTGTTGTGTCTCAGAATAGAGAGGCCTGAGGAGAGGAAGAGAGGGGAATAGCTGGTGGGTGGACCAGTTGGAACATACACAACACTTATCAATTAAGTTCATTGTCTTATATGGGTGCAGTTTGTGGTGCCCCCAAACAATTATAAGAGTAACATAAAGATCACTGGTCATATATTGCCATAACCAATAAAAATAATAATGAAAAAGTTTTAAATATTGCAGGAATGACCAAGATGTGACCCAGAGATACAAAGTGAGCAAATGCTGTGGGAAAAATGGCACCAATAGACTTGCTCAACTTAGAGTTGCCACAAACCTTCAATTTGTAAAAAATGCAATATCTGGACTTCCCTGGTGGCCCAGTGGTTGAGACTTTGCCTTCAAATGCAGGGGGTGTGGGTGGGTTCAATCCCTGGTCAGCGAATTAAGATCCCACATGGCTTGGGGCCAAAAAGCCAAAACATAAAACAGAAACAATATTGTAACAAATTCAATAAAGACTTTAAAATTGGTCCACATTAAAAAAAAACAAACTTAAAAAAAATGCAATCTCTGCAAAGTGCAATAAAGCAAAGTTCAATAAAACAAGATATGCCTTGTATAAGAAATGTAGAAGGTTAAGTGTCTGTGGTTAAAAAGTGTGAGATATCAGTTGGGTGATAACAAGGTTCAAGGTGTGGCCAGGTTTGAATTGATTTGGATGTGGGATCTAAATTCTTTCTGGGCAATGGAAGAATTTTTTGGGAGGCGATGAAGACTGAACCAGCTACATAATTATTTTGCGAATATGAGGAAACAATCAACTCTATGAGGTAGGTCCTATCTTATATTTATTTCATAGATTAGGAAATGAAGCAGGAAGATGTTAAGTAATTTGCCTATGGCCATAAGAGGAATAACTGCTGGAGTCAAGATACAAGTCCAGGCAATCTGACTCTCAAGCTTGTGATCTGACCGTTCTGCAGCCCCACCTCCAAGTGTGTGTGTGTGTGTGTGTGTGTGTGTGTGTGTGTAGTGGTGGTGGTGGTGATGGTGGTGGGGCAGGTGTTGTTCGTTTATGTGACTGCGACCCTAGGGCATGGTGCAGAGGCTGAGTAGCATGGTACTCCTAGATTTGGTCACATCAACCAGAACCTGTCCTATAGGGCAGCTCAGGGAGCTCTGGAGTCTGTTTTGCATGTATAGTTTAGAAGGAGACTGTTCCATTCCATAGTTCCCCTCATCTCCTAAGACTGATCTGGGTCACAAGGGGAGGAGACTAAAAAATTTTAAAAACTCTTAGGCATTTCAGAAACTGTGATATTTCTTTAAAATGTACTGGACAATTTATCCATTTGTTCAACAGACATTTTAGAATCTGTCTTTACCAGGCATAGTAAGGGGCATTCTAAGGAAGATCTCTACTCAAGAGTAATATAAAATTTAGTTGGGGACACAAGTTAAGGCAAAGTAAGTTTAACTCTATCCATCTCATTTACTTTAGTCTCTCAAGTTACAAAATTATGCGTTAACTGAGGGAATATTAAATCTTTCCCAATTAAAAAAACTTTCCCACCCTCAGTATATCACCAGGCATTTAATGCCATGTTCTTGGTCTGACCTGGGATAGGCTGAATTCTGAGAGAGGTTTTATTGAGTAAGTGGAGAAACTGAACCTTTAAAAAAAAAAAAATCTTTGTGGAATCCTTCAGTTGTAAAAATGATCTATACATTTAGCCCTAATATAGGTGCTAGCAATGTTTTATGAATCATCTTATTTGAAAACAAAGCAGACAAGGGAGGGCCTGCATACTAAGGTACATGGAAGATGAGCCCTTTTGTACATGCTGTTCCTTCCAGAATGCTTTCCCTCTAGGTTGCTTCCTTTGTACCCCTTCTTTTGCATCCCTGAATTCTACTCATTTTTCTGGTATTATTTCAGATATTACTTCCTCCGGAAGCATTCTCTGGACTCAATGCTGGGGCGTGACTCTGTTTCCCCTAGCATCCTTTCATAGCAGGTATCACACAGTATTGCAATAGTTTGATACTGACTGGTATTCTCTCTTGTTTAACATTGTGTCCACACCCCGAGGCCGCCATGTAATACTTGTTGAGTAAACGAGCGTTCATTTAATGAATGATTCTCAGAGCAGAACCTCATTCTTCCTACAGTTGCTTCAATATCTCATTTTTTTAAAAAAAATTTAATTAATTAATTTACTTTTGGCTGCATTGGGTCTTTGTTGCTGTGCATGAGCTTTCTCTATTTGCATCGAGTGGGGGCTACTCTTCATTGTGGTGCATGGGCTTTTCATTGTGGTGGCTTCTCTTGTTGCAGAGCACAGGTTCTAGGCGTGCGGGCTTCAGTAGTTGTGGTGCACGGGCTCAGTAGTTGTGGCTCACCGGCTCTAGCGTGCAGGCTGTTGTGGCACACGGGCTTAGTTGCTCCGTGGCACGTGGGATCTTCCCAGACCAGGGCTCAAACCCGTGTCCCCTGCATTGGCAGGCGGATTCTTAACCACTGCGCCACCAGGGAAGTCCCTCAATATCTTCTTGATGGGGATCTTTTAGGTTCTCAGTATGTGTCATTAGCATAATCAAAAGGAGGGAAATCAAAGACAAGGTGATTAGTGGCTGCATGTAAATTTTTGGAGACCGAGGCTTCCTCATTCTTAGATTATTTCTCTCTTGTACATTCTGCATTATAATATCAGCTCCACACCCCTCTTCCCTCACCCAGAAAACAGATGTACAGAAGTGTCAACAATTAATCTCATTGTAAACAGAATTTTGGCCCATCACCCCCTTCTTCATAGATGATTATGGTGCTTACTCTGCTTTATCTTATTTCTGCCTCCTCTAGCCTTGCAGAAGATTTTTTAACTTGATTAGTTTTTTAAATGTGCTATGTCCCTTTTCTATGTAGACTACTAGGTAGGTTCTGTTCTAGGACATGTGCTGGGTGTATAGGGATGCAGCACCATTCATTTGGCAAATATGGATTGGATGCTACTATGTGCCTGGCCCTGTTTAATAGACTAGGGGCGAATAAAACGGTTCCAAGGAGGCACTGGGGTCACGGCTGGCATTTCTGTGGAGGGGGCCTTCTCGGCTCTGGAGGGTTGTAGAACACATAAACCGGGGGTTGAGGAGTGGGAAATGGGGGAGAAGGTTGTCTTGGGCAGGAAAGGAATTGGCACCAAAGCAGCATTCAGGGCCAGCTAGGGACCTTTGAATGCCACGCCCTGACAGAGGTCCCATCTGCACCCCTGGTGGCTCTACTGCAGCTTTGTCTCTGCTGGTCCTCTTCTTTGTCATAGCCACACAAATGCCAGGAGAAGGCATGGAATGTGGATTAGGGAGTGACCCTTAAGAATACTGGGGATGAGTTTCACTAAGTGTATAGGTACCTTAAAGCCTTGGATGTCCTGTGAGGCCAGATGGGCTCTGCTAGTATGCAGTGATGGAACCCATGTGTTCCTACACTCCAGCTGTAAACCTTTGGGTTAAATGTGGCTCTTAGTCTATTTGGTGTTCATCTTCTCATTGACACCCCTTCGCTTACCAAGCACTGCAACCAACATGATTGAGGCTTTGAGACCAGGAGCAGTGGCAAGAATGACTGTTCTCCCCAACATTAGCACTGCTTCTCCATAATCTGCCCAGAGTACAGAAAGCCTGGGACTAGCTCAGCACGTTCAGCCCTACAACAGTGGGGCCCTGGCTCCATGTTTTTTATACTTTTAGGCTGTGAAACATACCTAGATAGCCAAAGAGCCAATAATTATATATATATATATATATATATATATATATTTATTTATTTATTTATTTATTTATTATTAATTTTTTTTTTGCGGTACACGGGCCTCTTACTGTTGTGGCCTCTCCCGTTGCGGAGCACAGGCTCCGGACGCGCAGGCTCAGCGGCCATGGCTCACGGGCCCAGCTGCTCCGCGGCATGTGGGATCCTCCCCGACCAGGGCACGAACCCGTGTCGCCTGCATTGGCAGGCGGACTCTCAACCACTGCGCCACCAGGGAAGCCCTAATAATATTTTTAATTTGAAAATACACCTGTAAGATCTTCAAAAACACAGACAGAAAGCCACATTCACAAAAACAAGTCACCTTTATATGCAGTAAAAAAGCATTCCTTTTTGTCAAGGTTTTTCTGTCTTCATCTGAAGTTGGCAGCTGGCAGCATCTTCTTTAAAGATAGGGGTTTTCTTCATTGAAATATTCCACGTGGCTCTTTGGGAGTCATTGGACGAGATTATGTAGGGGAAAAAGTATTGCAAGAATACTTTATAAGTGGCGATGTGTACTTTCCATTCTGTCAAATCATGAAGTTGTCTAGTCATTAGTAAAGCTAAGCTTGATCAGTGAATTCAGATGTGACAGCCTATTACATCTGTAGTAAAAGTCACAATCAACCTTTTTACTATGTTTTCATTCATTGATAATCTCTGTCTTAATTATTTATCTAATTAAAAGTTTTTAAACAGTGATTTTCTAATCCATTATTCCTTCCACTTTCATTAGCTATAATTCTTCTGCAAAGAAGAACATTTCCTCACTATTAAGGCTATTGGTTTCCATGAAATACAGTTTAACAAGAAAGAGGATAAATGTTCATATATTTCCCTTTAATTGCCTATTTTCAGAGTAAGGATTTAGTACCCTAGTTACCTCCACTAATGACTTGTGAGGGGTTTTGTTTCTGTTTTGCATGTCTCTTTTAAAAATATCATTATGAACGTGTGGGTTTTATATGTTCTGTGTATTTCAATCAACTGCAGTCATTATTCTTTTTGATGCTGATATTGTTCCATCTATGGCCAGAGAGGAGACCATTTCGTGTTAGCTCCTGTGTCCTGTGACATGACTATGTTTTTGATAACTTTTTTCTGATATACTAAGACATCTAGACTATTATATATCTTTCCTGGTCCAGTCCTGGAATCAGCCTTTTCTCCAAGGATCCCTGGTTCCTTTTAGTGAGGAAGGGTTCTTAGAGACCACAGCCTAGGTGCTAGGAGTGATTATTGCTAATGGGTTATTTTTGCTTCTGGGCCTTTTCACTGGATAGAGCTAGGAAATATGTATATTTGAAAATAAAAAGAATCATGAATTTGTACAGATGTTTCCAATTCAATTTTTGAAGTTTGTTTTAACGTCTTTAATTTTTTACTTGCGTTTTTCTTTTTCACTAAAAACTTCATTTCCTGATATCACTAACATAAAAATTTGCCTTATGCAATAAAATGTAAAAAACAGTTACAAAATAACAATATCAGTATTAGTGCTAATAAAAAGACTGTTGTGTGAAACTTGGGATTTTTTTCTAGCTCTATGTATCCTTAGAATATATTCAACCATGGAAGTACAGTCAAAATGCTGTGCTCTTAAGTCTCTGAAACACAGAAAAACATAGTTTTGTATCACCAACTTGACTTACAGCTAGGTTTATTTATTTATTTATTTTTTCATTTTTAGGAATTTTTTTCTTTTTGGTTTAATGTTTTTAATACATAAATCATATATATGGTTCCAAAACCAAAACTATGTGACAAAGTATAAGAGAGTCTTGCTTCTATACGTGTCCCTTCTACTCTGAATTCTGCATGCCTTTATGGATTAACTTTTTATTTTTTATCCAGTGATTCTGTTGTTGTTATTGCAGTTATAAGCAAATACAGCTGTGTCTATCCTTCCCTTTTAATTACCTAAGAGGTTGCACACTATGTACTGCAACTTTCCTCATTTACAGTGTATCCTGAGACTAACAACATTAGTTTGTAGAGCTCTCCCTATTCCTTTTTATGGCGGCATTGTGTTATCTTGAGAAGATGTATCATAATCTGTTTGGTCCCCTATAGATGCACATTTTGTTTGTTTTCCAATTTTTTGATATCACAAACAGTGCTCCAATGAATAATCTGTGTATAGTTGTTTCATAGTTTTGTTAGTGTCTTTGAGAATGCTGGGTCAAAAGGTAAATACATATGTACTTTTTCCAAATATTGCCAAATTTCTCTCCACCGGGGCTGTACCGTTTTGAGTTCCCCATCAGTGATGTCTGAGAATGACTGTTTCTCCAGTCTCATCAATATCATATGTTTTCAAACTTTGGAATTTTTGTCATCTTGATAGAAGAGAAATGGTATCTCAGTGTAGTTTAGATATATATTTCTTGTTCTGTGTTTAAGGGCCATTTTCATTTCTTCAACTAAATTGCCTACTCTTATCTTTTTCTAATTTTTCTATCTGGACCTTTTTCTTTTCAATTTTAAGAGCTTTTTATATAATAGGCATAATAGTTTACTGTCAAGGATGTAAGTTGCAAGTGTTTTTTCTCTATTTGTAATTCATCTTTTGACTTTGCTTATGGTTTTGGGGGGACATGTAAAATGTTTTTATTTTTACATAGTCTGACTTATCAATCTGGGGTTTTAAGTTATCTGGACACAGAGAAAAGAGAAAGTACTTTATTCTATGTATTACAAATGTCTTTTCACAGTTTTTGGTTTATTTTTTTGCTCTCTTAATGGTATCTTTTGATAAGCTGTTCCTCATTTTAATGTACTAAAACTTACGAGTATTTCCCCTTCTGATTAGTGTCTTTGGAATTCAGTCTAAGAAAACATTCTACCTGGAAGTCATGAAGGTATTTTCTTGTATTATCTTCAACAGTCCAGGAACTATTTATTACTGTGCTGATCAAACTATGCTCTGAGGACCTGTGCTAATTCTGAACTGTTTTTTCACTGGTCCATGATGAGATAAGTACAGAGATTGAGAGTATGCATTCAGAAACTTGTATGGTGATGTGATATTACATGGCGTGCAAGAAGACTCATTTTGCTGATAGTTCTGGTGTGGTTGTACTCATGTGGTGAGTCAGGCCATCTGAGATTTTGGATAGTTTTAAAAACATGGCTCTTTTTAAAAATTAATTAATTAATTAATTAATTAATTATGGCTGCATTGGGTCTTAGTTGCTGTGTGCATGGGCTTTCTCTAGTTGTGGTGAGCTGGGGCTAATCTTCGTTACGGTGCACGGGCTTCTCATCCCGGTGACTTTTTGTGCAGAGCACCAGCTCTAGGCGCGTGGGCTCCAGTAGTTGTGGCTTGTGGGCTCTAGAGCACAGGCTCAGTAGTTGTGGTGCACGGGCTTAGTTGCTCTGCGGCATGTAGAATATTCCTGGACCAGGGATCGAACCCGTGTCCCCTGCATTGGCAGGCGGATTCTTAACCACTGCACCACCAGGGATGTCCAAAAACATGGCTCTTTACTACAGAGAGTGTGAGATGTATTCTTTGAGAAACTTTATTGCTTTGCTTTTCGCATTTATGTCTATGAAATCCCAAGGACTGTAGGGGTCCAATTTAATTTTTCCCATATGGGTACCCTGTTTTCCCAGAACTATTTATTGAAAAGAGTCACTCACTGCTTCCCTCACTGCTCTGAAATGGTCTATTTGTCAGGAGCCAAGAGTTCTGTTCTCTGTATTCTGTTTCATTTGTCATGTTTCTCTTTGCACCAGTACCACACTGTCATAATTCTATAAATAGCTTTAAAATAAGTATTGATATCTGGAAAAGTAAGTTCTGTAACCTTCTTTTTTTATAAGTATCTTTTTTTTTTTTTTGTGGTATGCGGGCCTCCCTCTGCTGTGGCCTCTCCCGTTGCGGAGCACAGGCTCCCGACGCGCAGGCCCACCGGCCATGGCTCACGGGCCCAGCCTCTCCGCGGCATGCGGGATCCTCCCAGACCGGGGCGCGAACCCGGTTTCCCTGAATCGGCAGGCGGACGCGCAACCACTGCGCCACCAGGGAAGCCCTAGAAGTATCTTGATATTTTTGGCCCTTTGAACTTCCTTAGAAATTTTAGAATCATATTGTCAAATTATGCATGTGCCCACAGATACACACACACACACACACACACACACACACACACACACACACACACCCTGTTCAGATTTTGATTGGAATTGTGTTGCATTTATAGGTCTGTTTAGTCTTTCTATTTGTGGCTGGAGAGTGGGGTGTGTGTGTGTGTGTGTATCTTACACATTGTTGTATTTATTCCTAACTTTTGGGTTACTCAGTGTTTTTGATAGTTCACTGAGTTGTACTTTTAAGTTTTGTGTACACTCCTAAATATATTGTTATGTTTTACAATAGTGACGATTTTAAAACATGCATTTACAATAGGTCAAAAGTCCAAAATTTCTAAAATTAAATATAATACAACATAAGATACTATGGGATTTTAATTATATTGTCTAATCATCTATTGCTACTATGAGGGAAATTATTAATTTTTGTATGTTGAGCTTGTATTAGGTCACCTTCTAAATTTTTATATTTAGCTCTTTTTTTAAAGAGAATGTTTTTAAAATGAGAATTTTTTTTTTAAAGAGAATGTTTCTTAAAGTGAGTGATCAAATAACCAGAACAGTTACTTCTTTCTGACACATACAGCCAGGACACTGTTGAATAGAAACTGTGACAGGCATTCTTGTTTTCTTCCTGACATTAATAAGAAACATTTGTTATGTTTCATTCACTAAGTGATGTTTATTGTAGTTTTCTGGTAGATAACTTTTAAGTAATGGGAGCTTTCTTCTCTTCCTAGTTTGTTACTAGTTTTCCCCTCAACCTCCAAAGAATTTATGTTCAAGTCTATCAAGATTTTTGTTTTAAACTAGGTGCTGGCAAACTATGGCCTAGAGATCAAATACGTTTTACCACTTTTTTGGGGGGACCCATCATCTAAAAATGGTTTTTGCATTTTTAAAAAGTTGGGCAAAAATCAAAAGAAGAATTAAACTATATGAAATTCAAAATTCAATATCCATAAATGACGTTTTATTGGAACACAGCCATACTCATTCGTTTACATGTTGTCTTGGCTACATTCATGCTTTCATGCTTTCATTCTACAATGGCAGAGTTGAGCAATTGTGACAGAGGTAATGGCCTGCAAAGCCTAAAACATTTACTCTCTAGCCCTTTACAGAAAAAGTTAGATAACCCCTGTTTTAGACCATCATGATGATCACTTTTATTCTCTTTTACCTTACTAAAGTATCAAATAGGATGCTTTCATCCACAAGTAAGAGAAATCATGACCCAAATTTACTTACAGAATAAAAACATTCACATGTAGACAAGCTCTGGGCATGGCCTAATCATTCTTCATGTCTATTTTTTTGGCTTTGCAGCCTATATTGGTTGTCTTTGTTCTTAAGTGTCCTCCCTGCCCAGATGGAATCTTTTAAATTTGATTTTCTTTGTCCCTAAAATAAGTACAACTTCTCTGACAAGACAAATAGGATTATTTGCCGACTGGTCCCTAGGGATTTTGTATATTGTTTTAACAAATGTAGTTTAAGTACATGTTAATCTGATTTCCAATCATATTTTCAGGTGTGTGGATACTATTGGTGCCATATGCAATGGTGATATCCTAGGTATCAATGACACCTACGTTGAAATTTTTGAAAATGTCCTTCCTGGTAAGATATTGAATGTTAACCATGGATGTCTCCAAACCTCTCTGTGTCTACATGTATCTCCCTGATGTTTTCTGTTTTAAGGATCATTTTAGTGGCCGGGCTTCTTAGGAGTACTCATTCAATAGCCTTTCCGACACTGATGGCCCTGCGAATGAAAATGTCAACGCGGAAGGGTCTGAAGTGCTAGCCAAGTGTGGTGATGGCTGTGTTTCTTTGATGATGATGGCTGATATCTGGTCAGTTTCCTGGGATATAATCCTCATCTATCACAGAATAGGAAAGTGATAAAAGGGTAGCTATATTTTTCCCATTGACTCTGAACGTGTCTTTCTGTATCCAGAGGGAATTGTTTCTTAAAAATTCTAGTTCCATGAAGATAAAAAATTTTAGCGCTGATAAAAAAATAAATAAACCTTTTAACTAGAAGGACATGATTAATATTTTTAAAAAGAATATCCTACCATTTCAAATGCTCACCCATCAAGATTATTTCTGACTGGATCTTCCCTACTCTCTAGGGTAGAGTACCTGTTCATATGTGTGAAGTGTCCATCAAAATGTAAAGTTTTCATTGGAATTTATAAACAGGAACAACATTTCTTCTGAAAGAGGGAATGCAATATATTCTAAATTAAAAGGCTCAAATTCAGAAAGATAAGTGAAGTTGAAAATAAAACAGCAAAAATGAGAGAATAGAGACCTAATTAAAAGTATTTTTAAACCAGCCTGAATTTCTAAAAGAATATAAAATAGTTACATACTTTTTACAACTTTGAGTAGGTAGTGCATCCACTACCGCAAGGTAGAGTCTCCCAGGAGGTAAATGAGTTTTCCTTTTAAACATCCATTTATCTTAATTGTATTAACTGAACCTTGAAGTTCTATCATTTCTTTGCCATCTTTGCTGATGCTGTGCTGACTTAGGCCTTGGTCTCTAACCTGAATATCACTGGTCTGACAGTTGTTGTCCTTGTATAAAATCACTTACCCTTGTTCAATTAATGAAGTAGTAATCTTATTTTTTCTATGAACACTTTTTGCATAGGAATATTTTTTAAAAATTTAAATATAGCTTAAAAATAACATATCCACATTTTAAAAACTTCAAAAAAGCTTAAAATATCTAATTGAATTCGTATTTTTAAATAGGATTTTGCTAAAAGTGACATGCAGCAGGCAACACAAACCAATATTCTAAGATTTTTCCAGCGAGTTCCATTAGAATTACAAGCTCTCTTGGCACATGGTCTGTCTTCCAATGTATCTCAGGTAGCAGTGCACCAAGAATTTTGCTATGGGGTAACAGAGACCATCAGATTCCTCACCTGTCATGCTTCCTCGTCACTTGCTGTGTCACTCTCCTACCACTAGACCAATGCATCGTATTTTGGTTTTTTTACATCAGCACTTCTGTACTAATATCATATTCTGTATTAGATAGGAAGAACATAATAATGACTTAAAAATACAAACGTATTTATCCCTCACATAACAGTCATAGAGTGAGCAAGCCAGGGCTAATATGACGTTTCATGGTGTCAGGGATTCCAGTTCCTTCTGTCTGCTTGTTCTGCTGTTCTTTTTTCAGGGGGGCTGGTGTGAGACTCTTAATTTTATTATTCCTTTTAATAGCTTTACTGAGATTTAATTGGTGTACAAAAAAACACATATACTTAATGTGTATAGTTTGATGAGTTTGAACATATGCATAAAGCCATGATGCCGTCACCACAATTAAGGTGCTATTCTTAACCTATGACTTCAATGTCACGGTCTAACATGGCTCTTTCATCTCTTACCATTATATCTACAGTTCAGCCAGTAGGAAGGCGAGGGCTAGTTGTTCTACTTTTAAAGGCATGACCTAGAAGTTTCCCTTATCACTTCCACTCACAATCCTGGCAAAAATCTAGTCATGGCCTTAACTAACTGAAAGAAGGCTGTGGCCTTTAGTTTGTGACAATGGACCCAGCTAAAATTATGGTGTTCAATTACTAAAGAGGGAGAGGGGAATGGATATTGGGAGACCACCCGCTTCACTTTCCATGCTTAGCCTCATGTAGGCCTTGTGGTCTCTGGATGTCAATGTCCACATAATAGTCATCAACTTGGTTGTTCTGTGTGTGTAACCTTTGGACAAATGGCAAAATGGTGCTGATTGCAGAACTGGAAAAATTCTGGATTAGCTATTCCACGATGACCTGGAGGAGTGGTTAAGTCCTGGTGATTTTGGCCTGCTAAAGAGAGTTTTCATAATCCTATGAAATTCCTGTGTTAGAATTTCCATGTGACATGTTTGACCTTCTATGATGTTTGACAGCATCACATCCTGGATGGCTGAATATCATAACCCTAGAAACTTAACATTGCTATACCCATCCTAAGAATGCACTGGCATACTTTGGTGAGAAAGATAGCCTTTGAGTTTATTATTATAAACCATATCTTGTATAATATTAACGTGTCAGGGTATTCATTTTTGCCAAGTGTCAAACTAAGCGCTCTGCAGGACTATTTCAAATATATGGCAAATTCTCTTACGATCAGTCTTACATGTTTATTTTACTTGATAATTTTAGAATAGGCTTGAATATTTTTAAGGGTATGTTAGTAATAGTTTTAAGATTCCGTTGTATTTATTGATTAGTTTAGAGATTGTGGCAGGCAGACTAATGGCCCTCCAAAAATATCTACTTTATAATCCCTGAGACCTGTGAATATGTTATCTTCCATGGCAAGTGGGACTTTCCAGATATGATTAAGGGTATGGGTTTTGAGATGGGAGATTATCCTGGATTATCTGGGTGGGACCAATCTGAATTGCCTTAGTTCTCAAAAGTGGAAGAAGGAGGCAGAAAAATGAAAAAAGGAGGAAGGGGGCTGCGAGGAATGTGGGCAGCCTCCAGAAGCCTGAAGTGACAAGGAAACTGACTGTGCTCTAGAGCCTCCAGAAAGGAATGCAGCCCTGCTACACCTTAATTTTAGCCCAGTGAGACTGATGTTGAACTACTGAACTACAGAACTGCAAGATGATACATTTTTGTTGTTGCAAGATGATACATTTTTGTTGTTCAAGATACTTTGTTACAGCAACAATAAGAAAATAATGCAGAGGGCTTCCCTGGTGGCGCAGTGGTTGAGAGTCCGCCTGCCTATGCATGAGACACGGGATCGTGCCCTAGTCCGGGAAGATCCCACGTGCCGCGGAGCTGCTGGGCCCGTGAGCCATGGCCGCTGGGCCTGCGCGTCCGGAGCCTGTGCTCCGCAACGGGAGAGGCCACAACAATGAGAGGCCCGCGTACCATAAAAAAAACAAGAAAAACACGTACTGAATAAACACTAAAATCCTCAGCTTTGTACTTGAGAGCCTTCCATGATTTAGTTTCCTCCTTTTTTTAGCCTCATGCTTCACTACATTCCACCAAATGCTCTCACTCCTTCGGGCTGTTGAACAAAGTGCATGATAATTTTGCTCCTGAGTAGAGTTATCATTAAAAAAAAATACAGAATACTGAATTGAATTTGAATTATTTTTAACAAGCAATAATTTTTTAGTGTCAGTATTTCTCGTGCAATATTTTCCCTTTATCTCATGTCATATGCATAAGAAATTAGGAATTACTGCAATTGAACTGATACTTTGTATTATTATTTGCTAAACCTGGCAACCTTGCTCATGATCTTTATGAGTTTTCTCTTTCACCTCATTCCCTGTCTACAGATATCCTTTGGGGCTAAGTCAAATACCACCTTATCATAAGCCCTTCTGCCTTTTTACTTCCTTCATAGAATTGGTAGGTTAAATGTCTTTCAGATTGCAGCCTTGCTGAACATTTATTTTTCTCCATTTGCCCATAATGCCTCATATCTGTTAGAATCTCAATAAACATTTGCTGAATAAATGAATAAATATTAGGCAATAAATCAGTTGAGGTACATCTCAAAATGATTGTTATTGGTAAACTCTCAGGCTTTAAAGAAAGTTATTTTAAAGCTAAGTATAAACATTGTTCTTTCATAAGTAACATGGCTTTGTGTTTAACACTAAAACACATTTAATGAAATGGAAAACTCCATATAAAACTGCTAAGTGCATCCACTAAAGGTTAGGAAGGTATGCCCACAGAGAATTCGGCTAACTAAACCAAAATGTTCCTACTCTGAAGCTGTGGGTATCCATCAGAGATTTGTACAGAATGTCCCCCAGACAGAATCACTGACTCTAGAAGATGCATTCCTGGGTTTAAATATGGATGTAGGATATGAATACTTTCCCCTTTGGGATAAATTGAGATGAAATCTGTTATAAAAAGAGTTTGAAATAATTTCCTTGAATTGATTTCTCTCTTTAAAATCCAAGGTGATTGACACCACAGACCCCTGCTAGGAATGGTGTTCCCAGAAAATCATGATTGCTAGGGATGATTCTGATAAAGTTTCCTCTGCGTCAGAGTGTCTCTTAGAAGATCCATGCCAAGCACCACCTACCACAGGACAAAGCAAACTTACTGTTATATCAGGAGACATCAATGTGGTTACGATGTTTCATCATTTCAACTCCTATACTGGACCTTCAAAAAAATAAGACAACAAATTACCCTGCTGTCTGTTGACACAAGTAATAGAAGCTTGTGAGTGAAGGATAATTTAAAATTTGCTACAACTGCAAGCTATTATGGTTGTTGTAAATATTGTATCTATTGGGCATTGTATATGAATTAGGATTTTTTATTGTATATCCATTGTATACGCATTAGGAGAACTATTTACCTTTCTGGGAGCACCTTGAAGTCCAGGGAAGCTCTGCTCTTCTGTCACATGCAATCAGTGTGTCCTGGAATTTTAGTTTCAAAGTATTTATCTAATCTGAAAGTCCTCCTCTCTCTCGACTTGCACATCACTTATTCAAGTTCATACAATATTTTTCTTAGATTACTGTCAGCCTCTAGCCAGGCCGTCTCAATTTTTTCCCATCTAAATTCTTCAACACAACTGCCAGAGCATCCTTTCTAATTGCAAATGCATTACTGCTTAAACTCCGTTATTTTAAAGTTGTTTATTTAAAATCCCCATCACTTACCTAAGGAGTTCAGGCTTCTTAGCCTGGCATGAAGACCTCTTCTCACAGGGCTCTTGCTTCCCTCTTTATATGTGTTTTCTGCTATGTTTACCTTCCATTTTTCCTAGAAACTTGCTTTCTGAGGGTTGTAAGCTTTATGAAGGAAGGTAATGCATTTGCCTGGTCCACTGCTGTGAATGCATTTGCCTGGTCCACTGCTGTGTCTCTAATACCTCACAAAGTGGCTGGCAGAAAGTCATGTTTAGTCTGATGCATGAATAAATATACACTGCGTTTCTTTCCTCCGGTTGATGAAAGACTGACTATCTGACTCTCCTACTTCAAAGCTCTTACCCTCCCTTTGATTCACTCTTTGTTCCAATCCTGTGTACATGTGTAGGTAAGCGGTAGCAGGCAGAAAGGGGACACGGGGGAATGGGGACCCAGGTGCCAGGTAGTATAACAGATATAAGTGGTACCTGATTCGCTGCTATGGATGTCTCTTCAGGTTCAATCCAGAGAAAGGAAGGGATCAACGCATTTTCATCCTTACTGGGACTTAGGCATAAGGACACTTAGTGGGTAGGAGGAGATTTGGTGAGGGGTACCATCAGAGATCAAAGGGAAAGAACAGAAACCCAACTGTGCTTTTACTTGTTTCAGAAGGGAATCAAAGACTATTGATCAGGAGCCAACACTTGGATAACTATGGAAGATCTGAAATGCATGTTATTTTTCCATGTTTGCTATCCATACGTTACTTCCTCTTAGCATATTTTTTGGAAGCTTAAGGGGAAAAGACTGTAAGCTTGACTTAGAAAACTGCTAAGAAAGGGGTTGCTGAGAACCTAGCATTCCACTCTGTGGCCAAGCTTAGGGAAAGTGAATTCCCAGGAAAAAAAATGGATCCCTAGGGGAAAAAAAAAGAATGGAAAGGGAAAAGGAAATGGACTGAGTCCCTGAGACTTACAGAAAGTTAGCAAAGTAGCCAGAGTCTGGAAGAGATAGGTTGTCTCAGGGATTGGCCCACAGGTTCTGGGATTTGTGGTGGCATATAAGTTATCCTTTGTAAATTCCCAAAGTGACTCATGAAGTGTTTTGCAGCTTATGGTAGAGCTGGCAGACGAGGAAGTGAGTACGTTTGTGAGGAATGGGAGAAAATCTTGGCATTGACACTGCCATGATTGATATGAGAAACATGATTACACTCCAGTTTATGGAGGCCTGTTCAACTGGAGGCTTCCAAGAATCACTAGATCACAACTCAGGGAGTATGAAGGACTCCTCCAACCTGATATCTGAGAATATCTGAGAATACCTGATCTTGAGATCAACTGGAGATGCCCAGTAGGAAGGAGTTGGATTGTTGGAAAGATGACTCAGGCCGCAGTGTGGACAATGGATTAGAGAGGGTAGGCTAGGCAGAAAGGGATCTGTGACAAGTGATCTAGATGAGATGATGATGATCTGAACTCAGGCAAGAGCACTAATCGTGGAGAGAAATGGGTAAATGCAAAAGATACTTAAGAGGTAGAATCTACAGAATATGATATGGGGGATGAAGGAGCATGGATGTTATCATATACTTATCAAGGAATCCTTTTCTGGTGTAACATCTATTAACTAACACAGCAGAATACTTTTCCATTGAACATATTTTGTAAAACCTAGGTTTACAGTAAAGGATATGACTGAATCTGAGAATACCGGTCATCATGGAGAAGGACAGGCATATACAATATAGTTCACCTTGGGCAGCCCTCTTTTATTGAACATCTGAGTGAGAATGCCAACCTTGGTGGTGGAAGTCATGAACAGGGGGCTCAGGAAGATGCCGCATACCTGATCAGACCTTAAAGAGGCATCTGAGAGGGTCATGCTCAATATTAATTGAGGTAGGCAATGTAGCTCTGCCTGTGGGCACCTCTCAGGGTATCCAAAAGTATACTTAGCTGTGAAAAAAGGCTTCTTCCTTGACAGTAAGATAAGAAATTTCTCCATTCCTGGTGGTCCTGTCAGTCAGGGCCTCACAGAGTATGTGTTGAGGTCAGAAAGTAGAATTCTTGGACACGAGTATCCAGGTTCTCACACAGTTCAGCACTTGAATTTAAAACCAGGGCGCAATCAGTATTGACATGGGAGGTGCCACTGGCAAACTGGCCTGTGAAGATCACCCTGTCATAGCCTTGGTTCCTTGCCCTCCAGAGAGCCGGCACGCCTTCCTTCACTGGGGAGGATGAGCAGGAGAGATAGAGACACCCGGCCCTCCCAGAACAGGGTGAAGCTGACAAGGTAGGTGCCATTGTTGAAGTCTGTCACCTTTCCCGAAGCGCCTGCCTTCAGGGCTGGGGAGGACATCCTGGCCCTCAGGAAATCCCCGCCGTATTCCTTCCTGAGTCCCAAGTGGTCCCTCACCTCCAGCAGGACGTCTAGCTGATCCCCCCTGCAGTATGTGTCTTGAGGGCTGAGGAGGGTGGCTTTGCTGTGTGTGGCGCTGGTGGTGGAGCTCACGTGGGTGAAGGGTCTGGGTGGGGTCAGCTGGTCTAGTTTCTCCATGATCCCCTTTATTCTCAGCTCAGTCTCTGTTGGTGACTTTAACAGGCTCGGTGATGTTTTAGGGTATGGGAACTTTGTGGAGGTGTCCCAGTGGCAGAGGGAAATGGGTAAGTTAGAGTGAACCAAAATTGAAGGGGCAAGGAATGTGACATACTATGAAATGAACCTGTCTAAATAATTTTTACTTATTCTGTGTTTGAATATTTATCTACATATTATCTTCAATTTTATTTAAACTCTGACAGTTTTGAATAAAATGTATACTACACATTTATCTTTAACCTCAATGTTTTTGAGAATGCCTGAACAGTTGTAGATAAATATATTGAATCCAAAATATAGAGCTCAGAGAATACTTATGAGTAATAAATTGTTTCCAGTGCATTTACTCTTCCTTTTCTTATACATCTTATCACCAGTCATCGTTACCTTCTGTTAGTTCTACTTATGTATTTCTTTTACCCTTGTCTAATAGTCTTTTCTTCCCCAACTGTATTCTAGTTCAAGTCACCATTGTTTATTTCCTGAATGGTAGAAGTCATCCCAAGGGTCAAAGCTTCAGTCCTGCTTTCTCTCCAATTAATTTTCTCCATTGTTGCTAATCAGTCCTTCTCAAGCAAAACTCTCTTCACGTCCCTCCCTGCTTAAACCCCTTCAATGGCCTCTCATTACCCTGGGGGTAAAGTCTAATTTTAATATGGCTTTATGCTATGGCCTCTTTTTTTTTTTTTTTATGGCCTCTTTTTTAACTCTCTTGTTCCTGCCACTCCTTTTCTGCATTCTATTGATACATTTTAATGAGTAACTGTTTTTATTTTCTGGAACTGACCTTCCTTTCCTTCAGCTCTCACTCTTTATTAATACAATTTCCTCTTTCAGGATGGCCGGCCACCTCCACATTTTCCCCCAAACCACCTAAACATCTATTAACTTCTTACTGAAAAATCGTTAGAACCTTAGAGGTTCCTTTTTATCCTTTTAGCACTAGATCATGTTTTTATAGGTTCTCAAATTCAGTAATTTCCAAATCTTATTGATAGTCAGAGGTGCCTGCAAACTTTTCTAAAAATATGGATTCTCAAGCTGCAGCCCAGATCAGCTGAATCATAATCACTAAATGCCTTGCCCGAGAGTTTATGTTTTTCAAAAGCCTCACATGCAATCAAGTCAGGTGATTGTGAGAACAGTGGTTATAAACTGGTGGTTGTCAAGCCTTTTGTACTTTAGAACACACATAAAGCTTAAACAAAAAAAATAGGTCCACTGCACCCCAGCAATAAAATCAATAAGACCCATGTGGTTGGTACAAAGCAATAGAGTAAATCAAAAGGGACAAGAAACAAGATAATGAGATATAATTAAAAGTAAAGATTAACAGAACCCAAGTTCCTTTCAAGGTCAGGAATAAGACAAAAATGTTATCCACTTTAGAAGTCCTGAACAATAAAACAAAAGAAAACAAAACAAACAAACAAACAAGTGTATGAGAATTGTAAGGGAAGAAGCAAACTGTCTTATTTTTCATTTTTCTTTTCTTTTTTAATTTTATTTTTTGCAGATGTTGTTATTGTCCACCAAAAAACCCCCACCAGAGTTAGCAAATTGTTAGCATTAACAGAGTCAGCAAGGAGCTGGATACAAAATAAACTTGTAAAAATAGCATTTATCTATACCAGTAATAATCACCAGAAAATACAATAGAAGATAATCTCCGAACTCGTTGGAGGCATTTTGAAAACTTTTGAAGAACATTTTTAAAAGACCTTGAACGAAAAGCTTTAAAATTTTTAAAAGTAATAGAGCCTAATGTTATAAATTTGTTAATTTTCTCTCAAATAATTTAAAAATTCTATGTATTTATTTTTTTAATTGAAGTATAGTTGATTTACAATATTGTGTTAGTTTCAGGTATACAGCAAAGTGATTAGGTTATATCTATCTACCTACATATTTACCATTATTTTCCAGTATAGGTTATTACAATGTATCAAATTTTGTTTCCTGTGGTATACAGTAAGTCTTTGTTGCATATCTGTTTGATGTACAGTAGTCTGTATCTGTTAATCCCATACTCCTAAATTTATACCTCCCCCTGCCTCTTTTTCCCTTTTGGTAACCATAAATTTGTTTTCTATGTCTGTGAGTCTGTTTCTGTTCTGTGTATAGGTTCATTTGTATTATTTTTTAGATACCACATACAAGTGAGATCAAATAAATTTGTCTTTTTCTGACTTCACTAAGTATGATATTCTCTAGGTCCATCCATGTTGCTGCAAATGGCAATATTTCATTCTTTTTTTATGGCTGAGTAATATTCCATTGTATATACATATACCACCTCTTCTTAATCCAGTCATCTGTTGATGGGTACTTGGGTTGTTTCCATGTCTTGCCTATTGTAAATAGTGCTGCTGTGAACAGTGAAGTGCATGTGTCTTTTCTAATTATAGTTTTCTCCAGATATATTCCCAGGAGTGGAGTTGCTGGATCATATGGTAGCTCTATATTTAGTTTTTTAAGGAACCTCCATACTGTTTCCCATAGTGGCTATACCAATTTACATTCCCACCAATAGTGTAGGAGGGTTCCCTTTTCTCCACACCCTCTGCAGCATTTGTTATTTGTAGATTTTTTGACGATAGCCATTCTGATAGGTGTGAGGTGATATCTAATTGTGGTTTTGATTTGCATTTCTCTAATAATTAGTGATGTTGAGCATCTTTTCATGTGCCTGTTGGTCATCTGTATGTCTTCTTTGGAGAAATGTCTATTTAGGTGTTCTCCCCATTTTTGATTATGTCATTTGTATTTTGTTATTGAGTTGTATGAGCATTTGTGTATTTTAGAAATTAAGCCCTGGTCACTTGCATCATTTGCAAATATTTTCTCCCATTCTGTAGGTTGTCTTTTCATTTTGCTGATGGTTTTCTTTGCTGTGCAAAACATTATATGTTTGCTTAGGTCCCATTTGTTTATTTTTGCTTTTATTTCTATTGCCTTGAGAGACTGACCTAAGAAAACATTGCTATGGTTTATGTCAAAGAATGTTTTGCCTATGTTCTCATCTAGGAGTTTTATGGCATCATGTCTTATATTTAAGTCTTTAAGCCATTTTGAGTTTACTTTTGTTTATGGTGCGAGGAAGTGTTCTAACTTCATTGATTTACATGTGGCTGTCCAGCTTTCCCAACACTAGCTGTTGAAGAGACTGTCTTTTTTCCATTGTGTATTCTAGCCTCTTTGTCGAAGATTAATTGACCACAGGTGTGTGGGTTTATTTCTGGGCTCTCTATTCTGTTCCATTGATCTATATGACATTTTTGTATGAATACCACATTGTTTCTTTTTTTTTGGCCATCCTCACAAAATGTATTTATTTATTTTTTTCTTATTAGTCATCCATTTTATACACATCAGTGTATACATGTCAATACCAATTGCCCAATTCATCACACCACCACCCCAACCCCC
>NC_041229.1:17756492-17756763 GCF_002837175.3 Physeter macrocephalus | reverse complement strand
TGATGTTGAGCAGCTTTTCATGTGCTTCTTGGCCATCTGTATGTCCTCTTTGGAGAAATGTCTATTTAGGTCTTCTGCCCATTTTTTGATTGGGTTGTTTGTTTTTTTAATATTGAACTTCATGAGTGGTTTATATATTTTGGAGATTAATCCTTTGTTGATTCATTTGCAAATTTTTTTTCCCATTCTGATGGTTGTCTTTTCGTCTTGTTTGTAGTTTACTTTGTTTTGCAAAAGCTTTTAAGTTTCATTAGGTCCCATTTGTTTATTT
>NC_041229.1:17756334-17756443 GCF_002837175.3 Physeter macrocephalus | reverse complement strand
TTCCCATTCTGACGGTTGTCTTTTCATCTTGTTTGTAGTTTACTTTGTTTTGCAAAAGCTTTTAAGTTTCATTAAGTTCCATTTGTTTATTTTTGTTTTTATTTCCATT
>NC_041229.1:17747012-17756238 GCF_002837175.3 Physeter macrocephalus | reverse complement strand
TTTATGTCAAAGAGTGTTCTTCCTATGTTTTCCTCTAAGAGTTTTACAGTGGCCAGTGTTACATTTAGGTCTCTAATCAATTTTGAGTTTATTTTTGTGTATAGTGTTAGGGAGTGTTCTAATTTCATTCTTTTACATTTGCTGTCCAGTTTTCCCAACACCACTTATTGAAGAGACTGTCTTTTCTCCATTGTATATCCTTGCCTCCTTTGTCATAGATTGGTTGACCATATGTGTGTGGGTTTATCTCTGGGCTTTCTATCCTGTTTTTGTACCAGTACCATATTGTCTTGATTACTGTAGCTTTGTAGTATAGTCTGAAGTCAGGGAGCCTGATTCCTCCAGCTCTGTTTTTCTCCCTCAGGACTGCTTTGGGTATTCAGGGTCCTTTGTGTCTCCATACAAATTAAAAAATTTTTTGTTCTAGCTCTGTAAAAAAATGCCATTGGTAATTTGATAGGGATTGCATTGAATCTGTAGATTGCTTTGGGTAGATCCCTCAGGACTGCTTTGGCTATTCAGGGTCCTTTGTGTCTCCATACAAATTAAAAAATTTTTGTTCTAGTTCTGTAAAAAAATGCCATTGGTAATTTGATAGGGATTGCATTGAATCTGTAGATTGCTTTGGGTAGTATAGTCATTTTCACAATATTGATTCTTCCAATCCAAGAACATGGTATATCTCTCCATCTGTTGGGATCATCTTTAATTTCTTTCAACAGTGTCTTATAGTTTTCTGCATAAAGGTCTTTTGTCTCCATAGGTAGGGTTTATTCCTAGGTATTTTATTCTTTTTGTTGCAATGGTAAATGGGAGTGTTTCCTTAATTTCTCTTTCAGATTTTTCATCATTAGTGTATAGGAATGCAAGAGATTTCTGTGTATTATTTTGTATCCTGCAACTTTACCAAATTCATTGATTAGCTCTAGTGGTTTTCTGGTGGCATCTTTAGGATTCTCTGTGTAGACCTTAGACCTGTATTGCTGTAAACTTCCCTGTTAGAAGTACTTTTGCTGCAGCCATAGATTTTGGAAAGTTGTGTTTTTATTTTCATTTGTCTTGAGGTATTTTCTAATTCCTATTTTGATTCCTTCACTGACCCATGGGTTTTTTAGTAACATTTTGTTTAGTCACCCCATGTTGTGTTTTCTCCATTTTTCTTCCTGTAGTTAATTTCTAGTTTCATGCTACTGTGATTGCAAACAATGCTTGATATAACTTCTGTCCTCCAGAGTTCGTTGAGACTTGTTTTGTGGCCTACCATGCGATCTGTCATGGAGAATGTTCCATGTGGTCTTGAAAAGAATGTGTATTCTGCTGTTTTTTGATGGAAAACCTTGTAGATGTGTGTTGACTCCAATGGTCTAATGTGTCATTTAAGACTGCCGTTACCTTACTGATTTTCTGTTTGGATGGTCTATCCATTGATGTAATTGGGGGTGTTAAAGTCCCCTGCTATTATGCTATTATTGTCAATTTCTCCATTATGTCTGTTAATATTTGCTTTATATATTAAGGTGGTCCTATGTTAGGTGCATGTATGTTAATAAGTGTTACATCTTCTTCTTGTATTCATCCTTTTATCATTATATAATTCCCTTCTTTGTCTTTTTTTATAGTCTTTGTTTTTTTTTTTTTTTTTTTTTTTTTTTTTGTGGTATGCGGGCCTCCCCTCTGTTGCGGCCTCTCCCGTTGCGGAGCACAGGCTCTGGACGCGCAGGCTCATTGGCCATGGCTCACGGGCCTAGCCGCTCCGCGGCACGTGGGATCTTCCCAGACCGGGGCGCGAACCCGGTTCCCCTGCATCGGCAGGCGGACGCGCAACCACTGCACCACCAGGGAAGCCCTAGTCTTTGTTTTTAAAGTATTTTTTTTGTGGTATGAGTATTGCTATACCTGCTTTCTTTTTGTTTCCATTTGCATGAAATATCTTTCCCCATCCTCTTGCTTTTAGGCTGTGTGTGTCTTTAGCTCTGAAGTGAGTCTCTTGCAAGCAGCATATGCGTGGGTCTTGGTGTTTTGTTTTGTTTTGTTTTTTTAATCAGCCACTCTATGTCTGTTGATTGGAACATTTAGTCCATTGAGTTTTGTTTTTTTTTAAGATTAATTTTATTTATTTTTGGCTGCGTTAGGTCTTCATTGCTGCACGCAGTCTTTCTCTAGTTGTGGCGAGTGGGGGCTACTCTTCGTTGCAGTGCATGGAGTTCTCATTGCAGTGGCTTCTCTTGTTGCAGACCATGGGCTCTAGGCGTGTGGGCTTCAGTAGTTTTGGTGTGCAGGCTCAGTAGTTGTGGCTCATGGGCTCTAGAGCACAGGCTTAGTAGTTGGGGTGCACAGCTTAGTTGCTCCATGGCTCCTGGTCTTCCCGGACCAGGGCTCGAACCCATGTCCCCTGCATTGGCAGGCAGATTCTTAACCACTGCACCATGAGGGAAGTCCCTCCATTGACATTTAAAGTGATTATTGTTAGGTATGTACTTAGTGCTATATTGTTACTTGTTTTCTGGTTGTTCTTGTAGTTCTTTTCTGTTCTTTTCTGCATGTTTTAGTTTCTTCCCCTGTGGTTTGATGATATTCTTTAGTGGTATCCTTGTGTTCCTTTCTGTCTAGTTTTTATGTATCTATTATAGGTTTTTGGTTTGTGGTTACCATGGGGTTTAATATATGTTAACCTATAACTGTATCTTTTAAACTGGTAGTCATTTAAGTTCAAACATATTCTAAAAGATCTACAATTTTACTCCCCCCACCCATGTTTTGTGTTTTTGATGCCATATTTTATATCTTCATGTTTATCCCTTAACTCTTTATTTTAGTTATAGTTGATTTTACAAATTTTTAACTGTTAATCTTTGTACTAACTTAAGTAGTTGATCCACAGACTTTACTATATATTTGCCTTTCCTAGTGGGATTTTTCTTTTCCTATAGATTTTTTTTTTGACTGTATTAGTGAGATTTTACTTAAAGCATTTTGAAATTTTTTGTGAGGGGGCTTGAAGGTGGCAGAGATAATGTTTTACAAAAGAATCTTTTCCCCCATTATTTTTCTCCTGGGGAGAAAATAGCATCTTTTCAGATGGGCTCTTCTTCTTCTACCCTTGACTTAAATGTCCTCGGTGCTATAGATTCCTACTTCTAGTTGTAGCCTTTTCTTTTCCACTTAGAGACGACCCTTTAACATTTCTCTTAAGGTAGATTTAGTATCGATGAACTCCTTTAGTTTTTGCTTGTCTGAGAAGTTATTTATCTCTCCTTCAATTCTAAATAATAATATTCCTGGGTAAAGTATCCTAGATTGCAGATTTTTCCATTTCAGCACTTTGAATATATCATGGCACTCTCTTTTGGTGTGCAATGTTTCTGCAGAAAAATCAGCTGATTTTGTATGTGACTGTTTGTTTTTCTCTTGTTACTTTTAGAATTCTTCTATTTCTTACTTTTGCCATTTTAATTATATGTTGTGTTCTGAGTTTGTTTAGGTTCATCTTGTTTGAGACCCTCTGTGCTTCCTGTACCTGGATATCTGTTTCCTTCTTCATGTTTGGGAATTTTTCAGCCATAATTTCATCAAATGCATTTTTGATCCTTTTCTCTCTCTCTTCTCCTTCTGGGCCACTTACAGTACCAGTGTTGGTATTCTTGATGTGGCACAGGTCCCTTAAACTGTTCTCATTTTCTTAATTTGTTCTTCTCTTTGTTGTTCTGATTAGGTGATTTCCATAATTCTGTCTTCCAGATCAGTTATGCATCTTCTGTATGAGCTAGGCAGCTGTTAATTCTTTCCAATGTGTTTTTCATTTCAGTTATTGTACTCTTCAGGTCTGACTGGTTCTTTTTTTATATTTTCCAATTCCTTGTTAAAATTCTCACTGTGTTCATCTATTCTTTTCCCTAATTCTGTTAGTGTTCTTATTACTAATTCTTTGAACTCCTTATCTGGTAAATTATTTCTGTTTCATTAGTGGGTTTTTTTTTTAAAGGGGTTTTCTCTTATTCTTTCATTTGAAACAAATTCCTCTGTCTTCTTATTTTGATTAACTTCTCTATGAAATTAGGTGAAATATTACCTATTTTGATCTTGAACCAGTATCCTTATGTGGAAGCATCCTTACACAGTCTGTGTGTTCCCAGTGGCTTTGTTTGGAGAGCTGGATCTGACATAAGCATGAATCATGTCTACCCCCAGGTCATGCTGGCGGCTATCACCTTGGTAGGAGGTAGGGCTGGAGATTGAAGGACTAGAGCTGGAGCTAGGTGTGAGCCTGGGTTTCTCCTCTTCTCAGTTGCCACCACCTCCCTATTGGGAGTGGGGTCTGTTCCCTAGTTACTAGAGCAGATGCCTTTAGGTTTGGGTCTGAGGTGGCTCCATTCCCTCTAAGTGTGTGCTCTCCCCACTCTCAGCAGCAGCATTCTTGCCCTAGAGGTGAGCTATGCTGGAGCAAGAGGGGCTATTGTGGGCACTTGGTGTGGGTAGAGGCATGAGCTGTGGTAGTCCTGGCCTCAGTCAGAGTTCCAGACCACTTCCTATGTGCTGCCTCCACAAGTGTCAGCAATGGCCACTCTTGCCCCATTCAGATGCCATTCTGGGTCTGAGCCAGCTCTGTCCCTCACAACTGCACACTCCCCTCAGCCACTACAGCCACTGCTCTAGTGTGGAGCTTTGCCATGGGACAAGAGTGACTAGAGCGGGCGCACGACTCAGGCTGGGGCTTGTGCTGGGGTGGTTGTGGGAAACTGGCCAGAGTCCTGGGCAGTTTCAGTCAGCTTCCTCCACCTTGTTTTGGGAGTAAGCAAGTGTGTGTGTGTGCTCTTCACAAGCAGAGTCTAGGTTTCTTAGAGCCCTCTTGTTTGTCCCACTGATTTTCAAACCAGCTAAGGGGACTCATCTTCCTGGTGTCAACCCCCCAGGTTTGGGTTACCCAATATGTGGCTCTACCTTAGATCCTTAGATCCTCAGGGAGGATCTCTGAGCTTGTGTAATCCCCCTCCTCATCTTTGTCCCCTACCAGGGGTGCCAGTCCTTACCTGATTGCTTCTCTTCCCTTCCTACTCAACTCTGTGTGGATCTTTCTTACAGCCTTGGTTGTACAAGAGTCTTTCTGCCAGTCTCCAGTTTGTTTTCAGTGAGAATTTTTCCATATGTAGATGTATTTTTGATGTGTTGTTGGGGGGAGGTGAGCTCCACATCCTTCTACTCTGCCATCTTGATCTCCCCGTGACAGGAATTCTTAACCCTTAGAGTCCTTAAGTCCAAGTGGAAACTAAGAAGTTAGCAATTGTGGACTGTTGGTTACGCTAGCATTCTGTTGATTGCCAAATTTATAAATACATTTAGTAATTTCTGGATGTATATTCTTCCTTATAGTAAATTTTTCAATGCCTCAGAATACATGTTTACTAATAAACCCAAATATCTTTAGTTCCTCTGTAAAAGGAAGCCAAAATTGGTTAAACCTATGTTCAGTAATTAATGTTTCAGTATTTTATCTTAGCTGAAAATGATCTAGCTATTCAATGAATAGCCATCATTTAACTTATCTCAATATAACTTTAAGATTTCAAGTTTTTTAAAGATTTAGAAACAATTTTTATGTAGACTTATCATAAAGCATAATTACTATTGAAAAATTCATTAATAAACTTTTCTATTATATCTATTTAATTTACTTATTCTTGGCAATCATGTTTAGATTACTTATGAAAGCTTCATGTGACATTAAATGCTAACCATCATCTTATCTTTCTTGCTGACAAATTATGTAACAGAGATAATGTGAGCTTATTTAACTTTTAGTAAACCGAGGTAGAATAAAAGTTGTATATCTATATTATATTTGAATACTGAAAACGAAAGACATTCCTGTTTTAATTAAACCAACAAACTTAAACTACCTTTTATTTACTAAATATATCCTAGATCACATGAACCTGAAAAACATTTCAGTAATTTCTATATTCCTGAGAGTATATTTAATTTAAGTCAATCAAACAGAGCTCTTTACAAATTAATTTTGGCAATACCACCCAGAGGTAGAAAAATATCACATATCTATAACATGCATACATAGACATACATAAACATACAGACAGATGCAAACAGAGATCTTACAGCTTTCATTTTAAAATTTTAGCCATGACACATATATGATAATGCAAAACTTACTAGTTTATAAAAGAACAGTTGGATCCAAATGGTGTATCTGGCAGATAGAATAAGTTCAGGTTACTTGCTCAGGTGGCTTAAACTTTTCACTAATATTTGTAGTGAAGGTTTTTAAGATTTTTTTATTCACCTAGTTTCCAAATAGCCTTTCTTTTTTTTCTCTCTTTTTTCCCCCTTCTGATAAGAATGACCTCCCTGAAGTTTGCATTTTAAAGAGATGGCCCTCAGTTCCTAGAGAAGACAGGGTAGAACATTTAAATATATCTCAAAGGCACAGAGAAAGAATACAAGTTTGTCCTAGAAGGGCTTTTGTTTCCTAATGCCTGAGTTTTTTCAATACCTACAAGCCTTTTGAGATGAAAACGGGATGTTTGGGGATTGGTAAAAAAGGATAGCTGAGATTTTTCGTTCTTGTAAAGACTCAATTTGTAAGACAAGTTGTACAAGTTGTCTTCAGTTTGTCAGGCAGTTTTTAATTCCTCAAAGATTGGGTTGAGGGACTTCCCTGGCGGTCCAGGGGTTAAGACTTTGCCTTCCAATGCAGGGGGTGTGGATTCGATCCCTCGTTGGGGAGCTAAGATCCCACATGCCTCGAGGCCAAAAAACCAAAACATAAAACAGAAGCAATATTGTAATTGCTTCAATAAGGACTTTAAAAATGGTCCACATCAAAAAATCTTAAAAAAAAAAAAGATTGTGTTGAAAACTTAGAGATATCAAGGAGCTAATCCACCATCTAAGTACATTATCTTCAATTTGCTTCTTTATATCTAGGAGAAGATCTTTACTAAGTTAGAAGTGAAAAGCTTCCTAGGTTCTCTTTGGAATGTTTCAGTAAATCCTCCCACAAAGGGTTCAGAATGTTTTTCTTTCCCTCTGGACATGTAGTTTCATTTTAGATTAGGGGCATGGCCGAAAAGGAAAGTTCCTATTAGGCTCTGAATATCAGCTTTTAATTTGGCCAAATTCTGGGAATTCCCCAGTGGTTAGGATTCCGTGCTTTCACTGCCTGCCGTGGGCCCACTGGATTCAGTCCCTGATCAGGGAACTAAGATCCTGCAAGCCACATGGTGGCTTTATTTTAAAATAAAATAAAATAAAAATTGGCCAATTTCTCACCATAAATCTACTTTAAAAAATCCTTTCAAATATCTTGTTAGGTTTTAGCCAGGACAAATAGTATGTACTCCTGACTGTACTGAACAACTCCATGGATGTAAGAAGTGTTCCCAAAGAGGGTGCAAAAGATACTACTTTCCCAAAATTCAAAGATAACGAAGAGAAAGAAAGACTTAGACAATTGTCCTGAGAGCTGGCAGCAGTTGGTTGTACCCTAGCTGTAAATGCAGTGCATTTCTGTCCAGCCATGTCTAGTCAGTGGGGTGTGAGCCACAATTCTACCTGGGCATTAAAAAAAAAAAAATTTATTGAAGTATACTTGATTTACAATGTGTGTTAATTACTGCTGTACAGTAAAGTGATTCAGTTATACCTATATATTATATACATTCTTTTTTTAATATTCTTTTCCATTATGGTTTATCATAGGATATTGAATATAGTTCTCTGTGCTATAGAGTAGGACCTTGTTGTTTATACATTCTATAGAAAAAAGCTTACATCTGCTAACCCCACCTCCCATTCCATCCCTCTCCCTTGGTAACCACCAGTCTATTCTCTATGTCTGTGATTCTGTTTCTGTTTCATAGATAAGTTCATTTGTGTCATAATTTAGATTCCGCATATAAGTGATACCATATGTTATATGTCTTTCCCCTTCTGACTTACTTCACTTAGTGTAATAATCTCTAGTTGCATCCATGTTGCTGCAAATGGCATTATTTCATTTTTTTATGGCTGAGTAGTATTCCATTGTATTGATATATATGTACCACTTCTTTATCCATTCATCTGTTGATGGAAGATTAGGTTCTTTCCATGTCTTGACTATTATGAATAGTGCTGCTATGAACATAGGGGTGCATGTATCTTTTTTGTTCTGTTTTTTTTTTCTTTTTTAACATCTTTATTGGAGTATAATTGCTTTAAAATGGTTTGTTAGTTTCTGCTTTATAACAAAGTGAATCAGTTATACATATACATATATCCCCATATCTCCTCCCCCTTGAGTCTCCCTCCCACCCACCCTATCCCATTCCTCTAGGTGGTCACAAAGCACTAAGCTGATCTCCCTGTGCTATGTGGCTGCTTCCCACTAGCTATCTACTTTACATTTGTTAGTATATATAAGTCCATGCCACTCTCTCACTTCATCGCAGCTTACCCTTCCCCCACCCCATGTCCTCCAGTCCATTCTCTATATCTGCGTCTTTATTCCTGTCCTGCCCCTAGGTTCTTCAGAACCATTTTTTTTTAAGATTCCATATATATGCGTTAGCATACGGTATTTATTTTTCTCTTTCTGACTTACTTCACTCTGTATGACAGATTCTAGGTCCATCCACCTCACTACAAATAACTCAATTTCGTCTCTTTTTATGGCTGAGTAATATTCCATTGTATATATGTGCCACATCTTTATGCTTTCATCTGTTGATGGACACTTAAGTTGCTTCCTTGTCCTGGCTATTGTAAATACAGCTGCAATGAACATTGTGGAACATGAATTTTTTTGAATTATGGTTTTCTCAGGGTTTATGCCCAGTAGTGGGATTGCTGGGTCATATGGTAGTCCTAATTTTAGTTTTTTAAGGAACCTCCATACTGTTCTCCATACTGGCTGTATCAATTTACATTCCCACCAACAGTGAAAGAGGGTTCCCTTTTCTCCACACCCTCTCCAGCATTTATTGTTTGTAGATTTTTTGATGATGGCTATTCTGAACAGTGTGAAGTGATACCTCATTGTAGTTTTGATTTGCATTTCTCTAATGATTAGTGATGTTGAGCATCTTTTCATGTGTTTGTTGACAATCTGTATATCTTCTTAGGAGAAATGTCTATTTAGGGCTTCTGTCCATTTTTGGATTGGGTTGTTTGTTTTTTTGATATTGAGCTGCATGAGCTGCTTGTATATTTTGGAGATTAATCCTTTGTCAGT
>NC_041229.1:17736900-17746618 GCF_002837175.3 Physeter macrocephalus | reverse complement strand
ATAGTCTGAAGTCAGGTAGCCTGATTCCTCCAGCTCCATTTTTCGTTCTCCAGATTGCTTTGGCTATTTGGGGTCTTTTGTGTTTCCATACAAATTGTGAAATTTTTTGTTCTAGTTCTGTGAAAAGTGCCATTGGTAGTTTGATAGGGATTACACTGAATCTGTAGATTGCTTTGGGTAGTAGAGTCATTTTCACAATGTTGATTCTTCCAATCCAAGAACATGGTATATCTCTCCATCTGTATCATCTTTAATTTCTTTCATCAGTGTCTTATAATTTTCTGCATACAGATCTTTTGTCCCCTTAGTTAGGTTTACTCCCAGGTATATTATTCTTTTTGTTGCTGTGGTAAATGGGAGTGTTTCCTTAATTTTGCCTTCATATTTTTCATCATTAGTGTGTAGGAATGCAAGTGATTTCTGTGCATTAATTTTGTATCCTGCTGCTTTACCAAATTCATTGATTAGCTCTAGTAGTTTTCTGGTAGCATCTTTAGGATTCTCTATGTATAGTATCATGTCATGTGCAAACAGTGACAGTTTTACTTCTTCCTTTCTGATCCGGATTCCTTTTATTTCTTTTTCTTCTGTGATTGCCGTGGCTAAGACTTCCAAAACTATGTTAAATAACAGTGGTGAGAGTGGGCAACCTCGTCTTGTTCCTGATCTTAGAGGAAATGGTTTCAGTTTTCACCATTGAGAACGATGTTTGCGGTGGGTTTGTCATATATGGCCTTTATTATGTTGAGGTAGCTTCCCGCTATGCCTACTTTTGGGAGAGTTTTTATCATAAATGAGTGTTGAATTTTGTTGAAAGCTTTTTCTGCATCTGTTGAGATGATCATATGGTTTTTATCCTTCAATTTGTTAATATGATGTATCACATTGATTAATTTGTGTATATTGAATAATCCTTGCATTGCTGGGATAAACCCCACTGGATCATGGTGTATGATCCTTTTAATGTGCTGTTGGATTCTGTCTGCTAATATTTTGTTGAGGATTTTTGCATCTGTGTTCATCAGTGATATTGGCCTGTAGTTTTCTTTATTTGTGACATCTTTGTCTGGTTTTGGTATCAGGGTGATCGTGGCTTCATAGAATGAGTTTGAGAGTGTTTCTCCCTCTGCTATGTTTTGGAAGAGTTTGAGAAGAATAGGTGTTAGCTCTTCTCTAAATGTTTGATAGAATTTGCCTGTGGAGACATCTGGTCCTGGGCTTTTGTTTGTTGGAAGATTTTTAATCACAGTCTCAATTTCAGTGCTTGTGATTGGCCTGTTTATATTTTCTTTTTCTTCCTGGTTCAGCCTCGGAAGGTTGTGCTTTTCTAAGAATTTGTCCATTTTTTCCAGGTTGTCCATTTTATTGGCATATAGTTGCTTGTAGTAATCTCTCATGATCCTTTGTATTTCTGCAGTGTCAGTTGTTACTTCTCCTTTTTATTTCTAATTCAGTTGATTGAGTCTTCTCCCTTTTTTCTTGATAAATCTGGCTAATGGTTTATCAATTTTGTTTATCTTCTCAAAGAACTAGCTTTTAGTTTTATTGATCTTTGCTATTGTTTCCTTCATTTTTTTTTCCTTCATTTTTTTCCCCATTTATTTCTGATCTGATTTTTATGATTTCTTTCCCTCTGCTAACTTTGGGTGTTTTTTTTTTGTTCTTTTTTTCTCTAATTGCTTTAGGTGTAAAGTTAGGTTCTTTATTTGAGATTTTTCTTGTTTTTTGAGGTAGGATTATATTGCTATAAACTTCCTTCTTAGAAGTGGTTTTGCTGCATCCCATGGGTTCTGGGTCATCGTGTTTTCATTGTCATTTTTCTCTAGGTATTTTTTAATTTCCTCTTTGATTTCTTCAGTGATCTCTTGGTAATTTAGTAGTGTATTGTTTAGCCTCCATGTGTTTGTATTTTTTACAGTTTTTTTTTTCCTGTAATTGATGTCTAGTCTCATAGCATTGTGGTCAGAAATGATACTTGATATGATTTCCATTTTCTTATATTTACCAAGGCTTGATTTGTGATCAAAGATATGGTCCCTCCTGGAGAATGTTCCATGAACACTTGAGAAGAAAGTGTATTCTGTTGTTTTTGGATGGAATGTCCTGTAAATATCAATTAAGTCCATCTTGTTTAATGTGTCATTTAAAGCATGTGTTTCCTTATTTATTTTCATTTTGGATGATCTGTCCATTGGTGAAAGTGGGGTGTTAAAGTCCCCTACTATGATTGTGTTACTGTCGATTTCCCCTTTTATGGCTGTTAGTATTTGCCTTATGTATTGAGGTGCTCCTATGTTGCATGCATAAATATTTACAATTGTTAGATCTTCTTCTTGGATTGATACCTTGATCATTATGTAGTTTTCTTCTTTGTCTCTTTTAGTAGTTTTTACTTTAAAGTCTATTTTGTCTGATATGAGAATTGCTACTCCAGCTTTCTTCTGATTTCCATTTGCATGGAATATCTTTTTCCATCCCCTCACTTTCAGTCTGTATGTGTCCCTAGGTCTGAAGTGGGTCTCTTGTAGACAGCATATATATGGGTCTTGTTTTTGTATCCATTCAGCCAGTCTATGTCTTTTGGTTGGAGCATTTAATCCATTTACATTTAAGGTAATTATCGATATGTATGTTCCTGTTACCATTTTCTTAATTGTTTTGGGTTTGTTATTGTAGGTCTTTTCCTTCTCTTGTGTTTCCTACCTACAGAAGTTCCTTTAGCATTTGTTGTAAAGCTGTTTTTGTGGTGCTGAATTCTCTTACCTTTTGCTGTCTGTAAAGGTTTTTAAAATTTCTCCGTCGAATCTGAATGTGATCCTTGCTAGGTAGAGTAGTCTTGGTTGTAGGTTTTTCACTTTCATCTCTTTAAATATGTCCTGCCACTCCCTTCTGGTTTGCAGAGTTTTTGCTGCAAAATCAGCTGATAACCTTATGTGGATTCCCTTGTATGTTATTTGTTTCTTTTCCCTTGCTGCTTTTAATATTTTTTCTTTGTATTTAATTTTTGATAGTTTGATTAATATGTGTCTGGTGTGTTTCTCCTTGGATTTATCCTGTATGGGACTCTGTGCACTTCCTGGATTTGATTGACTATTTCCTTTCTCATGTTAGGGAAGTTTTCAACTATACTCTCTTCCAATATTTTCTCAGACCCTTTCTTTTTCTCTTCTTCTTCTGTGATCCCTATAATTCGGATGTTCGTGTGTTTAATGTTGTCCCAGAGGTCTCTGAGACTGTCCTCAATTCTTTTCATTCTTTTTTCTTTATTCTTCTCTGCAGTACTCCTTTCCACTATTTTGTCTTCCAGGTCACTTATCCGTTCTTCTGGCTCAGTAATTCTGCTATTGATTCCTTCCAGAGAATTTTAAATTTCATTTAGTGTGTTGTTCATCATTGTTTGTTTGCTCTTTAGTTCTTTTAGGTCCTTGTTAAACGTTTCTTGTATTTTCTCCATTCTATTTCAAAGATTTTGGATGATCTTTATATCATTACTCTGAATTGTTTTTCAGGTAGACTGCCGATTTCCTCTTCTTTTCTTTGGTCTGGTGAGTTTTAACCTTGCTCCTTCATCTGCTGCATATTTCTGTCTTCTCATTTTGTTTAACTTACTGTGTTTGGGGTCTCCTTTTTTGCAGGCTTCAGGTTCATATTTCCCGTTGTGTCTGCCCCCAGTGGGTGACGTTGATTCAGTGGGTTGTGTATGCTTCCTGTGGAGGAGTCTGGTGCCTGTGTTCTGGTCGGTGGGGCTGGATCTTGTCTTTCTAGTGGGCAGGACCATGTCCAGTGGTGTGTTTTGGGGTTTCCGTGAAGTTAGTATGATTTTAGGCAGCCTCTCTGCTAATGGGTGGGTTTGTGTTCCTGTCTTGCTAGTTGTTTGGCATGGGGCATCTAGCAGTAGAGTTTGCTGGCCGTTGGGTGGAGCTGGGTCTTAACGTTGAGACGGAGATCTCTGGGAGAGCTCTCACTGATTGATACTACATGGGCCCAGGAAGTCTCTGGTGGTCCAATGTCCTGATCTTGGCTCTCCCACCTTGGAGGCTCAGGCCTGACACCAGGCCAGAGCACCAAGTCCCTGTGAGCCACATGGCTCAGAAGATAAGGGAGAAAAAAAAGAAAGAAATAATAATAATAAATAAATAAATAATAAATTGAAAAAAATTATTAAAATAAAAAAAAATAAAAAAACAAAAGAAGAGAGCAACCAAACCAATAAACAAATACACCAATGATAACAAGTGCTAAATACTAAACTAAGATAAACATAAAAATCAGAAACAAATCAGTTGCTGACAGCAAGCTGCAAGTCTACAGTTGCTTCCAAATCCACCGCCACAGTTTTGGGATGATTCACTGTGTATTCAGGTATTCCGCAGATTCAGGGTACATCAAGTTGATTGGGGGGATTTAATCCACTGCTCCTGAGTCTGCACAGAGGAATTTCCCATTCTCTTCTTTGTTCACACAGCTCCTGGGGTTCAGCTTTTGTTTTGGCCCCACCTCTGCGTGTATGTTGCCCTCAAGTATCTGTTCCCCACCCAGACAGGAGGGGGTTAAAGCAGTGGCTGATTAGGAGGCTCCTGCTCTTTCACGCCGTGGGGTAGGGGTACGGTAGTTATAATTGGAATGCGGGGTGAGCCTGTGGTGGCAGAGGCCGGCATGACATTACAACAGCCTTGGGCATGCCGTGTGTTCTCCTGGGAAGTTGTCCCTGGATCACGGGGCCCTGGCAGTGGTGGGCTGCACAGGCTCCTGGGGGGGCAGGATGTAGATAGTGACCTGTGCTTGCATACAGGATTCTTGGTGACTGCAGCAGCAGTGTTAGCATTTCATGCTTGTCTCTGGGGTCTGAGCTGATAGACGTGGCTTATGCCCATCTCTGAAGCTCATTTAGGCGGTGCTCTGAATCCTCTCTCCTCGCACATCCCGAAACAATGGTCTCTTGCCTCTTAGGCAGTTCCAGACTTTTTCTCGGACTCCCTCCCAGCTAGCTGTGGCGCACTAACCCCCTTCAGGCTGTGTTCACGCAGCCATCCCCAGTCCTCTCCCTGGGATCTGACCTCTGAAGCCCAAGCCTTAGCTCCCAGCCCCAACCCGTCCCGGCGGGTGAGCAGACAAGCCTCTCAAGCTGGTGAGTGCTGGTCAGCACCGATTCTCTGTGCAGGAATCTCTCCCCTTTGCCCTCTGCACCCCTGTTGCTGCGCTCTCTTCCGTGGCTCTGAAGCTTCCTCCCCACTACCCCCATCTCCGCCATGAAGGGACTTCCTAGTGTGTGGAAACTTTTCCCCCTTCACAGCTCCCTCCCAGAAATGCATGTCCTGCCCCTATTCTTTTGTCTCTGTTTTTTCTTTTTTCTTTTGCCCTACCCAGGTACGTGGGGAGTTTCTTGCCTTTTGGGAGGTCTGAGGTTTTCTGCCAGCATTCAGTAGGTGTTCTGTAGGAGTTGTTCCACATGTAGATGTATTTCTCATGTATTTGTGGGGAGGAAGGTGATCTCCACGTCTTACTCCTCTATCTTGAAGGTCCCCCCTGTAAGTTATTTCTATACATGTTCTTCTCTTTGGTTGGATTGTGAGTACTTTCTGGCAGGGATCAAATCTTATTCTTTTTTGTTTTTCTAAGTTTGTCAAGCCTTTTATGGTAACCACTTGTATCAATATCATTGTTTATATTCTAAAGGAGCAAATATTTTCTGGCAACACAAACGGTACAACTCATATGTCCATATTCTCTTTTCCCTTTTAAGGCTGCAGTCATCAATAGATAAAGGTGAAAAATACAAACTGTGTCCCTAAATTCTTCATTTCTGAGTCAGAGCATCAAAATATTTTGGGATACACATCTCATGGCCTTTGACAGATCGGATGAATCTTGGAGGCTCTGTGTCATATCATGGATTTATTGTCCTAAAAGAGAATATGTCTCTATTACATGCCATGTCATTTTATACATAAACCTCTTCCTAATTCTAAATAGGTGGATATTAGCAACTATTGCATCTAGTTTCCTCCCTGGCAAATGTGAAAGGAATCTTTTTGTTATTCATCACATACAGACCGAGCTATTGATATATTCTGGGCATTGTTCTAGATGCTGTGGGCAAAACATCTAGTGAACAATGCAAGGCCCTTACAGTTAGGGAGCTTAGAATCTAGCATTGAGTAGAACAGGTAAAAATCACATATATGACCTAACTTAATGAGAGCATTTTGGATAGTGATACATAGTCATATGAAAAGAGAACATGGCCAAGTAATTAACTAATGGAGAGATGGAGAGACCTACTTCTATATTGTGTGGTCAGGAAGAATGATCTCTCAGTAGATAGTTGACTGGAGACTGGACTGACAAGAAGACAGCCTTGTGGATCATTGGAAGGAAATTTAGAAGCCATTGAAAGATTTTACCTAAGGATATGAAATAATCTGATTTCCATTTTAGAAGATCAATCTGGCTGCTTTGTAGAGATTGACTTGTGAAGCGTCAAGATTTTAAGCAGAAAGACCAGTCATTTCCTAAATCCAGGAAAGAAGTGGTATAGCTTGGTCTAGGATGGTGGCAATGGAAGTAGAGAAGAAGAGACAGATTTTCTACATATATTTTAAGAAAATATGGCAGGACTTTGGAATGAGTGAAAGAAATGGATGAATCAAGGATAGCTTCTAATTACTGTATGATTCTTACTAACATTTTTTGAATTGGAGAAGACTGGGGACAAATGTGTTCTGGAATATAAATAAAGAATTCCATCTTGGTCATGTTGGGTTTGAGATGCCTCCTAGATAGGTAAATGGAGAGTTAAGTAAGCAATGGGATATGCAAGTCCTAAGCTCAGTGGAGAGATCAGACCTGGAGACACATATTTAGAAGTCATTGAATACAGGTAGTATGTAAACCCGAGAGTGGATATCACCCAGAATGAGGGCATAGATAGAACAAAGCAGGTGGTAGGGCTGAACCCCAGGGTATTCCAAATTTAGAGTCCAAGGGTGGAATTAGCAAAGGAGAGTGGGAGGGAACCTCCAGGGAGGCAGGAGGAAAACACAGAAAGAGTCATGTCCCACAAAAAAGGAAAGTGAGGGTTTAAATAAAGAAGGTTTTTTCAACTTGGTTAAATTCTACTGAGAGGCTAAACTGGTTGAAGATAGAGAAGAGGCCATTAGGATGGACAATATGAAGGTGACTTCAACAAGAGCAATGTAGAACACAAGCCCAGCTGGGATATGTTGTAATAGAGAAGAGGAGGTAGTGAGGACATTTTCAAGAAGGTATTGTGCAAAGAGGAGAAGATATGTGTCAATATCTGAAAAGAAAAGTAATATCAGGGGATATATATAATTTCTACTTATAATTTCTATTTTTTTTTGCTTTGTAGTCTCCTATTTATTTCGTAAAATATTAGCTCTTTACCATATCATTAGAAATTTTATTTTTTTATTAAAATTTTTTATTGCAATATAGTTGATTTACAATGTTGTGTTAGTTTCTTCTGTAAAGCAAAGTGAATCCACTATACATGCACATATATCCATTCAATTTTAGATTCTTTTCCCATATAGGTCATTACAGAGTATTGAATAGAGTTCCCTGTCCTATACCATAGGCCCTTATTAGTTATCTATTTTATATATAGCAGTGTGTATATGTCAATCCCAATCTCCCAATTTATCCCTCCCCCTCTTATCCCCTGGTTTCTTTTCTACATCTGTGACTCTACTTCTGTTTTGTAAATAACATTTGTATCCTTTTATTTAAGATTCCACATGTAAGAGATATCATATGATATTTGTCTTTCTCTGTCTGTACTTCACTCAGTGTGACAATCTCTAGGTCCATCCATGTTGCTGGAAATGGTATTATTTTGTTCTTTATTTAATGGCTGAGTAATATTCCATTGTATATATGTATCACTTCTTCTTTATCCATTCCTCTGTTGATGGACACTTAGGTTGCTTCCTTGTCCTGGCTATGGTAAATAGTGCTGCAGTGAACATTGGGGTGCATGTATGTTTTCGAATTATGGTTTTCTCTAGGTATACGCCCAGGAGTGGGATTGCTGGGTCGTATGGTAGTTCTATTTGTAGTTTTTTAAGGAGTCTCCATACTGTTCTCTGTAGTGGCTGTTACCAATTTACATTCCCACCAACAGTGCAAGAGGGTTCCCTTTTCTCCACACCCTCTCCAGCATTTATTGTTTGTTGATTTTTTGATGATGGCCATTCTGACCAGTGTGAGTTGGTACCTCATTGTGGTTTTGACTTGCATTTCTCTAATAATTAGTAATGTTGAGCATCTTTTCAGGTGTTTTTTGACCATCTGTATGTCTTCTTTGGAGCAATGTCTGTTTAGGTCTTCCACCCATTTTTTTAATTGGGTTGTTAGTTTTTTTGATATTGAGCTGCATGAGCTGTTTGTATATTTTGGAGATTAATCCCTTGTCGGTCGCTTCATTTGCAAATATTATCTCCCATTCTGAGGGTCATCCTTTTGTTTTGTTTATGGTTTCCTCTGCTGTGCAAAAGCTTTTTTTAATTAAAAATTAATTAATTAATTAATTAATTTTTGGCTGTATTGGGTCTTTGTTGCTGCACACGGGCTTTCTCTAGTTGTGGTGAGCAGGGGCTACTCTTCGTTGTGGTGTGCCAGGCTTCTCATTGTAGTGCCTTCTTATTGTTGTGGAGCATGGACTCCAGGTGCATGGGCTTCAGTAGTGGCACACAGGCTCAGTAGTTGTGGCTCATGGGCTTTGTTACTGCACGATATGTGGGATTTTCCTGGACCAGGGCTCAAACCAGTGTCCCCTGCATTGGCAGGTGGATTCTTAACCACTGTGCCACCAGAGAAGTCCCTATGCAAAAGCTTTTAAGTTTAATTAGATCCCATTTATTTATTTTTGTTTTTATTTTCATTACTCTAGGAGGTGGCTCAGAAAAGATCTTGCTGCAGTTTATGTCAAAGAGTGTTTTGCCTATGTTTTCCTCTAAGAGTTTTATAGTGTCTGGCCTTATATTTAGGTTTTAATCCATTTTGAGTTTATTTTTGTGTATGGTGTTTGGGAGTGTTCTAATTTCATTCTTTTACATGCAGTTGTCCAGTTTTCCCACACCACTTATTGAAGAGGCTGTCTTTTCCCCATTGTATATTCTTCTTCTTTGTCATACATTAGGTGACCATAGGTGTGTGGGTTTATCTCTGGGCTTTCTATCCTTTTCCATTGATCTATATTTCTATTTTTGTGCCAGTACCATACTGTTTTGATTACTGTAGCTTTGTAGTATAGTCTAAAGTCTGGGAGCCTGATTCCTCCAGTTACGATTTTCTTTCTGCAGATTGCTTTAGCTATTCAGGGTCTTTTGTGTTTCCATACAAATTGTGAAATTTTTTGTTCTAATTCTGTGAAAAATGCCATTAGTAATTTGATAGGGATTGCATTAAATCTGTAGATTGCTTTGTGTAGCATAGTCGTTTTCACAATATTGATTCTTCCAATCCAAGAACATGGTATATCTCTTCATCCGTTTTTGTCATCTTTTATTTCTTTCATCAGTATCTTACAGTTTTCTGAGTACAGGTCTTTTGCCTCCATAGGTAGGTTTATTCCTAGGTTTTTTTTTTTTTTTTTTTTTGATGCAGTGGTAATTGGGATTGTTTCCTTAATTTCTCTTTCTGATCTTTCATTGTTAGTGTATAGGAATGCAAGAGATTTCTGTGCATTAATTTT
>NC_041229.1:17734114-17735413 GCF_002837175.3 Physeter macrocephalus | reverse complement strand
TCATCTTTTATTTCTTTCATCAGTATCTTACAGTTTTCTGAGTACAGGTCTTTTGCCTCCATAGGTAGGTTTATTCCTAGGTTTTTTTTTTTTTTTTTTTTTGATGCAGTGGTAATTGGGATTGTTTCCTTAATTTCTCTTTCTGATCTTTCATTGTTAGTGTATAGGAATGCAAGAGATTTCTGTGCATTAATTTTGTATCCTGCAACTTTACCAAATTCATTGATGTGCACTAGTAGTTTTCTGGTAGTATCTTTCGGATTTTCTGTGTATAGTACCATGTCATCTGCAAATGATGACAGTTTTACTTCTTCTTTGCCAATTTGGATTCCTTCTAATTCTTTTTCTTCTCTGATTGCTGTGGCTAGGACTTCTAAAACTATGTTGAATAATAGTTGTGAGAGTGGACATTATTGTCTTGTTCTTGATATTAGAGGAAATGCTCTCAGAAAAGATCTTGCTGCAGTTTATGTCAAAGAGTGTTTTGCCTATGTTTTCCTCTAAGAGTTTTATAGACATTATTGTCTTGTTCTTGATATTAGAGGAAATGCTTTCAATTTTTCACCATTGAGAATGATGTTTGCTGTGGGTTTGGCATATATGGTTTTTATTATGCTGAGGTAGGTTCCCTCTGTGGTCAGTTTCTGGAGAGTTTTTATAATAAATGGGTGTTGAATATTGTCAAAAGCTTTTTTTTTGCATCTATTGAGATGATAATATGGTTTTTATTCCTCAATTTGTTAATGTGGTGTATCACATTGATTGATTTGCGTATATTGAAGAATCCTTGCATTCCTGGGAGAAATCCCACTTGATCATGTACCATACTGTTTTGATTACTGTAGCTTTGTAGTATAGTCTAAAGTCTGGGAGCCTGATTCCTCCAGTTACGATTTTCTTTCTGCAGATTGCTTTAGCTATTCAGGGTCTTTTGTGTTTCCATACAAATTGTGAAATTTTTTGTTCTAATTCTGTGAAAAATGCCATTAGTAATTTGATAGGGATTGCATTAAATCTGTAGATTGCTTTGTGTAGCATAGTCGTTTTCACAATATTGATTCTTCCAATCCAAGAACATGGTATATCTCTTCATCCGTTTTTGTCATCTTTTATTTCTTTCATCAGTATCTTACAGTTTTCTGAGTACAGGTCTTTTGCCTCCATAGGTAGGTTTATTCCTAGGTTTTTTTTTTTTTTTTTTTTTGATGCAGTGGTAATTGGGATTGTTTCCTTAATTTCTCTTTCTGATCTTTCATTGTTAGTGTATAGGAATGCAAGAGATTTCTGTGCATTAATTTT
>NC_041229.1:17718722-17733701 GCF_002837175.3 Physeter macrocephalus | reverse complement strand
TGATTTGCGTATATTGAAGAATCCTTGCATTCCTGGGAGAAATCCCACTTGATCATGGTGGATGATCCTTTTAATGTGTTGTTGGATTCAGTTTGCCAGTATTTTGTTGAAGATTTTTGTGTCTATGTTCATCAGTGATATTGGCCTGTAATTTTCTTTTTGTGTGTGATATCTTTGTCTGGTTTTGGTATCAGGATGATTGTAGCCTTATAGAATGAACTTGGGAGTATTCCTTTCTCTGTAATTTTTTGGAATAGTTTGAGAAGGATTGGTATTAACTCTTCTCTAAATATTTGATAGAATTCGCCTGTGAAGCCATCTGGTCCTGGACTTTTGTTTGTTGGAAGATTTTTTTTTTTTTTTGGTACACAGGCCTCTCACTGCTGTGGCCTCTCCCACTGCAGAGCACAGGCTCCAGACGCACAGACTCAGCGGCCATGGCTCACGGGCCCAGCCGCTCTGTGGCATGTGGGATACTTCCGGACCGGGGCACGAACCCATGTCCCCTGCATCAGCAGGCGGCCTCCCAACCACTGCGCCACCAGGGAAGCCCTTGTTGGAAGATTTTTAATCACTGTTTCATTTTCAGTACTTATGATTGTTCTGTTCATATTGTCTATTTCTCCCTGGTTCAGTCTTGGAAGGTTGTACCTTTCTAAGAATTTGTCCATTTCTTCCATGTTTTCCATTTTATTGTCGTATATTTCCTTTAGTAGTATCTTATGATCCTTTGTATTTCTGTGCTGTCTGTTGTAAGCTTCTCCTTTTTCATTTCTGATTTTATTGAGTTGAGTCCTCTCCCTATTTTTATTGATGAGTATGGATCAATGTTTATCAATTTTGTTTATGTTCTCAAAGATCCAGCTTTTAGTTTCATTGATCTTGCTATTCTTTTCTTCATATCTATTTCATTCGTAACTGCTCTGATCTTTATGATTTCTTTCCTTCTACCTACTTTGGCTTTTGTTTGTTCTCCTTTCTCTAGTTGCTTTAGTTGTAAGGTTTGTTTGTTTGTTTGAGATTTTCTTGTTTCTTGAGGTAAGATTGTATTGCTATAAACTTCCCTCTTAGAACTGCTTTTGCTGCATCCCATAGGTTTTGGATCATCGTGTTTTTGTTGTCTTTGTCTCTAGGTATTTTTGATTTCCTCTCTGATTTTTTCAGTGTTCCATTGGTTATTTAGTAACATATTGTTTAGCCTCTGTTTACTTTTTTTTTAAAGACGCAAACTATCATAACTATTATTAGAGCATGGTCTTGTTGTTTCCTAAGGAAATGGCCCAGTAAAAAGGAGTGGGTTGATGACTGTGACAGTTATCAATGCATTGCCTCTCAGCTCCAAATTCACCCGTCAATATATTCTCTGCAGTGACAGAGAGAATTATTTTAAGTACCTCTCCTTAAGGTGAGCATGTTGTCGAGTTTTGTCATTAGAGGGCACTGGAGGGACAGTACAGGAGGAAGGCGCTATCCCCTGTCACTGCCTACAACAGTGGGTGGGCATTGTAAGTATGGAGACTTCCAGTGGAGCTCTTCTTGTCTTGTTCCTAGAAGCAGGAAATTTCTCAGTGACCTTGTAGGCTTGTCCTTTCCTAACAATAACTTTCCCTTGCTTTCGTACACAGAAAATGACAATCTGTGGCTTCCTGACAGTGAAGGCCTCCTGCTTTCATAGGCCCTGATTCCCTTTGCAGGTCCCTGGGCAGGTCAGCTGTCCCGGCCCCCACCTGCTTTACATGCCCACGCCCCTGCTTGCTGATCACCCGTATTCCATCTGCACTACAGAGGGTCGCTTTCTGCTTGCCCAGCAATTGCAGACCATCTGTGACCTGGACAAACCAGTGATCTTCTCCGCTGCCCAGTGGGCTGAACTACATCCTCCTCAGCAGGGTCTGAATTCCAGCCTTGGGGAGGGCCCATTCCAAGTTGCTCCTTCCTTGGATACCCTTTCTCTTCCCTAAGGGTACAATATAGAGTTTCCTTCTATCTTACAGTCACTCGTTTATCAGAGTAATAATTTTTTATATCAGAAATCCTCTGTTTAGCCTACTGTGTGGTTTCTACCTCCTAATTGGATCTATACAATACAATGGCAAGAGAGATTATAACTGCAGGAATTCAGCACCAACTAGTTCTTTGAATATACCACTTTTTGAAGCCTCCTCCTTGGAAAGATCCTCATACATGTAATTTTTAATCTTCTCAGTATACTCTTTAACATCCTTACCTCTTGATAATAATCATTTCCCTTGGAAATTTTTACCTCTTTGTTTCCTTTAGAAATATTTATCCATCTTGTCTAAGAATCCATTCTGTCCAAAAGGCTGTGTGCCAGTCATTTTTACTTGTTTCTCTCATTGGGAGACCAGTTTGCAGTTGCTACAGACATACTGTGCAAGCATCTCAGACAGGAAATGACCCACCAAACATCAAGCAGACATGGCAACAGTTACTCTGTGTTTATAATGATTCATTCTGAGAAAAACTGATTCATTTTTGGGAAGAACTGAAATCATTTTGGATTTCCCCTAGAAAGTGCTAACTTCTGAGGTCCATCATTCTGAATGCATTACCCTGAGCTTGCACTTCCTCTTAGGGTTCACACATTACAAACAAATACTTCTCCTCTTTTCTTTTCTTTCAAAAAAAAAAAAATCTCTGGGCCACGTTCTAATTTTAGTCACTCTTCTAAAATTATAGTCCTCTGTGTTCTCTAAAAAAATCTGCTCCTTTAGCAAGACCTTCAGTGACCCTTGGCAACCTTATCCAATTGGAGAGTGGTAATGGAAAGTCACTTTATTAATAAAAGAAAACAGATGCTGTTCCAAAGTTCCATGGTTTCACAACTCTTGTTCATTCTGACGTTAGCAACTATAGCAGTCTGTGATGATGCCTGAGTTATGTTACCAGTCCCTCTCTCCCTCCCTCCCTTCTTTCTTTCCTTCTTTTCTCTCTCTCCCTTCCTCCCTCCTTATTCTTTCCCTCCCTCCCTCCCTCCCTTTCTTTATTTTCTTCCTTCTCTTTCTTTTTCTCCTCTTTTCTTCCTTCTCTCCTTCTCCCTTTTCCTTCCTTTTCTCCCTCCCTCAGTTGCCTTCCCATTATAATTAGGATAGAATTCAAACTCCTTGCCATAGACTACAAAGGCCACATGTGATCTGGCCCCTATCTTCCTCTCTAACTTCTTCTCCCTCCATATTTCTCGCACTGACAATACTCCAGGCATAATGGTCTCCTGTTCTTTAAATAAACCAAGCTCCATCATGTCTCAGGGGTTTGGCACTTGCCATTCTTTCTTAAGGATCGCTGTCTTCACTTTGTCTCATGGATGCCTCCTTTCCATTATTTTGATCTCCCTTGTAATGTCTTCTCCTCTGAGATGCCTTTTTGAACTGTTCTAATTAGTCACCTCCATCACCACCATGCTGTCACTCTGCATCACATTACCCTATTATATACTTTGTTCATACTACTTTAGTAGTGTGGGATTATTTTATATCTTTTTTGTTTATCTTTTTCCTTTATTACAATATAAATTCTTTGATGGCAAAGAATTCATGTGCCTTTTGGACCACTGTATCCCTAAAGACTCGAATAGTTCCTGACACGTGATAAGGTACTTAATATTTTTGACCATCTGTTTACTGGGCACTGAACTGTGAATTGTGGTTCATGGGCAAATAAGCAGAAAAATTATTATCCCTTTCCTGGAGGAAACTGGATAAATGGATTTAAGATATTCCTATTATAATTGTCTTTTCCTAGATGGAGCAAGAGTAGGTCAGGGGCCCAGTGATATCTGGGGCATGGTTTAGAGGGAAAAATTAAGGAAGAATATTATACCAAAATACTTTATAATAATTATATCACCCTATTCAACTGAAATTCTCATAACATTCTTTTTCGGTCAAATTTTGGGAAGGCCTATTACAATGCAAGTGAGCGTGATTAAAATAGTAACCCATATGTGTAGATTATAGAAACCAATGTTGTTGATTATCTACATTATGGTTTTCAAACATTTTAAGTGGTAGAACCTTTTTTTCAAATCAAAAGCCTACCCAGAAGCCCAATAAACATGGGTAAAAATGGCTGATATTCTGGCTGAAATGGTGTGGAAGAATTGGTACCCTGCACACCAAGCACTTCTCCTAACTCCTGTCCCTCCAGGCAGTACCTGCAGCACCACCCAGAGCTGCACAGAGCAAGGTTTGAAAATCACAAATCTCAAACTAACTCCTTCGTTTCGGAAACTGAGGCCCAGAGAGCTGAAGTGACTTATCTAAAGTTATGTAATTACTGTCAACAAAAGGACTGAAGCCCAGCTCTCTGAATCCTAGAGCACTGTGCTTTCAACTGTTTTATCTGGTATTCCTGAAGGGTAAATTCTATAGAATAGATTAGCTCCTAGCAGTGGGAGTCCCTCTAGGGAGAGAAATGTCAGAGGCTTTCAGTATCCAGAGGGTCTTGCTTCAAATTCTGCTGCTCCTTCAGGACTGTGTACATGGAGCATTGCCTCAAAAGACTTCTCTTCCCACTTGGAAATCATCTGAACTTGTCTCATAAATAAGGAAATGGGACTACATTCTCCAAATATTTATTTTATAATGACTTTATTGCTCTGAATTTTCATGCATCACAGAGAACTTTTAATCATTAGGTGTCTTGACTTCCTGCTTATGAAAAGTGGCATGACTCTGATCAAGAAGGGTAGCTCCTTTTCATAAGTATTTTTGTGTTTATTTGTAAGTGGAAGCCCAAATTAGAAATAACTGATTTGGTTGAGTTGCTGGTTAATAAATCAGCCATAGTGCAGATTTTCTCTTGCTAATTGAGAGTTCACAGCCAACAGCATCTGGCATGATAGCAAACACTTAATAGATGTCTTTAATTAAGTGAATAAATTAAAGTGATATGTTTTATCTAGCAAATAAAGTTTAACAATATATTAATCTGATTTCTGACTACAGATTCGGGTGGGTGGACATTATTTGTGCCATATACAATTGTTATATCCCAGGCATCAATAATGCCCACATTGAGATCCTGAAAAATGTCCTTTATGGCAAGATACTGGATGTAACCGTGAAAGTCACTAAATCTCTCCACATCACTGTGCATCTCCCTGATGTTTTCTGCCTTGATGATAACCACAGTGCCTGGGCTTCTCAGAAGAAGGCGCTGAACTGCGTCATGGACACTGAGGGCTCTTCGGATAAAAACATCAATGGGAAAGGGTCTGAAGTGCTGGCCCAGAGAAATAACAATGATAGTATTTTTTTCTCCTCCAGTTCTGTCAACAACCCGAGCGATGTACTCAATCGCTCTGACTGAATAGGTCAGTGATCCAATCAAGGGGTAACCATGATTTTGCCACTGGATGTTGATATTCTTGTCCAAGTCCACAGCAAACTGGTTTTGAAAATTTCCAGATTCATGCAGATCCACTGACTTCAGGGCTGATGACAAATAGGCAATCCCAAAATGAAAGGGAAAAAAAGTTACAAAGGTCATAAAAATAGAAGAAAAGATTTGGTGTTTATGATTAAATAAGTTAATCCTGACTAATTTATTATAGGTTTAAATGAGAGAATAGTTTGAAAATTATTGAGCAACCAAAAGTGTTATACAAATCAGAAATTATATCTGCCCCTCTGTAGAACCATGTAGAACCAAATCGACTGGCGATGGTGAGCACTGAGATCACTTCACTGGAGGATGATGGAGTCACTTTTGTGGGTACTAGTTTTGTACATTTTGCTAACTATAGACTAAGTTCATTTGAAGATAGAGAAAGATGCCAATTGATGTCTTTATATTTCAAAAAACAAGTAACCCTATTTCCCCAAGTCCTCGGTAAGTTCCCTTAAGACTGGAATTATATTTTATACTTCTGTGTTTCTTTTACATATGCATGAAATGGTACTGAATACATCATCTATAATAATAATATTACTATTCACTTGTGAAGGACTTTACAGTTTACAAAGCATTTATTAGGACTGATATATTCATTTACTTCAAAGCTCAATATATATGCATATATATATTTAATTACCATATTGTAGAAAAGAAAACCAAGAGATGAAATGACCTGTTCAAGATTACACAACTAGTAAGTGACAGAATCTGTACCTAAACTTGAAGTTTCTCCCAATTCTTGTGAAAGTAATCTACTCAATCTTAAAACTTTTGAAAAGTATAATATGGATAGAAGAAAATGAAGTCCCTTCATTTTTCATCGTATGAATTAGACCCTTGTCAAACTATCAAGGCCAGCTGCTTTATAGCTAGAACTTCTGAAGAAAATGTGTAGTAAAGGATTATTAATGCTTTGTAACATGTATCATCTTAGAAGTCAAGGGCTGCACTTAAAATCTTAATCAGTATGGTTTGAAAATAGTGATGCTGGAGGGTTGGGTGGAGGAAAAGGGCAGAATTTTTTCTTTATTCCATTTCTAACATATTTGAATTTCCTTTTCCAAAGCACACTATAGCCATACAGCTTAACTTTTAACAATATGTGCAACAGATGTTTCGCTACCACAACTTGAAAGGTCAGCCAAGCGGGTAGGTAACTCAATAATTTAGTACTTTCTATAAACTGAGACCCACAGTTATAGGATGTGATGCTAGAGGTTATCACCAGACCCTTAATTTTACAGATGAGGAAACTGAGGTCTGGCGGAGTTTAGTCATTTACCAGAGGTCACAATTTAAAACTCTCCCCTTCTGTTGGAGGGGATCCAAGGCCCTATTGATTTTCCCTTTTTACTGGGAGAATCAGCTTACACCCTAAGTTAGAGATCACAAGAGTGGCATCCTGTCAGGAAGGCCAGCAGGGAGCCACACCAGCTGCACTGTCCCCAGTGGTAAAAGCCAGGGTCCAGGACAGGCAGTGACAGTTTTCCAGGTAAGAGTGTTAAGATCTACTAGTGGATTCTGAATTATTATTGATGCATTCTTGGTTTAGTAAAAGGAGCAACTGGACTAGGATTCTAGCAAATGGATTCTAGCCTCAACTCTGATATGAACTAATGATAATAATTGCAATAGCTATTGTTTACTGGGCACTTTCTGAGTGCTCATGTGTCTTGCAATGTGTTAAATATTTTATAACCATTACTTCATTTACTCTTTATAACCACCGCCAGATGCTGTTGTTATTTTTAGTTCATTGATGAGGAAAATAAGTACTATGCCCAAGGTCATGGCTTCTAAGTGGCACAATCTAGGTCTGTTTGTTAGGCTCCAAAGCCCCTACTTTTAACCACTGTGCCTACCTGATGTGAAGCCATTACCTTACTCCTAGCATCTGTCCTTCCATGAAATAATAATAGTGATGACAGCTTACACCAAAGAGAACTTAGTATGTAGCAAACAGTATTCTAAATGCATTGTGTATATTACCTCATTTTACCAGGTGGGTACTATTTTCATCTCCATTTTACAGATGAAGAAACTAAGGACAAAATCACTATGTAGTTATGTAACTTGCCCAAGCCCATCCAGCTAGGACATGTAGAGGCCATATTTTGATCCCAAGACATCTGGATTTAGAATCCACACCCTTAATCATCATGCCATCTGTAGAAGGTGGACAATATAATTGAGAGAAGCTGGCTGAAGGGTATATGAGAGCTCTCTGTACTATTTTTGAAACTTTTCTGTAATTATAAAATTATTTCAAGAGAAAGAGTTTAAAAGCTTTCTCAAGTGGAGAAAATAATATATTTCTCCATGAAATGGCTCATTTCCCCCCAAATCATCTACCAAATAACTTACCAAATAGTCTATCATGTTCACACAGATTGGTGCTGCCACTTCTATCATTTCATGTTGCCATCTATACCTGCTGTATTTCTGGGCTTTATAATTTCTTGGTCTATTTTTCTGTAAATGTTATTCTTTTGGGTTTCATTTTGCTTTTTTAAAAAACATGGCTTTATACAAATATAAAGATACAATATCTTACTATCTGCTGGGGTGAATCTCCTTTTGTTGCTCTCGTTTTCCAAAATGAGTTTTCCATGTACTTTTTTTTCATATATTGTTAATAATCAGTGTTCCTGTGAGGTAGAAGGATGGGATACTAATAGAGGGTGATGATTCCCTCACGTGATCCAGCCCTGGAAATGCCACAGAAGTGAGAGGTGGTGATGTATTTGAGACAGTAATAAAAACTGTGAGATATCCCTAGGAAGTCCAAGATAACTAGGTTCTGTTGTGCGTGATGGAGGTGAGGGTTTGGGGAGAGGAAGTGAACCCAGGGCAGGAGACAGCTGGAAGCCATGGGCAGGATAAAGGTTGAGGCGAGCATTCTGAGTCCTTTTAATCTCCTTATAATACCCTGGTTAGAACAATGATTGCCACCTTCCTACTGTAGGGCAGAGAAATAGCATCTCTCTGAGCACCTGACTGGGGGCAGTGTAGTAGCATCAGGCACCACTCGGGGACCCTGAGAGTACAGAGGAGAAACCTACTTGTGCAAATGAATGAGCTAGTCCTAAACTTTAAATTCTGCTCCATCGCTACTGGGGGCACTACTGTCATTCTGTTTGGGACAGTACTTCATTGTGTGGGATTTTTCTATGCGTTATAATAATGCATGCTCAGTACCCCAGCCCCTTGCCCTAAATGCCTATAGTAACCCAGTGTCAATAGAGCAACCCCCAAATTTCCCTCACACATTTCCAAATACCTCCTTTGGTTGAGAACCTCTGGTTTAGATGACTAGATCATAAGAGGATGACAGCTCTTGGGAAAACTGTACTTGGGTGGAGGTACAGAAAAGTCACTTAGGGTTCGGTGTGTGAGTAACAGAATGGAAAATTGTTGAGGATAGATCAAAACAGGCTCTTAGTACTAAAGAATCCTTTTAAGAACCCCTGCAAATTCACTACCAATGGCACAAGCTAAGGCTTGGAATTTGGCCTGTTCTCCTAGGAAGACATTACCATTGATAGCCAATAATTCCAGGGAAATGTGACCTCACAGGAAAAAATAATGAGACATCTGAAAAGCACAATCACTATATAAAAAAGGAGAAAAGTAATGGGCCACATAGACCAAGAATTAGAATTAAACATAATAAATATCATTCGAGAGAGAGAAGAGATACCAATTGCTTGACTGTAAAGCACAAATGAGCAGTCATAAAGAAGAACTAGTGGAAGAGTCTCGGTCTACAATATATAATAACCAAAATAAATAGTAGTAGAGTGCAAGAGTAAAATGTATACAAAAATAAAATTAGCAATCTGGAAGATCAGGTTGAAGAACTCTCCAGAAATCATCAAGAAGGAGTTGAAAGAATGTGAAAGACAAGTTAAAAGATATGGAGCAAAGAAATAAAAATGTCAATATCCATATTTAATAAGAATCCCAGAAAGATAGGGTAAAAACCAAGGAAACAAACAGAGACACTACATTATTTTCAAGTACGTGTGAAAATCAAAAATACTGAGTCACAAGGGAAATCTCAACAACTTTTAAATTCATCATTTATATGTAAAGCACAATGAAATCATAAAATATTTGACAGTGAATAGCAATGAAAGTACTTTATGTCAAACGTTGTGGAAAGCCACCAAGTTGTACTGAGGGGGAAATATATAACTGTAAATGCAGCTATTAAATAGCAATAAGAATTAACACTAAATGAGTTAGATGTCCAAGTCAAGAATAGAAAAAGGACAGCATAGTAAACCTGAAGAAAGTAGAAGTAAGGAAATCACAAATGTAGGAGCAGATACTAATAAGAGATAAAACAAGGAAACAATAGAAATGATCAACAGAATAAAAAGCCAATTCTTAGAACAAAACTAAAAATGAGCAACTTTCTAGTAAATCTGATCAAGAGAAAAAGACAAATATATAGGACTCCAGCTGCTGAACGTAGGAGGAGAGAGGAACAATTTTTCCTCCCTGACAACTACATTAACAGTTAGATAAAAGAAATGTGATCATTTCAATTGATGCTGAAAAAAAAGACAATAAAATGCAACACTCATTCATAATTTGAAAACACAACAATGTAAAAATAACCTTAGCAAATTCTTAGCAAACTAGGAATTGAAGGAAACTTGATTAGTATAATACAGGATGTTTATTAAAGGAAACTTGATTAGTATAATACAGGATGTTTATTAAAGCCCTACATCAAATATTAATTACACTTACCTGTGAAATTCTAGAAGAATTCATACTCAAGTTAGGAACAAATTAAAGTTGCTTGTCATTACAACTTTTGTTCAATATTTTCATGGAGTTGTAGCAAAAGTAAGAAGACCTAAGGGGGAACAAAAAAGGAATGACAGAAGAGACAGAAAATGAGAAAATTGTCTGTTTGAAGATGACATAAAAGATACGATAATCCACAAACTATTAGAAATAATAAGAAAATTTGGTCAAGTTGTTTGATATAAGATTGTAAGTAAGTTGAATAGTGTCCACCCAAAATTCATGTCCACCTGTAATCTCAGAATGTGACCTTATTTAGAAATAGGGTCTTTGCAGATGTAATTAGTTAAGGATCTCAAGATGGAATCATTCTCAATTTAGGTTAGACCTGAAGTTCAATGACTGGTGTCCTTGTAAAAAGAAAAGAGGACACAGAGTGAAAGAGGCCATGTGGGGATGGAGGCAGAGATTGGTGTCTGTTGCCAGAAGCCAAGAAATGCCTGCGACCACTAGAAGCTGAGGCAGGTGAGCAAGGATTCTTCCCTAGAGCCTTCAGAGGGAGTGTCATCTTACTGACACCTTGATTTCAGATTCTAGCCTCCCAAACTGTGAGAGAATAAATTTATGTGGTTTCAGCCACACAGTTTATCGTACTTTGTTATGGCAGCCCTAGGAAACTAATCAACGTATAAAATCAATTGTATTCTAAGCAGTAATAATGACCAATTAAAATATAATAGTAAAAAATTCTATTTGCAGTAACATCTAAAATTAAAACAGGATATAAAACATTTTTATGGGCAACATTGTAAAACACTGAAGGACATAAAAGAAGATCTGAATAAATGAATTGGTATGTCATGTTTATGAATAAGAAAGTTTAATATCATGTGGATTGCAATTCTCCCCCAAATTCTATCAGACCTCTATATGATGACTAATTATTATATGGAAGAGCAACAAGCCAAAAGTAGGAAACCAAACCTGTAGAAGAAGCTTAAAATAAAGGGCCTATCCTACCAGATAACAATTTATTAAAAAGCAATTGCAATTAAGATAGTCTGGTATTGGGGGGTGGAGTCAAGATGGCAGTGTGGGAAGACACGGAGTTTGAGTCTCCCTACAACTAGGGTGCCTGCTGGACACTGGTAGGGGACCTCGATGCCCAAGGAGATGGGAGGAACCTCTGAGCAACTGGGTAGGATGGGGGGGGGGGCGTGAGGGGGAGGAGAAGTGGAGGCCGGACGGGACTGGTGCCCCTGAGGGGTGGCTGGGAGCAGGGAGTGGTTCCCATGCCTGGAGGAACCCTTAGGGGCTCAGAGGATCAGGGGAGGCAGGGCAGGTGTTTCTCCCACTCACTCGGCCCCGGGAAACCTGTTGGGCTCCCGGGCCAGATCCCCTGCCTTCCATGGCCCCCTCTGGGCCATGTTGGTCCTAGGGGTGTAGGAGGGAGGTGAGCGGAGAAGAGGAGAGGTGGACCAGGAGGGCCCCTCCAGGATCAGAGGAGCAGGGGAGGTGTGGCAGGTGTTTCCCCTGACCACTCGGCCTGGGGACCTGCTGGGTCCCAGCCTCGTCCTTCATTCTCCGGGGCCCCCTCTGACCTCGTGGGTCCTAGGGGCATGGGAGGGAGGGAGGAGGGGGAATGAGGAAGAGAGGCCAATGGTGGGGGGTGACCTTCCAGGGCCAGAAGATCAGAGAAGGTGCAGTGGGCGTTTCCCCCACCCACTCGGGCCGTGGGAAGCCTGCTGGGCTCCTGAGCCTGGTTCTCTGTTCTCTGAGGCCCCCTCCAGCTCTGGGGGTCCTAGGGGCATAGGAGGGAGGGAGGGAGGAGGGGTGAAGAGGGGTAGAGGCAGACAGGGAGGAGCCCTCTGGGATTGGAAGATCAGGGGAGATGCAGAGGGTGTTTCCCCCACCCACTCCTCCCAGGGAAGCCTATTGGGCTTCTGGGTCTGGTCCCCTGCCTTCTGGGGCCACATCTGGCCTCATGGCTCCTAGAGGCATAGGAAGGAGGGAAGGGGGAAGAAGAAGAGAGGCCAATGGGTAGGGGCCCTCTGGGATTGGAGCAACAGGGGGGAATGCACCTAGCATTTCCCCCACCCACTCAGGCCCAGTGAGCCTGCTGGGGTCCTGGACCTGGTCCTCCGACCTCTAAGTCCAGAGGCACTCCTGGGCCCCTCCTGCTGCATTAAGCCTAAGCACCTGCCCTCCCCCAGGGCCTCTTCTGGCCCAGTGGGTCCTAAGCATAGGCCCCACCAACCCCCTAAACCCCGCACCTGCCTAAGCCACACCCCCCACAGCCAAGGCCTTTTCTGGCTTTTTTTTTTTTTTCTCCTCTTTTTTACTATTGTGGTTCTGTTTTACCTTCCGGTTGTTGTTTCATCTATATTTTAACATTTTAATTCTTTCTAACATATCTGTTAGCTTTCTAACCTTATTTTATTTTTTACTCTTTGTTATTGTTCTGCTCCTTTCTTTCTTTTTCTTCCTTTTCTATTTTTTTTGCTGCACTGTGAGGCTTGTGGGATCTTGGTTCACAAGCTGGGGGTCAGGCCAGAGCTCCTGCGGTGGGAGCTCAGAGTCTGAACCACTGGACTAACAGAGAACCTCAGACTCCAGGGAATATTCCATGGAGTGAGGTCTCCCAGAGATCCTCATCTTGGCACCAAGACCCAGCTCTACCCAATCACCTACAAACTCCAGTGCTGGAAGCCTCAGGCTAAACAACCAGTAAGACAAGAACACAATCCCACCCATCAAAAAAATGAGATGACAAAAATATGTCAGAGATGAAGGAGCAAGGTAAAAACCTACAAGACCAAATAAATGAAGAGGAAATAGGCAACCTACCTGAAAAAGAATTCAGAGTAATGATAGTAAAGATGATCCAGAATATCAGAAATAGAATGGAGGCATGGATTGAGAAAATACAAGAAATGTTTAACAAAGATCTAGAAGAATTTAAGAACAAACAAACAGATATGAACAACACAATAACTGAAAAGAAAAATACAGTAGAAGGAATCAATAACAGAATAACTGAGGCAGAAGAATGAATAAGTGAGCTGGAAGACAGAATGGTGGAAATAACTGCCAAGGAGCAGAAAAGAAAAAAGAATGAAAAGAAGACAATCTCAGAGACTTCTGGGACAACACTAAATGCACCAACATTTGAATTATAGGGGTTCCAGAAGAAGAGAAAAAGAAAGGGTCTGAGAAAATATTTGAAGAGATTATAGTGGAAAACTTCCTTAACATAGGAAAGGAAATAGTCAACCAAGTCCAGGAAGCTCATAGAGTCCCATACAGGATAAACCCTAGGAGAAACACACCATATTAATGACACATATTAATCAAACTAACAAAAATTAAATTCAAAGAAAAAATATTAAAAGCAGCAAGGGAAAAGCAAAAAATAACATACAAAGGAATTTCCATAAGGTTATCAGCTGATTTTTCAGCAGAAACTCTGCAAGCCAGAAAGGAGTGGCAGGATATACTTAAAGTGATGAAAGAGAAAAACCTACAACTAAGATTACTCTACCCAGCAAGGATCTCATTCAGATTTGATGGAGAGAAATTAAAACCTTTACAGACAAGCAAAAGCTAAGAGAATTCAGCACCACCAAACCAGCTTTACAACAAACGCTAAAGGAACTCCTTTAGGCAGGAAACACGAGAGAAGGAAAAGACCTACAATAACAAACCCAAAACAATCAAGAAAATGGTAATAGGAACATACATATCAATAATTATCTTAAATGTAAATGGATTAAATGCTCCAAACAATAGATACAGGCTAGCTGAATGGATACAAAAATAAGACCCATATATATGAAATCTACAAGAGACCCACTTCAGACCCAGGGACACATACAGACTGAAAGTGAGGGGATGGAAAAAGATATTCCATGCAAATGGAAATCAAAAGAAAGCTGGAGTAGCAATACTCATATCAGATAAATAGACTTTAAAATAAAGAATGTACAAAAGACAAGGAAGGACACTACATAATGATCAAAGGATCAATCCAAGAAGAAGATATAACAATTATAAATATATATCCACTCAACATAGGAGTACCTCAATACATAAGGCAAATGCTAACAGCTATAAAAGAAGAAATTGAGTGTAACACAATATTAGTGGGGGACTTTAACACCTCACTTGTACCAATGGACAGATCAGACAGAAAATTAACAAGGAAACACAAGCTTTAGATGACACAATAGACCAGATAGATTTAATTGATATTTATAGGACATTCCATCCGAAAACAGCAGATTACACTTTCTTCTCAAGTGCACATGGAACATTCTCCAGGATAGATCACATCTTGGGTCAAAAATCAAGCCTCAGAAAATTTAAGAAAATTGAAATTGTATCAAGCATCTTTTCTGACCACAACACTATGAGATTGGAAATCAATTATAGGAAAAAAACTGTAAAAAACACAAATACATGGAGACTAAACAGTGTGCTACTAAATAGCCAAGAGATCACTGAAGAAATCAAAGAAAAAATAAAAAAATACATAGAAACAAATGAAAATGAAAACACAATGACCCAAAACCTAAGCGATGCAACAAAAGCAGTGCTAAGAGGGAAGTCTACAGCAATTCAATCTCACCTCAAGACATAAGAAAAATCTCAAATAAACAATCTAACCTTACACCTAAAACAACTAGAGAAAGAAGAACAAAGAAAAGCCAAAGGCAGTAGAAGGAAAGAAATCATAAAGATCAGAGTGGAAATAAATGAAATAGAAAAAAGAAAACAATAGCAAAGATCAACAAAACTAAA
>NC_041229.1:17716744-17718555 GCF_002837175.3 Physeter macrocephalus | reverse complement strand
TGCAGAAATACAAAGGATTATGAGAGACTACTACAAACAACTATATGCCAATAAAATGGACAACCGTGAAGAAATGGACAAATTCTTGGAAAGGTACAATTTTCCAAGAGTGAACCAGGAAGAATTAGAAAATATAAACAGACCTATCACAAGTAATGAATTTGAAACAGTAATTAAAAATCTTCCAACAAACAAAAGTCCAGGACTAGATGGCTTCACAGGTGAATTCTATCAAACATTTAGAGAAGAACTAACACACATCCTTCTCAAACTCTTCCAAAAATTGCAGAGGGAGGAACACTCCCAAATTTGTTCTATGAAGCCACCATCACCCTGACACCAAAACCAGACAAAGATATCACACAAAAAGGAAAATTACAGACCAATATCACTGATGAACATAGATGCAAAAATCCTGAATACAATACTAGCAAACAGAATCCAACAACACATTAAAAGGATCATACACCATGTTCAAGTGGGATTTATCCCAGGAATGCAAGGATTCTTCAATATACACAGTTCAATCACTGTAATACACCATGTTAACAAATTAAGGAGTAAAAACCATATGATCATTTAATAGATGCAGCAAAAGATTTTGACAAAATTCAACACCCATTTATGATAAAAACTCTCCAGAATATGGGCATAGAGGGAACCTACCTCAACATAATAAAGGCCATATACGACAAACCCACAGCAAGCATCATACTCAATGGGGAAAAACTGAAAGCATTTCCACTAAGATCAGGAACAAGACAAGGATGTCCACTCTCACCACTCTTATTCAACATAGTTTTGGAAGTCCTAGCCACTGTAATCAGAGAAGAAAAAGAAATGAATACAAATTGGAAAAGAAGGAGTAAAACTGTCACTGTTTGCAGATGACATAATACTATACATAGAAAATCCTAAAAGTGCCAATAAACAACTACTAGAACTAAGCAGTGAATTTGGTAAAGTTGCAGAATACAAAAGCAATGCACAGAAATCTCTGGCATTCCTATACACTAACAATGGAAAATCAGAAAGAGAAATTAAGGAAATAATCCCATTTACCATCACAACAAAAGGGGTAAAATACCTAGGAATAAACCTACCTAAGGAGGCAAAAGACTCGTACTCAGAAAACTATAAAACACTGATGAAAAAAATTAAAAAATGACACAAACAGATGGAGAGATATACCATGTTCTTGGATTGGAAGACTCAACATGGATTAAATACCTAACTGTAAGGCCAGAAACTATAAAACTCTTAGAGGAAAACATAGGCAGAACACTCTGTGACATAAATCACAGCAAGATCCTTTTTGACCCACCTCCTAGAGAAATGGAAATAAAAACAAAAATAAACAAATGGGACCTAATGAAACTTAAAAGCTTTTGCACAGCAAAGGATACCATAAACAAGACCAAAAGACAACCCTCAGAATGGGAGAAAATATTTGCAAACGAAGCAACTGACAAAGGACTAATATCCAAAATTTATAAGCAACTCTTGCAGCTCAATAACAAAAAAACAAACAACCCAATCCAAAAATGGGCAGAAGAACTAAATAGACATTTCTCCAAAGAAGATATACAGATCGCCAACAAACACATGAAAGAATGCTCAACATCATTAATCATTAGAGAAATGCAAATCAAAACGACAATGAGATATCATCTCACACCGGTCAGATTGGCCATCATCAAAAACTCTAGAAACAATAAATGCTGGAGAGGGTGTGGAGAAAAGGGAACCCTCTTGCACTGCTGGTGGGAATAATGTAAATTGATACAGCCACTATGGAGAACAGTATGGAG
>NC_041229.1:17693564-17716267 GCF_002837175.3 Physeter macrocephalus | reverse complement strand
TGTATAACTGATTCACTTTGTTATAAAGCAGAAACTAACACACCATTGTAATGCAATTATACTCCAATAAAGATGTTTAAAAAAAAACTTTCTTGTTTTATTAAATGTATTCTAAGTAATTTCCTCCTCAGTTCTGTTTAGATGTATGTTACAAATTTGGACATGTAGTAAGTTTGTTGTCATCTATACTAAGCAATATTAACATCATACTTAATGGAGCAAGACCGAATGCATTCTCTCTAAGATCAGGAGCAAGTCAAGGATATCTGCTCTTACCACACTTACTTACATTACACTTGAGGTTTGAGAGCAAGGCTGAGAGAATCCTCTTGAAACAAGCAGTTCCTTCACAAGTGAAAGGCAGTGGCCTGCTGAAGCTGGGGACAGGGTAGGAGAGCTGTCCCATGACTCTGAAGCAATCCAAGCTTTCACCAGGCTTATTGCAGTGGCCTGCTAAAGACGAGAAAACAGGGGAGAACTAAGAGAAATCTCTCCAAAGCACTTTGGGCTGCATTCAGCTAGTGTACTGCAGCATTCTCCAAAGGTTAGAGACAAAGAAGCTGGACATAAAGGAATCTACTGAGGTGCAATAATCTAGAAGTGAGACTGGAGAACAAATAAGAATCTCCAGAAACCCAAAGAAGCTACCATTATGAATTGGAAAGCTGATGGTTAGCCTCTTTAGCCTAAAAGGATCTGTGGAGTCTTGTGTATGATCAGACTCAAGCTCTACTCTGATTCTGCCTTCAAAATATTTTTAAGTTTTTATTTTATATTGGAGCATAGTTGATTAACAATGTTGTGTTGTTTCAGGTGTAAGCAAAGTGATTCAGTTATACATATACTGATACATGTATCTATTCTTTTTCAAATTCTTTTCCCATTTAGGGTATTACAGAATATCAGTAGTGTTTCCTGTGCTATACAGTAGGTCCTTGTTGGTTATCTATTTTAAATATAGCTGTGTGTACATGTCAATCCCAAACTCCCAATCTATCCCTTCCCCCCACCCTTCCTCCCGGTAACCATAAGTTCATTCTCTAAATCTGTGAGTCTGTTTCTGTTTTGTAAATAAGTTCATTTGTATTATTTTTTTCGAGTCCACATATAAGTGATATCATATGATATTTGTCTTTCTCTGTCTGACTTACTTCACTTAGTATGATAATCTCCAGGTCCATCCATGTTGCTGCAAATCTGCCTTCAAAACTTTTAAAGCCAGTGATGAACTGAATCAAGCTAAAACTCTAACAAAGCCCAGACACAGCTCAATGAGAGATTAAATTGACTCAATCCTGCATTCCAGTACCTTGAAAGAAGGAGCATGCCCTTTGGGGGGGGTATTATTTCCTTCAGTATCTACTATTTGTTTATACAGAATGTCTGACACAGAGTCAAAAAATTACAAGTCACAAAAGGAAGACTCAAAGATAATCCTGTTGTTGGAATTATTAGACAGAGACTTTAATATAACTGTGGCAAACATATTAAAGGCTCTAGTGGAAACATTGAACAATGTAAATAGATGGGGGAATTTCAGCAGAGAGGTCAAAATTATAAAAAAGACCCAAACAGTTATTTTGATGGAACTTATAGATGAAAATGTTAAAAATGAAAAAAAAATAATGCAGAACTGAAAAATTCGTTCGAATTATGACATGCTGGACTCAGTAGAAGAAAGCAACAACAAACTTGGAGACAGGCCAATAGCAATTATACAAAATGAAGAACCAAAAGAAAAAAGGCAAAAACCCAGTAACAGAATATCTACGATATGTGGGGCAATATCATCTGGCCCAATATATAAGTAATTAGAGACCTAAAAGGAGAAGGGAGAGATAATGGAGCAGTAGATATATCTGAAGAGATAATGACTTAGCATTTTCCCAAACTGAGGAAAGATATCAGATATAAGAAGCTCAATGGACCCCTAGAGCAACAGACTTCCTCAACTAAGCATACCTTAGTCAAACTGTTGAGAAGCAAAGATGAGAAATCTTATAAGGAGCCCAAGAAAAAAGACACATGACATACAAGATGTATTAGTCAGGATTCTCCAGAGAAACATAACCTATAGGATGTATATCTATTATACACTGCTGAGTCTGTAGCAGAAATAGAAATAAAACTATATGACAACAAGAGTACAAAGGGTAGCAGGAAGTAAGTAGAATTATACTGTTGTATGGTTCCTACATTAATTGCAGAATAGTATATTATTTGAAAATAGACTATCATAAGTTAAAGATGCACGTTATAAACTCTAGAGCAGCGGGAGTGATTTTTTTCTACAGAGGACCAGGTGGCAAATATTTAAGGCTTCATAGGCCAAAGTGTCTCTGTCACAAGTACTCAACTCTGCTGTTGTAGTGCAATGTGAAAACGACCACAGACCATATGTAAGCCTATGAACGGCTGTGTTCCAATAAAATTTTATTTAGAAAAACAAGCTGTGGACCATTTTGGGACTATAGACCATAGGTTGCTAGAGTTGAGTACCACTGATGATAAAACAAAGAGGTTTAGCTAAAAATTCAATGAACTACACAGAAATTTGCACATAAATTTTCATAGCAGCATTATTCATAATGGCTTCCAAATTGGAGACAACCTACATGTCTTTTAACTGGTGAATATGGTGCAGACAAAATTAGGTATAGGTATACACTGAAATAGAATTCAGCAATAAAAAGGAATGAACTGCTAATACATGCCAGGATTTGGATGAACCTCAAAACTATTATGCTCAGCGAAAGACTTGGATACAAGAGACCACATATTTCATGATTCCATTTGCAATACGAAATTTGAAATGTCCAGAAAAGACAAGGTTGTAGAGACAAAAACGAGATCCGTGGTTGCTTGGGGTTGGGATGAAGATGAGACAAGAATAGGGATTAAGAGTAAATCGGCATGAAGGATCATCTTGGGGTGATGAACATGTTCCAACACTGATTTATGGTGATGGTTGCACACAGTCATGAAGCACAAAATAGGATGAAATGGAGGAGGTCTGGAGGCAGGGAAGCAGCTAGGAGGAAACAATTATAGGATCCCAAGGGAGGGATAAATCCAGGTGCACAAAACACCTGGAATATTCTTTTGCCTCTGGGCTAATGTTTACCAACCACTGTCCTTGTTCTAACACAGTCCTGAGGGTTACGACCCTCCTCTCAGTTACAGCAGTTGAGGCGGGGTGGTGGGTGGGTGTGTGCATTTGGAAAGAAGGTTCAACTGTACACTTGAAATGAGTGAATTATATGATATGTAATATTTTTACGCCTCAATAAAGTAATATTTATAAAAGTCAACTAAGACTTCTGTGACTACAGAAAATGTAATAAGCTGCAAAAAATTCACTCTTACCCTCACAATGGGAAAAAGCCAGATATTCTACAAAAGTAACTTTCTTGAGTACCTCAGAGAACTCAAGTAGCAAGAAAACAAATGACCCAAATTCCAAGGAGGGACAATCTCCTTCAAGAAGAGATGAGATACACAAACCCTTTCATCTTTGGCAGAGCGTGGGAAAAAGAGAGCAACAGAAAAAGAAAAGAAGAAACCAGCAAAAATGTAAATGAATTGTTAAAGGCCAAGTGTGGGTTTATGTGCTGGTGGGGCGTTCCAGAAAAGAGTAGAACAGTCACCCATAAGCTCTTCCTCATGGCTCTTCACTGGTGCTCAGGAGGAAGACTGGGGGCAGGAGATTGAGAGAGTACCCCCTACTTGGTGCAGGCATGGAGGAAGGGATTGGCAGCTGCTAAAGGATGGGTATGAAGCCCTGCAGACTTTCCAAGGCTCTTCAGCAAAAGCCTTCAATCACTTGAGGAGAAGCTGCAAACCAGTCTCAGGGCCCAGGCAAAACTCCATTGCTAAGGAAGGAAGATTAGAAATTCAACAGGTCCTGCCTTGAGAGTAGGACATGTAACTTTCTCATTCCCAGGACACAAGCAAAGATCCAATCCTGCAAAGACAGGAGGTAGGAGAATAAGACCCCTACTTCTAGGAAAGGGACAGGAAGCTATCATGGACCCAGGATTTATACTGACAGTAGGTAGAGGTCTACTACCACCATGAACAGGGCAGGAAACTCCCACCGAGACCAACCTTGGACACAAGGCAGAGTGTGGTTGCTATGGGAGGGAGGAGCGGGAACTCTGAAAAAAGCTTTCTCAAAGATCCAGGCACAGAGGACCTGCCTAAGACAGGCTGGACCAGGAAAACACTCTCTCCTGCCCCCACCCCAGGCCTAGTACCCAGGAACAACGGCACAGCAGCAGTCTGCAATCTGTGGAGGGAGAGCACCGTGACATTGGCCTCAGAGTTGGCTGAGAGTGGAGGGGGAAGCAGGAACACTGAGGAAAGACCCTCCTGCATCTCAACCCCCAGCGTAAGCACAGGGCAACAAAGAATTTGAAGCCTGTGGTGGACTGAAGGTTAATTACAACAACAATAAGGAAAAGTTATTAGGGTGTTGTTAGGATAGCAACAACCTCCATCTTTCTGTAGGTTGGAATGGAACTGGAACTGGGTTGGACCTCAGAAGGTTTGTTATACCACTGAAAAAGCTATTGACTCTTCCCAACACCTACACCAATATTTCAAATTGTCCTTTTGTTTACTTCCTAGAGTGTTTCACACTCTGGGGCAATGCACCCTGGTAAGATTGAAGATGGGTGCGGTATAGTCAGTGGGAGAAAGGTCATGGTGAAAGGGGACTTTGAGACCTCACTTGAGTTAGCAGGCAGACCCATTTTATGAAAGAATATTTATAGCAGTTGAGGATCTGGAGTGGGAAATGATCCCCTTAAAGCATTCCGTTTCTTTCTACACCTTGGAAAGGCTTCAAGGTACCAGGGCTACTTGTACGCAAGCTTGAAGCTATCTTCATGATTTACAGTATTTGTAGGGTTAAAAAGTATAGTCTTGAGAGTCAGCCTCCACCCCTTACAGGCTGTGGAACCTTGGGCAGGGACATTAAGCTTTATAGTGTCTCACTTTTCTCTACTATAAAATCAGGATTGTGATGGAATCTATCTTATAGGGCTGATGTGAGGATTAAATGAGATGGCCCACAGAAAATGCTTAACACAATGAGCGCTGCTCAATGTATGTTAGCGATTATTATTATAATTCTCATCAGGGGGTAATAAAGTACTGGAAGTTAGAGTGAAAAGGAGGAGGTGGAAGCAAATGATATTGTAGAGAATGAACTGACTTGCTGCCTGATTGAATATGAAGGATGAGAGAGAGGGCAGGGTCAAGAATGTCTCTCCATCTTGAGATTCCCAAGGTTGGCAGTATGGTGGTGCTGATCGTACACTGCAAAGCATGTACCTGGTCTGTAAAAGACGGCTCATTCAGCTCCAGCCTGGTTTATTTAGGATTGCAAGCCCAGTGGTGCCAGTTCATCAATTTTTCAATCGAAGCCAGAAATCCAGATGATTATGTGAAAGCTCCTGAATGTTTATATTCTTAAAAGTCTGGAGCAAATAAACCATGACTGTTAGGTGCAAGTTTTCAACCTCTGTGTAGGATCTTAGAGGTTCCTCTGCTGCAGAACTCATCATTACATGTCCCATGAGTGCCTGGAATATTTTTAGGTTCTCATTAAATACTGGTTGAATGAATGGATTTTTGATAAAAGGATTTTCTCGAAAGCACATATACCGATACTTGCTGGTTTTATAAGTTTTGAATTTTATAAAAGAGTTGAGAGAGAGGGATGCTAAAACATAACATTGTTGTTCAAGATTTAAGTTGGAGATTAGAGATGCAGAAGGAACCTTAAGCAAATATCATAAGCTTACTATGTAGGGCTGACTCCAGGGTTGTTCAAGGAAAGGGTAGCCTTTTCGATCAGCATATGCTACTTTTATTTTCTCCTGTAAGCTCAGCAATCTTATTATACAGACAATAAACCATCTAATTTTCCTCTTGATTCCTCTTTTGCTGTCACATTTTTTTTCCTCACCAAGAAAGTAGCTTTAAAGCTATTTTACCCTTTGCTGCTCTTATTCCATATTGCTTTCTCTTTTCCTGCTAGTATGGCCCTTATCCTGGTTTCCTTTCCACCTGCCTCTAGAAAGCTTAGGATTCTGCTTTACCTAAACAAGGATGGTATCGACATTTGTGAACTAGACAGGAACTCCCCATGAAGTCTTGAAAGGTGAGTCCTAGTTAGCCAGGAGACAAAGGCATACCTGGAAGGAGGGCATACCAGGCAGAGGGGAAATCATGGGCAAAGCATAAAATGGGAAAATCAAGTTATGTATGGGAATGGTGGTGGTACAAGGTGGCTGAGGTGTATGTGAAGAGGCAGGAGATGAAGCTGGAAAGAAGGGACCACCCCCCCCATTGGCTTTCAGGGTACAATCACTCTCCTTAGTATGGCGTTCAAGACTCTTCATCCCTGAGAATTTCCAGACTGAAATGCTTCCCTCCTACACAGATGAAGACACACCCAAAGCCCCTCATGAGCTTTGAATGAAATAGATCTAGGTTTATATATGTGCTTTGCAACATACAAGCTGCTTGATCTTAGGAAAGTTGTTTAAACTCTCTGGATCCCAATTTCCTCATCTCTAAAAGGGGAATTAAATATGTTTACCTCAAAGAGATATTGTGAGGACTTAATTACATGAAAAGTATTTATAACATACTTAATACAGCACTTGGCATCTAAAAAGTCCTCAGTAAATGGTAACTAGTAGTAGTGATAGGGTTGTGTCCTAAAATGCTGAATTACTTTCAGTTCTCTGAATGTACTACACTCATCCTCATCTGCATATTTTTGCAGATGCTGTGATCTCCACCTGGAGTTTTCCTAAAGCCTTCTCTGACTCTCCTCTCTACCTCTGATTGCTTTTGAGAGCTCTCTGTTTCTAGCACAGAGGTTTCTTAATCCAATGGTCCCCTTGGGAGATCCGTAGATGGAAATCAGAGAAGTCTGTGAATTTAGATGGGAAAAAGGTTGCATCTTTATTTTCACTAACATCTCACTGAGAGTCCACATTTTAAAAATTTTGTATGTAGATAATAAAGTTCAATAGTATTAGTAATATCTAATATTTAAGCCATTAAAAATCACAAATATTTCATATCATGTCACAGTTGTTGCAGATTTCGCAAAATAGCATTTACTCTCACCACTACTTTGAAATTGTTGTAAACCGTTGTTATTTAATGTGGTAAATTGGAAAGGCGTATATTTCTATATCATATTTTAAAATACTTTGAAAACTATAATTCAGTATAATTAATTTCCTTTTAAATCCTACATATTTTAATTAATGCACTTAATATTGTTTTGAGAAAAGTTTCATAGATTGTGAAAGTGTTCTATGGCACACACACACAAAAAAATTAAGAACCCCTGTCCTTATACTTACTCTAGTGTATTTTCCACTAATTTAGATAAATATGCTATTTTCAGTTAAAAATTAGCCTACAGTTGCAAATTTGCATTCTGAGCAAAACTTCTTCGTCTCATTTAATGCCATAATCTTCCTCAATCAAAAGGGAATATAACAGACAGTTACTTACTTTTAGTTGTAGACAATGTCCAATCAGCTCATTGAACATGTGCTTTCTTTAAATTAAGGTTTTTCTCTTCAGGACTTCCCTGGTGGTACAGTGGTTAAGAATCCGCCTGCCAATGCAGGGGACACGGGTTCGAGCCCTTGTCCGGCAAGATACCACATGCTGCGGAGCAACTAAGCTTGTGCGCCACAACTACTGAAGCCCGTGTGCCCTAGAGCCCGTGCTCCACAACAAGAGAAGCCACCCCAATGAGAAGCCCGGGCACTGCAACGAAGAGTAGCCCCCGCTCGGTACAACTAGAGAAAGCCTGAGCGCAGCAAGGAAGACCCAACGCAGCCAGCAATAAATAAAAATTTTAAAAAAAAAAGGTTTTCTTCTTTGGTCCAAGGATCTTTGTCTCCCTGAACTGTTTTTTTTCCCTTGGAAATAAATTCTGGAGGACTTCCAACTTCAGCCTAGGATGGAGTTGGCCGTCAGGAATATCATCACTCCCACAGTCACAGGAAAAATCCAGATAATCTACAAAGGGTAACTTTTGTTTAACTACCAGAAACTGGGGTCACAGGCCAACCATCTAACTTAAAAATCTGACAAAAGCAAAGTACTTCCAAGAAGAGAAGGGACACAAACACTGACTCACTTTTGCGGGGGGAGATGGGTAAGAAGAATTTAGTTAATTAAAAAAATAATAATTTGCTAAAAGCTGAGTATGGGCTAGTGTAAGGATAGAGAGCTTCTAGGAGTGAAGACATGAAGAGACTTTGCACCTACCTGCCACCTCGTCTCCTTGGGCCTCCACCAAGCACTCATGAGGAAGACTTGGATCAGGGCAGGATGCTGGATGAAGTCTCCCTCAGTGGCACAGGCCTGGAAGAGAAGGCAACTCCTTGATGGGAAAGGCACCAAGTCTCCCCTGCATCCTTCTTCCCTAAGAACAAAAGCTTGTGCCACTGCGGGAGGGACAGTGAACACTTCCCAGAGCACACGTGAAGACTGACTCCGGCTGGGGAAGTGGAGAAGAAAGAAAACTGTAGACTCCTGTGGGAGGGGAGGAAACTCCTGGACCCAGGCCATTAGAGATTTCCTAATGCTTTGGGGAGGGGGACAGGACCACTGAGAAAGCCACCCCCCAACTCCTGCCCAATCCAGGGGCATAGGGCCTGCCTAAGATGGAGGCTGAGCCAGAGTAACAGAGAGTGCCATTGCTTCTCCCCACCAGGCTGGGCAGTGCCAAGTGGGAGACAACTGCAGTCAACGACAGGAGAAGGGGCAAGGCATGGAGAGAGACTTGGAGACATAGACAGGGAAGGGTGAAGCTAAGGGTGAAAGAGGAACACTGAGAAAAACCCTCTGTCTAAACAATACCCACCCTAAGCACAAAATAACTCCAGAGAAATTTGAAGCTGATGTTGAACCCAAGGTCAACATAGCAACAAAAAGCCCAAACCCAGCTCAACGACTGACTAGACTGAGTGAACCACCCCCATCCCCAACGCTGGCCTTCAACACATTCTGATGGCCTAGAAGAGGTGTATCATTTCTATGCACAAATACTGTTTGTTTCAGTCTATACTCTTCTAAACTTTGTTTATGACAATGAATAAAATATGAGATGAACACAGGAAGAGCAAGAAAAAATAATCCATGGTAAAGAGCGAAGCAATCAATAATATCAGACTAATATACAATAGTATAACCCAGATACTGGAATTCAGACAGGGGAAGTTACAGAGATGAAGTATGTCTTTGATGGCTATAATGGTTAATTTTATGTGTTAATTTAACTGGGCTAAAGGATGCCCAGATAGCTGGTAGAACATTATTTCTGGGTGTATCTGTGAGGGTCTTTCCAGAAGAGATTACTGACTCAAGGTAGATGGAGTGAAGAAGATTGCCCCCATCCCTAACCAATGTGAGTGGGTATCATCTAATCCACTGACAATTGGAAGAGAACAAGAAAATGGAGGGAGGGTGAATTTGGTCTCTGCTTAAGCCAGGACACCTATATTTTCCTACCCCTAGATATCAGTGCTTCTGGTTTCCTGGCCTTTGGACTTGGACCAGGACTTACATATATATGTCTCCCAAAACTCAATAATAAGATAATAAACAACCCAAATAAAAACGGACAAATGTTAAACATTTCACCAAAGAAGATATACAGATGACAAATGAACATATAAAAAGATGCTCAACATCTTCAGACATTAGGAAATGAAAGTTAAAATTATAATGAGATAATACTATACATCGATTAGAATGCCCAAAAAAAAAACAAACCCTGACAGTACCAAGTGCTAACAAGAATGTGGAACAACTGAAACTTTCATACATTGCTGGTGGAGTATGCAAAAATGGTGAAGACACTGTGAAAAACAGTTTGGAAATTTTTTATAATGTTAAAATAAACTTATCATATTACCCAGCATGATCACCACCCAAGAGAAATGAAAACTGACGTTCACACAAAGACCTGTATGTGAATGTATATAGAAGGTTTATTCACAACTGCCAAAAAACTGGAAATAATTCAAATGTCCTTCAATTGTGTAAACAAGCTGGGATACATCCATATAATGGAATACTACTCAGCAGTAGAAAGGAAAAAATTTCTGAGTGATACAACAGTGTATGAATCTAAAATGTATTGGGTGGACCAAAATATTCATTCTGTTTTTTCTGTAAGATGCCTCTAGTAGCACTTAGTTGTCTTTAACTCCATTCGAAACAATTTTGTTAGATTGTATATGACAACTGTTATATCAGCGTGTATTTATAAAAAGACATCAAAATTGGTGAATTTTGGGGTAGCCATTTTAATATTGAAGATGGAAGAAAAAAAGCAACATTTTTGGCATATTATGTTTTATTATTTCAAGAAAGGTAAAAATGCAACCAAAATGCAAAAAAAGATTTGTGCAGTGTGTGGAGAAGGTGCTGTGACTGATCGAACGTGTCAAAAGTCGTTTGTGAAGTTTCCTCCTGGAGATTTCTTGCTGGACGATGCTCCATGGTTGGGTAGACCAGTGAAGTTGATAGCGATCAAATTGAAACAATAATTGAGAACAATCAACGTTATACCACGCAGGAGATAGCTGACATACTCAAAATATCCAGATCAAGTGTTGAAAATCATTTGAACCAGCTTGGTTGTATTCATCACTTTGATGTTTGGATTCCATGTAAGTTAAGTGAAAAAAACCTTCCTGACCATACTTCTGCATGCAATTCTCTACGGAAACATAATGAAAGGGTTCCATTTTTAAAACAAATTGTGACGGGTGATGAAAAGTGGATACTGTACAACAGTGTGGAACGGAAGAGATCATGGGGCAAGTGAAATGAACTACCACCAACCACACCAAAGGCTGGTCTTCATCCAAAGAAGGTGATGTTGTATATACGGTGGGATTGGAAGGGAGTCCTCTATTATGAGCTCCTTCCAGAAAACCAAACGATTAATTCCAACAAGAACTGCTCCCAATTAGACCAACTGAAAGAAGCACTCGCCGAAAAGCATCCAGAATTAGTCAACAGAAAATGCATAATCTTCCATCAGGATAACGCAAGACTGCATGTTTCCTTGATGACCAGGCAAAAACTATTACAGCTTGGCTGGGAAGTTTTGGTTCATCTGCTGTATTCACCAGACATAGCAGCACCTTCAGATTTCCATTTATTTCAATCTTTACAAAATTCTCTTAATGGAAAAAATTTCAGTTCCCCAGAAGACTGTAAAAGTCACCACCTGGAACAGTTCTTTGCTCAAAAAGATAAAAAGTTTTGGGAAGATGGAATTATGAAGTTGCCTAAAAATGGCAGAAGGTAGTGGAACAAAAGGGTGAATACGCTGTTCAATAAAGTTCTTGGTGAAAATGAGACACGTGTCTTTTATTTCTACTTAAAAAACCAAAGGCACTTTTTGGCCCACCCAATATTACGCTAAGAAAAAGAACCTAGACTAAAAAGGCTTATAGGACATTCTGGAAAAGGCAAAACCTTAGGAACAGGAAACAGATTAAGAGTTGCTGGAGTTGGGGGTTGGGACAAGGATTGGCCACAAAGGGACATGAGATGGTGTTCTGGGTGATGGAATTGTTCCGTATCTTGATTGTGGTAATGGTCATATTACTGTCAAAACTCACCAAAACTCACCAAACTGCACACTAAATACGGTGAATTTTGTTGTATATGAATTGTACTCAATAAATTGAATTTAAAAAATCTGGACAGAGTGTCATTTTCCACATTTGCTCCTGTCAGACTGTTCTGCACACCATGAAGAAAGGGGCTCCTTGAAGGTACAGAGTCCTTAAAGGGACATGCATATAATTTTGTATACACTTAAATACATGACATCATATATTATCTTATCTTATTTATTATATTTCATTTTCCAATGAAAACATAGTTTCATTATAGATATATAACAGCTTTGCCGTACCATTCCCACTTTCTTTATGATAATGCTATTATCTTGGTAAAACATAGAATATCTGTTTAAGATTAGTTCAAAAATGTTTTCTCATCCATTATATGATAACTAATTTGAAATGCTGATTTTTTTTCCTCCAACAATCTCTCCAATTAGAATGTTGTAAGCTCATCACATCTTGATGATCTGTTAACAAAAAATGTATGACCTGAACTTGCTCAAAGTTTAAAAATTTTATGGGCATAGTACATGATTTTGGTCCCTTTGGTAGTCGTACTTTACGGGGAGTTATATTAGTACTTAATATATCAATTCTAAAAATAAAAGGGTTGTAAAGTCTGAAGATCTCAAAGTATGCAAAGAGACATGTACCTTTTAAAATATTTCAACAGCTTCTCTGAAGCCCACATAGTTAACATTGAGAATAAGTAGGACAGGACATGGACAGCCAGAACCCATTGCTATGAGTCAGTGTAGGTGGGAAATTGTTTGGCGCCTTAGAAAGAATTTATAATTTGGAGTCAGAAAGGCTGAGTGTGTAGGTGGCAAAGTCAAGGTCAGGATCTAGGGATTCAGAGGAGGGCTGACCATCAAAGTTAGAAGCTCCTCCTTGGAACTATCCCCTCCTACACCGCCTCACTCTAACTAAAGCTACCATGTTTGCACGTGGACAATGCACTAGGACCTTTACTTGCACTGAAACATTAATCTTCATGACAAACCTGTGTGCAGTTATTCTTCTTCTCATTTTATAGGAAAAGAGACTGAGCTAGTGGCAAAGTTAGGAATTGAACTTACACCTTTCTGATTCCAGTGTCCCCACTCTGTTGTACACTATCCTGCATCTTAGGAGGAACTGCCCAGCATTCAGTCTTTTTGGCCCTACTGCACATTTTCCAGATTTCTGAAGACTCTTTCCACATCTTTGAACAATTATACCACTCTTTCCACTGATCCTATCTCCTTTCTTTATGATTTGTGGCATGTTCTAGACATCACAGAGGACCAGCACACCCCCCCACCGCCTCCCCGCACCAAGGCCCTGCCTGACAGGTTCCTACTCTTTGCTTTTTTCTAAGGTACACACATTTTCTCTCCTGTAGCAGGTTCATTCCTTTTTACAAGATCATCTTTCTGATACGCATCACCATTTTCAGTTTTATAACATTTCTTGCTGGCCTCGAGCCAATGTCAGGGTCTTCTTTATAGTGAAAGCCCCAGAGCACCATAATTATCCTTAATCAGGGGATGGGGAAAATTTTCCCCTAAAAATAACTCAATTAGATTATTATTATCAAGGTTTAAAAGGTTGTATACCCAGATCAGTTCTGATTTGTTTTAAAATGTTTTCTATGGACTCTCGAACAAAAGATAGGGTTTTGTTTTTTTTTTTCCGAAATGGTAACAGTATAACTGAAATCCAATGGAATGCTAATTAAGAGACCGGTTCTCTAGGAAGTCCATTGTTGAAACAGCTATATGGCCTTCAGTAAATCAGATAATTGCTTTGAACTTTGGCTTCTTCATCTGAAAAATCAGGCAGAGTTTTGCCAAATAGTTTCTAAATAGGTCTTAAAGACCCAAGTCTCACTCTAGATTGTGCAAATATGCATGGGATAAACTTTTACTAGCTAGAATGCCAGCTCATCTTGGAATGCTCTCTTAATGTATTGGTGTTTTCTTTGTATTTACAGCCTTTGTTTGAACTGATTTCTTGTTCAGTCATGATGATGGACAAAATGACCAAAGGAAAAACAAACCCCAGCCCTCTTTTATAATATACACACCTCTATATAAGACACACATAAAACACGCGCCTACACGCATCCACACACATATCACACACACCCTGACAGTTTTTTTTTTTTTTCTGGTAATGTAAGTGTCTGACTTTAGTTTTGATTGTTGAGGTATCCTCTTCCACAACGGCATCTTGAATAAACACATTGCCAGCACAAGGCTAGATAAAGAACCAGGCCATTTCCCCCAACTGAGGCACCTTTGTTTTAGAGATCTTTGGTTGATTCTGATAACTGACTGTTTGGGCCATTTGTGCTTTTTTGTCTTCCCATGCTTTAAATTCCTGCTTTTCAGTTTGAAATTTACCAACAGAGGGTGAGCCTGCAAAGCACTAGGCCCCCACCCTTGACCTCAGTAAAAGCAGAACCCCAGCACCACTCCCTCTGTCTATGACCTCGTGGCCCAGGTGTGCTATGTAATTTCCAGGTCCTGTAAGTAATAAACCTTTATTTTTTGAAAGTTTCCTGATGGTTATTGCTGAAGGGTGTCTTGCATTCACAATAAGAACCACATGGCTGGTCTACAACACTGGTTATTGATGGGCTGAGATGGGCACAGAACACACCCATACGTACATGCCTCAGACACACAAACACAGCATTGAACATGGCAACTAAAAATTGTCACTCGCCATCTGCGTCTACAAGGATGAAGTCACTAGCCACTGAAGTTGCTGACCTTTAAACACACCCTAAAAGGAGTTCAGGGCAGAGATCAAGAATGAGGCACTCTGTGCTCTGGGAAAAACTGGCAGAACAGGCTTTCAGATAGATATTTTTCAGGAGAAGACTTTATGAGCCCAATTGTTTGCATCTTCTCATAACTAGAAGAGCACTAGAGTCATTAATGGAGACATCTGCTTCTCGTGGCTAGAAGCAACATTCTACTGAGGACCGCACGTACCCCTTCACCAAGATGATATATATACTGACACTCCCTCCAACACCTCTTCGGAGCAGGTCCTCAGAGCTATCTGAGAGTCTGTCTCCCAGATTATAGTTCTCATTTTGCCCCAAATAAAATTTAACTCACAACTCTCATGTTGTGCTTTTCTTTCAATTGTCAAACATTAAAGAACACCTAAGCGCCCCACCTCTAAAGTATGTACCTATTTCCTTAGTTCTTTTGAGCTGCTATAACAAATTACCATAGATTGGGCAGCTTTTAAACAACATAAATTTATTTTTGCAGTTCTGGAGGCTGGAAGTCCGCTAACAGAGTGCCAGCATGGTTGGGTTCTGGTGAGAGCCCTCTGCCGGGTTGCAGACTGCTGGCTTCTTGCTAAGTCCTCCTGTGACAGAAAGAAGGCAAGGGAGTTCTCTGGGGTCCCTTTCATGAGGGCACTCATCCCATCATGAGGATTCTACTTTCATGACCTAATCACCTCTCAAAGGCCCCATCTCCTAATACCTTCACATTGGGGGTTAGAATTTCAACGTGTGAATTCGGGGGGAGGGGACACACACATTCAGCCCATAACACTATTCATTCTTTCATTCATTCAACAAGATTTTATTGAGCATCTACTATATGCTGGCTGCTGTTCTACTTGTGTAATGAGAGCCATATGGGCCAGTGAGTTATCTAAGTATCCACAGGTATTTTCATGAAGATCCAGATTCTGATTGACAGAGAGTAATGGAGTTGGTTTTGATCTTCTAGAATTAGAAGGAATCTTTCTGGATTTTTCTAATTCATTCTTTTCACTTTATAAGTTAGGAGACTGAGAAACAGAGTAGCAGAGTAAAGGTAAAAAGAGAAAGTGTTTCTTTATTAACCTAATTATAATTAACAACTAGACAAGTTTCTCTTTTTTTTGGCCACGCCACGCGGCATGCAGAATCTTAGTTCCCTGACCAGGGATCGAAAACATGCACCCTGCAGTGGAAGCATGGAGTCCCAACCAGTGGCCTGCCAGGGAAGTCCCTAGACAAGTTTCTCTTAAAACTTTGATTTGTAGCATCACTCTGAAGTAATAGACTTCTAAGTGTTTATTCAGGTCATTCATTCGTCAATTAAAAAAAACTATTAATATCTGTCAGTTCCTGTACTAGGCAGAAGTTGGACATAAAGTATGTCTACAAATTCTTTGATACTCCTCCCTTCAAGAAGGGAAGACTTTTTTTATACATGGTAGTGTATAAAATAGATAACTAATGAGAACCTACTGTATACCACAGGGAACTCTACTTGGTGCTCTGTGGTGACCTAAATGGGAAGGAAATCCAAAAAAGAGGGGATATATGTATATGTATGGCTGATTCACTTTGCTGTATAGCAGAAACTGACACAGCAGTGTAAAGCAACTATACTCCAATAAAAAAATTTTTTTTTAAAAAGAGGAGCCTTCCTTATTCTGCACCTCTTGAATGGGGATGGACTTGACTTGCTTTGTAACAAATATAATTTGGTGGAAGTGATAGTGTGATTAGATCCTAAAAGGCATTGTCATTTCTGCCTTGCTTTCTTGCTTTGTGGGGAGCCAGCTGCCATGTCATGAGGACACTCACCCAGTCTCTGGAGACATTCACATGGTGAGGAACCGAGCCCTCTTGCTAACAGACAGTGAGGAACCGAGGCCTCCTGACAGCAGCCATGTGAGTAAGTCATCTTAGAAGTAGATCTTCTGCCCCCCAAAGCCTTCAGATGATGATTGCATCTCCAGCTGCCATCAGTCACTCCTGAAATCTTGACCACACAAACTGAGGTAATACATGTTTATCCTTTGAAGCCACTAAGTTACACAGCAGTGGATAACTAATATACAGAGGACATGGGAATGAAAGACACAGCTCTTGACTTTAGGTCATACACAAAAAGAGACAAACACTGTGATAAGCACTATGATAAAAGTGAGGTTGGTGTTCTATGGGCACACAAAGAACAGGCGCCAGCCTTGACTAGGGAGAAGGATGTCGAGGAAGTGTTCTTAGAAATGGCATTTGAGCTAAATTTAGGCAGATGGATAGTGTGCCTATTATTAAAATATTGCTCCTCACCTTAAAACCACCTTTCTATATTCTGCCTTGTGATGCTGGGGCTGGGATTTTGCAAACCTCAGCTGGGTTCCTACTAGGGTTTGCCATTAAGGGGCACTAGAGAAAGGCTTCAAGACTGAAAGAAGACAAGGGACTGTTCCTTCCTGTCTGCTCTCTGTTCCTGCCAGTGAAGACCAATAAATAGCCTTTCATCCTGGCAATGGCATCTAGTTTCTTTGGGCTCTTCAGGAGCTACTCTTATTGCTCTCTCCTCTGACTTTCAACATCTATAAGGGAATGCCCCCTTCTTAGTTTCTTGAGCCCTACTTGACTGGGACCCTCTTTGTAGCTTATGGGTTTTGATAACCCCACCTCTTTCCTATGTTCCCCCAGCCCTGGAGTGGTGGCTGTTTCCTGCAGTTACTGTCTCATGTATCTCACTGTTCCTCCCCTCTGGCTTTTTGAATCCATCAATATCTGTTTAACTCATTCTCTAATAACTGCTCTCGTTGAAGTATCTAGTGTATGGTTTCTGTTTTCTTGAATGGGCCCTGACTGATACAGGTAGGGATTAACCAGGTGAAAGAGAGTGAAGGGTACCCCAGACAGAAGGAAAAGAAAGAACAAAGCCATGAAGGCAAGAATGAGCACAAGGTAATTTAGAACCTGGTCAGACATGTAGGGCAAGTGAGGAAAGGAACAGGATAGGAAGATAATGGGAGTGGATAGGGACTGTGACTTGTCCTTATATTTTTCTTTACAAAATATCAATGTTTGTTAATCTTTTAATGGACACTATAAATATAAAATCATACTAGTAGGACATGACTTTTGGATTAGTAGAATTAGAACCTTGGAAAATCCTACCCCCAAAACCAACTGGACAAAATTATCAAAAACAACTATTTCAGAACTCAGAAGTTAACCAAATGCATACAACAAATAAAGAAGCATTTATTTGAGAAAAAAACTACTGAATCTTGATAAGAAGAGTGGAATCTCTGACATTTTACCTTAGGGATGCTCTTGTTCCACTCCCAGCTCCACGGAGCAGTAGCCATGAGGAATGGAAGCTGGAGGGGGCTGAGCTGATGTAGAGATCCACAGAAAAACCCTACCCTCAGGGATGATTTTGGAAACAGTAGCAATCCAGAGACAACTTCTGAAATAGTCATTTGAGGAGCAGCATGGACCCTCTTCCCAGTGAAACAACCATAACTGGTGAAAATTATAAAACAAAGATTTAAAGTCTGTGAAAGTTATCCTAAGGGAATATAGCGAATGAATAAACAATTTAAAAAGAAAATCTACTAAATCTTGGTTAGAACAGCAACAGTTTATGGCATTTGAGAAATGAAATGCTCCCTTCCTCCACCCATTCCCCCCACCCCACCCCAGTTCAGGATGACAGAAATTCCATTCTGGTGGGTGCAACCAAGAACACAGGGCTTCCCCTTTCCCCAGCTTCCAGTAGAGGGTATATTCCCCAGAAGGGTCAAGCCACCAGCATTTCTCACCCCCCTCCAGCTCCATGTTGTAGAAGTTCTATTCCAGGCAAGAATGACTGAGAAACTGAGGACTCTCTCCCTCCTCCTAGCCTCTACTTATAGGGCACAAATTCTATTCCAGGTGTGGTAGAGTAATAATCCTGGGCCCAAATCACCCCCATCCAGCTTACTTGCTGGGAGAGACAAGCTGAGAGGATCTGTGTGCAGAGCTAGCATGTCACTCTGAGAAAAGTGGGCCACTGTCCTTGCCTCAGTTTCGGAGCAATTGCAGAGGTTTTGGAAAGGCAGGACATAGAACAGAATGCTTCAAGGTCTCCCTGAGAGAACTGACTTTATTTGGGAAGTTCAAGCCTAAGGCCACTCTCAAAAACCAGTGGAGATATTGCAGGTAGGCAATTAAGAGGAGATTGGTAGTTACTTGAGAGCAGCAAGCTAAACCACAGACAGACTAGTTTGCCAGAGAGAACCCACAGAAAGAGAAAGCTAAGAGCCCTCTGGAGTTGGAACAAACCTCAACGACTCATCTCAAAGATTGCCCATGCAAAGTGGCCCACATTTAATTGGATTGGTCAAAAATAATGGAGCAATCAGTTAGCAATTACTGGAACCTAACAGCTGGATGTTATACCAATAGATGCAGACAGCTTAACAGAGAGATCAGGATAAAAGACGGTCAAAGAGAGCCTTGATAAAACCACTGTCAACTCGGGGTGATTGTGTGCATGCCCGGGGTTACACCTTCTGAGGAGTAACACTAAAGGCTGCATACTCCAGGAGAAATAGACTTTACTAAAATAGTCAAGCAACAAACTAAACAAATAAACAAGCAAACAACAACAACATCCAGCTCCAGATGGGGAGATCAGTGTATATAGTTAGTACAATATACTATCTGAATTTTTCAGTTTTCAACAACACCAACAAAAAAGAGACATGCAAAGAAACAGGAAATTATGACCCCAAAACAGGAAAAAAAATAAAAGCAAACAACAGAAATTGCCCTAGAGAGACCAAGGTGTCAGATCTAGTAGGCAAAAACTTCAAAACAACAATTATAAATACAGGCATACCTTGGAGATATTGTGGGTTTAGTTCCAGACCACTGCAATAAAGTGCATATCACAATAAAGTGAGTCAAATGATTTTTTTTGGTTTCCCAGGGCATATAAAGATTATGTTTACACCATACCAAAATCTATTAGGGGTGCAATAGCATTATGTCTAAAAAATGTACATACCTTAGTTTAAAAATACTTTATTGTTAAAAAATGCTAACCATCATCTAAGTCTTCAGCGAGTCATAATCTTTCTGCTGGTGAGGGGTCCTGCCTCGATAGATAGTGACCGATCAGGGTTGCTGAAGCTTGAAATGGCTGTTGCAACTTAAAATAAGACAACAATAAAGTTTCTCACATTAATTGACTCTTCCTTTCATGTACGATTTCTCTGTACCACACAGTGCTGTTTGGTAGAATTTTACCAACAGTGGAACTTCTTTCAAAATTGGAGTCAATCCTCTCAGACTTTGCTGCTGCTTTATCAACTAAGTTTATGTAATATTCTAAACCTTTTGCTGTTATTTCAGCAATCTTCAAGCATCTTCATCAGAAGTGGATTCCATCTCAAGTAACCACTTTCTTTGCTGACCCATAGGAAGCAACTCTTCATCTGTGGAAGTATTGTCATGAGATTATAGCAATTCAGTCACATCTTCAGGCTCCACTTCTAAATCCAGTTCTCTTGCTATTTCTACCACATCTGCAGTTGCTTCCTCCACTGAAGTCTTGAACCCCTCAAAGTCATTCATTTGGGTTGGAATCAACTTCTTCCAAACTCCTGTTAATGTTGATATTTTGACCTTTTCCCATGAATCAACAATGTTCTTAATGGCATCTAGAATGGTGAACCTTTTCCAGAGATTTTTAATTTACTTCACCCAGATCTGTCAGAGGAATCATTATCTATGGCAGCTATTGCCCTACAAAATGTATTTCTTAAATAATGAGACCTGAAAGTCAAAATTACTCCTTGATCCATGGGTTGCAGAACTGATGCTGTGTTAGCAGGCATGAAAACATTAATAATTTTGTTCAGCTGCATCAGAGCCCTTGGGTGACCAGGTGCATTGTCAGTGAGCGGTAATATTTTGAAAGGAACCTTTTTTTTCCTGGACAGTAGTTCTCAACAGTGTGCTTAAAATATTTAGTGAACCATGTTGTAAATAGATGAGCTATCATCCAGGCTTTGTTGTTCCATTTATAAAGCACAGGCAGAGTAGACTTAACATAATTCTTAAGGGCCTTAGGATTTTGGGAATGGTAAATGATCATTGGCTTCAACTTAATGCCACCAGCTGCATTAGCCCCTAACAAGAGAGTCAGCCTGTTCTTTGAAGCTAGACATTGACTTCTCCTCTCCAGCTACAGAAATCCTAGATGGCATTTTCTTCCACTATAAGGCTGTTATGTCTACACTGAAAATCTTTTGTTTAGTATAGCAACCTTCATTGATTAACTAAGCTAGATCTTCTGGATAACTTGCTGCAGCTTCTACATCAGCACTTACTGCTTCATGTTGCACTTTTATGTTACAGAGATGGCTTTCTTTAAACCTCATGAACCAACCTCTGCTAGCTTCAGACTTTTTTTTCTGTAGCTGTCTCAGCTCTTTTAGCCTTCATAGAATTGAAGAGAGTTAGGGCCTTTCTCTGGATTAGGCTTTGGCTTAAGGGAATGTTGTGGCTGGTTTGATCTTCTATCCAGACTACTAAAACTTATGCCATATCAGCAATAAGGCTGTTTCGTTTTCTTATCATCTGTGTGTTCACTGGAGGAGCATTTTTGATTTCCTTCAAGAACTTTTCCTTTGTATTCACAGCTTGGATAACTCTTTGGTGCAAGAGGCCTAGCTTTCGGCCTGTCTCAGCTTTTGACATGCCTTCCTCACTAAGCTTAATCATTTCCAGGTTTTGATTTAAAGTGAGAGACATGCAAATTTTCGTTTCACTTAGAAGCCATTGTAGGTTATTGACTAGGCTAATTTCAATATAGTTGTGTCTCAGGGAATAGGGAGGCTTGAGGAGAAAAAGAGAGAGAGCAGTATGGTGGAGCAGTCAAAACACACGCATTTATCAATGGAGTTCACTGTGTTAAATGAGTATGGTTCTTGGTGACCCAAAATAATTAAAATAGTAACATCAAAGATCACTGATCACAAATCACCATAACAAATATAACAATATTGAAAAAGTTTGAAATATTGCAGGAATTACCAAAATGTGACACAGAGACATGAAGTGAGCAAATGTTATTGGAAAAATGGTGCTGATAAACTTGCTTGAGGCAGAGTTGCCACAAACCTTCAATTTGTAAAAAGCACAATATCTACAAAATGCAAAAAGTGAAGTGCAGTAAATGGGGTATGCCTGTATATTCAAAGAACTGAAGGAAATTCTGCTGAAAGATGTTAAAGAAAGGTATTATGACAATATCTCATCAAAGAGATCATCAATAAAGAGAAATTATTTTAAAAAATAAAGAAACAAATAGCAAAATAGAAATTTTAGAGTTGAAAAATACAATAGTAGACTTGAAAAGAAAAGCTCAATAGTATATTTGAATTGGCAAATTACTATATTTGAAGATAAATTGAGAGAGATTACAGAGGAATAGAGACAAATATCATGAGAAAAATAGATAGATCCTCATAGACATGTGGCACAATTTAAGCACACTGACATACACATCCTGGGAGAGCAACAGGGGAGGGGATAGAGAGAAAAGAGAAGAAAAAGTATTTGAAGAAATAATCATTGAAAATTTCTCAAATTTAATGAAAAATACTAATCTACACGTCCAAGAAGCTCAACCAACTCCAACTAGGAGAGTATAGAGATCCACATCCAGACACATCAGTGAAAGTGTTGAAAAACAAAGTGAAAATCTGTAAATCAGAAAGATAAAAATGAAAAGAAATAGGTGAAAGACTTTTTTCTTTTTTTTTTTCTTTGTTTTGCTGTATGTGGGCCTCCCACTGCTGTGGCCTCTCCCGTTGCGGAGCACAGGCTCTGGACACACAGGCTCAGCAGCCATGGCTTATGGGCCCAGCCGCTCCATGCACGCGGGATCCTCCCGGACCGGGGCACGAACCCACGTCCCTGCATCGGCAGGCGGACTCTCAACCACTGCGCCACCAGGGAAGCCCTAGGTGAAATATTTTTAATCACAGTTTCAATTTCAGTGCTCGTGATTGGTCTGTTCATATTTTCTATTTCTTCCTGGTTCAGTCTCAGAAGGTTGTGCATTTCTGAGAATTCGTCCATTTCTTCCAGGTTGTCCATTTTATTGGCATATAGTTGCTTGTAGTAATCTCTCATGATCCTTTGTATTTCTGCAGTGTCAGTTGTTACTTCTCCTTTTTCATTTCTAATTCTATTGATTT
>NC_041229.1:17687397-17688906 GCF_002837175.3 Physeter macrocephalus | reverse complement strand
AGTGCTTGTGATTGGTCTGTTCATATTTTCTATTTTTTCCTGGTTCAGTCTCGGCACATTGTGCATTTCTGAGAATTCGTCCATTTCTTCCAGGTTGTCCATTTTATTGGCATATAGTTGCTTGTAGTAATCTCTCATGATCCTTTGTATTTCTGCAGTGTCAGTTGTTACTTCTCCTTTTTCATTTCTAATTCTATTGATTTGAGTCTTCTCCCTTTTTTTTGATAAGTCTGGCTAATGGCTTATCAATTTTGTTTATCTTCTCAATGAACCAGCTTTTAGTTTTTTTGATGTTTACTATCGTTTCCTTCATTTCTTTTTCATTTATTTCTGATCTGATCTTTATGATTTCTTTCCTTCTGCTAACTTTGGGGTTGTTTTTGTTCTTCTTTCTCTAATTGCTTTAGGTGTAAGGTTAGGTTGTTTATTTGAGATGTTTCTTGTTTCTTAAGGTAGGGTTGTATTGCGATAAACTTCCCTTTTAGAACTGCTTTTGCTGCGTCCCATAGGTTTTGGGTCATTGTGTTTTCATTGTCATTTGTTTCTAGGTATTTTTTGATTTCCTCTTTGATTTCTTCAGTTATCTCTTGGTTATTAAGTAGTGTGCTGTTTAGCCTCCATGTGTTTGTATTTCTTACGATTTTTTCCTGTAATTGATATCTAGTCTCATAGTGTTGTGTTTGGAAAAGATACTTGATAAGATTTCAATTTTCCTAAATTTACCAAGGCTTGATTTGTGACCCAAGATATGATCTATCCTGGAGAATGTTCCATGAGCACTTGAGAAGAATGTATATTCTGTTGTTTTTGGATGGAATGTCCTATAAATACCAATTAAGTCCATCTTGTTTAAAGTATCATTTAAAGAATGAAATTAGAACACTCCCTAACACCATACACAAAAATAAACTCAAAATGGATTAAAGACCTAAATGTAAGGCCAGACACCATCAAACTCTTAGAGGAAAACATAGGCAGAACACTCTATGACATAAATCACAGCAAGATCCTTTTTGACCCATCTCCTAGAGAAATGGAAATAAAAACAAAAATAAACAAATGGGACCTAATGAAACTTAAAAGCTTTTGCACAGCAAAGGAAACCATAAACAAGACAAAAAGACAACCCTCAGAATGGGAGAAAATATTTGCAAACGAAGCAACTGACAAAGGACTAATATCCAAAATTTATAAGCAACTCTTGCAGCTCAATAACAAAAAAACAAACAACCCAATCCAAAAATGGGCAGAAGAACTAAATAGACATTTCTCCAAAGAAGATATACAGATCGCCAACAAACACATGAAAGAATGCTCAACATCATTAATCATTAGAGAAATGCAAATCAAAACGACAATGAGATATCATCTCACACCGGTCAGATTGGCCATCATCAAAAACTCTAGAAACAATAAATGCTGGAGAGGGTGTGGAGAAAAGGGAACCCTCTTGCACTGCTGGTGGGAATAATGTAAATTGATACAGCCACTATGGAGAACAGTATGGAG
>NC_041229.1:17687117-17687320 GCF_002837175.3 Physeter macrocephalus | reverse complement strand
AGAAAGAGAAAAACAAATACCATATGCTAACACATATATATGGAATCTAAAAAAAAAAAGAAAAAAAATGGTCAGAAGAACCTAGGGGCAAGACGGGAAGAAAGATGCAGACCTACTAGAGAAGGGACTTGAGGATACAGGGAGGGGGAAGGGTAAGCTGGGACGAAGTGAGAGAGTGGCATGGACATATATACACTACCAAA
>NC_041229.1:17665249-17678802 GCF_002837175.3 Physeter macrocephalus | reverse complement strand
GGAGATCAGCTCGGTGCTTTGTGACCACCTAGAAGGGTGGGATAGGGAGGGTGGGGTGGAGGGAGATGCAGGAAGGAAGAGATATGGGGACATATGTATATGTGTGACTGATTCACTTTGTTATTAAAGCAGAGGCTGACACACCACTGTAAAGCAATTATACTCCAATAAAGATGTTAAAAATGAAAAAGAAATAGGTGAGGGAGATTAAGAGGTACAAACTTCCAGTTGCAAAATAAATGAGTCATGGGTATGAAATGTACAGTGTGGGGAATATAGTCAGTAGCTATGTAATATATTTTTATGGTGACAATTTGTAACTAGACCTTTCATAGTGATCATTTTGATATGTATAGAAATATCGAATAATTGTGTTGTGCAACAGTAACTAACGTAGTGTTTTAGGTCAGTTATACTTCAAAAACAAACAAAGTCATAGCAGAAGAGATCAGATTTATGTTTACCAGAATCGGGGGGTGGGGGGTGGAGAGTGAATTGGATGAAGGCAGTCAAAAGGTACAAACTCCCAGTCAAAAAATAAATTAGTGCTAGGGATGTAATGTACAACATGATAAATATAATTAACACTGCTGTTCATTATATATGAAAGTTGTTAAGAGAGTAAATCCTAAGAGTTCTCATCACAAGGAAAAATATTTTATTTTTTACATTTCTTTATTTTTGTATCTATGTGAGATGATGGATGTTCACTAAACTTTTTGTGGTAATCATTTCATGATGTATGTAAGTCAAATCATTATGCTGTTCACCTTAAACTTAAACAATGCTGTACATCAATTATATCAATAAAACTGGAAGGAAAAAAAGAAAAAGAAAAATGACTAGTCATGTGTAAGGAAACCACAGTAAGATTAACAGGTGATTTCTCATTAGAAACAATGGATCCAGAAGACAGTAGAATAAATATTTAAAGTGCTAAGAGGAAGAGAAAAAAAAACCCCAAAACTCATCAACCAAGACTTTTATCCAGCAGAACTATTTTTCATAAATGAAGGCTGAGAAAAAAAGACATTCCCAGATGAATAAAAATTGAGAGAATTCATTGCTAAAGAGACCTGCATTACAAGAAATAGTAAGGGGAATTCTTCAGGCTAAAAGTAGGTGACCCAGAGAATAATTTGAATTGACACACACACGTAAAAGGTGACGACAGAACTTAACTACCATGAATATTGAGAATCTACTGTATATGGTAATTGCTAGAACAACAATTCTAGCAACAAAAACAACAACAACAAGACATATCATTCATATAGCAGTCATAAGAAAGCTAGAGTTGCTATACCAATACCAGACAAAATAGACTTTAAAACAAATAATGTTAATGTAGATAAATAGGAACATTTTCTAATGATAAAAGGGTCAATCCATCATGCATATATAGCAATTAGAAAAATATATGCATTTAATAATAGAGCTCCAAAATACATGGAGCAATAACTGACAGAATTAAAGGGAGAAATAGACAATTCAACAATAATGGAGACTTCGATATCCCACTTTAACAATGGTTAGAACAACTAGGCAGAAGACTGACAAGGAAATATAAGACTTCAATGTTATAAACCAACTAGACCTCACAGATATCTATAGAATGTTTCATCCAACAAAAGCAGATTACACATACTTATCAAGTGCATGGGTAATATTTTCCAGGAAAGAACATGTACTATGCCATAAAACAAACATATCTATCTATCTATCTATCTATCTATCATCTATCTAACATCATACAGGTGGCCATGGGTTTACATTCGCAGATATGGAGGGCTGACTGTATGAGACTTGAGCATCTGTGGATTTTGGTGTTCTTGGGAAGTGGGGGATGAGGGGGTGCTGAAACCAATACTGATACTGAGGGATGACTGTACTTAGTGGTTTAAGATTGAAAGCTTCCCCTAAGATAAAGAAAAAGGAAAAGATGCATGCTTTCAACACTGTTATACAGCATTGTACTGGAGGTTCTAGGCAGGGCAATTAGGCAAGAAAAAATAAGAGACATTCAGATTGGAAAGGAAGAAGTAAAACTATCTCTATTTGCAGGTGATATGACACTCCATATAGAAAATCCTAAGCAATTCACTAAAAACTATTAGAAAAAATAAATGAGTTCAGCAAAGTTGCAGAGTATAAGATCAATATGCCCAAACCAATAGTATTTCTATAAATTATCAGTGAAAAATTTGAAAATGAAATGAACAAAACAATTCTATTTACAGTAGCATCAAAAAGAATACTTAGGAATGAATTTAATAAAATAAGTGAAATTCTTATATTCTGAAAACTACAAAACATTGTTGCAAGTAATTATATAACTCCTAAAAAAAAATGGAAAGACATCCCATGTTCATGGATCCAAGGACTTAATATTGTTAGGCTGACAGTTCTTTCCAAACTGATCTGCAGATTCAACACAATTGCTATCAAATAGCCTTTTTGCAGAAATTAACAAGCTGATCCTAAAATTCGTATGAAAATGCAAGGGACCCAGGGCTTCCCTGGTGGCGCAGTGGTTGGGAGTCCGCCCGCCGATGCAGGGGACACGGGTTCGTGCCGCGGTCTGGGAGAATCACATGTGCCGCGGAGCGGCTGGGCCCGTGAGCCATGGCCGCTGGGCCTGCGCGTCTGGAGCCTGTGCTCCGCAACGGGAGAGGCCACAGCAGTGAGAGGCCCGTGTACCGGAAAAAAAAAAAAAAAAAAAAATGCAAGGGACCCAGAATAGCCAAAACAATCTTGAAAAATAATAACTTCAGATAATCCACACTTCCCAGTTTGAATCCTTCTGCAAAGTAACAGTAATCAAGCCTGTGTGGTATTGGTATAAGAGTAAACTCATAGATCAATGGAATGAATTCAAACTTCAGAAATAAACCCTTACAAATATAATCAATTGCTTTTTGGCAAGAGTGCTGAGATGATTCAGTGGGGAAAGAGTAGTTTGAATAGTCTATTTGACAAATGATGCTGGGACAACTGGATATCCACTTGCAAAACAATGAAGTTGGAACACTTCCTCACACCATATACAAAGATTAACTCAAAATGGATTATAGACCTATATGTTACAACAAATCTACAAAACTCTTAAAAAGAAAATATATAATTGAAAAGAATCTGAAAAGAAATACATATATATGAATCATTTTTCTGTACACCTGAAACAAACACTATATTGTAAATCAACTATAGTTCAATAATAAAAAAAGAAAATATATGATTAAATTTTTGTGACCTTAGGTTAGACAAAGCCTTCTTAGATTTGACCAAAAGTACAAGTAACAAAAGAAAAAAAAAAGATACATTCAAATTCATTGAAATTATAATGTTTTGTGTTTCAAAGGACACTATTTAAAAAATGAAAAGACAGGGCTTCACTGGTGGCGCAGTGGTTGGGAGTCCGCCTGCCGATGCAGGGGGCTCGGGTTCGTGCCCCGGTCTGGGAGGGTCCCACATGCCGCGGAGCGGCTGGGCCCGTGAGCCATGGCCGCTGGGCCTGTGCGTCCGGAGCCTGTGCTCCGCAACGGGAGAGTCCACAGCAGTGAGAGGCCCGCACACCAAAAAAAAAAAAAAAAAAAAAAAAAAAAAAAAAAAAAGGCAATCTACAAAATGGGAGAAAACATTTGCAAATCATATAGCCAATCAGGGGCTTGTACATAGAATATATAAAGAACTTTTACAATTCAGTAATAAAAAGACAAATAACCTAATTAAAAAATAGACAAGAGATATGAATAAACATTTCTCCAAAGAAAATGCATAAAAAACCAATCAGCGCATGAAAAGATGCTCAACAGCATTAGTCATGAGGGAAATGCAAATCAAAATGACAGTGAGATACCACTTCAGATACACTAGAATGGCTATAATGAAAAAGATAGATAATACCAAGGGTTCGTGAAGATGTGGAGAAATTGGGATCCTCATCCATTGCTAGCGGGACTATAAAGTGGTGAATTTCCTGACAGCTCCTCCAAATGTTAAACACAGAGTTACCATATACCCAGAAATTCCACTCCTGGTATACACCAAGAAAAATGAAAACATATGTCCACACAAAAACTTGTACATAAATGTTTACAGCAGGGTTATTCATAAGAGCCCCAAAGGGGAAACAACTTGAATGTCCATCAACTGATGAATGGATAAATAAAATGTGGTCTATCCAGACAGCGGTATATTGTTCAGAAATATAAGTGAATGAAGTACTGATTCATGCTACCACATAGAAAAAACCTCCAAAACCTTATGCCAAGCAAAAAAAAAGAAAAGCCAGACATAAAGGACCATATATTGAATGATTACATTTGTATGAAATGTCCAGAAAAGACCAAGTGACTGAAAGCAGATTAATGGTCGCCTGAAGCTGGAGGTGGGAATAAGAAGGGACTGAATATGGAGACAAGGGATCTTTTGGGGATGATAAAAATGTTCTAAAATTGATTTTAGGTAATGGTTTCATAATTAGGTAAATTTATTAAAAGTCAGTGAATGGGTTTTATGGTATGGATATTATAGCTTAATAAAGCTGTTAAAACAAAAATAAATACAGTTATGTGGGATATATGTTCAAATACTGGAATGCATCACATACTAGAAACATATTGAGGGAAAATCAGTTCACTCTGCTTGGGGTTGAAGGGTACTAAACATGAAACATGGAATGAAAACCATTCTTGGTTTTGTTTATACCTGAACAACCCCCAAATCCATTAAATACAGTTACTTGTAGTCTTTCTAAAGTTAGAGTTTAAGCCAGTCCACCATGATGTTGGTGCAGAGAAGGGGTTCACATAAATGCTGACAGTAGGAGCCAAGGGTGCAGAATCCACATTTTGGCACTGCTTTGCTATTTTCTCCTAATGTTATGTGAATATTTTATATGGAAAGCTGTATGTGACAGTAGCATTTGGAAATGGGGAGATTCTCAAATGTCATCTCAAAGGTCTCCTTCCTATACATTCCCTTTAACAACAATTTTTTTTTGGTTAGACACATGCTTTTTTATTTGCTTGCAGATTCTCAATGAAGTTTGTGCAGGCAGAGCAGCAGATGCTGTGATGCTTGGTAAATGCCTTTTTGTTGTTATTGTTAAAATTTTAATTTTATGAGAGTATAATTGATTTACAATGTTGTGTTAGTTTCAGGTGTACAGCAAAGTGATTCAGTTATACATATACATATATTCATTCTTTTTTAGATTCTTTTCTCATATAGGTTATCACAGAATATTGAGTAGAGTTCCCTGTGCTATACAGGAGGTCCTTGTTAGTTATCTACCTTGTACACAGCAGTGTGTGCATGTTCATCCCTTGCTCCTGATTTATCCCTCCTCACCACGTTTCCCCTTTGGTAACCAGAAGTTTGTTTTTGATATCTGTAAGTCTGTTTCTGTTTTGTAAATAAGTTCATTTGTATCATTTTAAAAATTATATTTCACATATGAGTAATATCATATATTTGTCTTTCTCTGTCTGACTAACTTCACTTAGTATGATCATCTCTAAGTCCATCCATATTGCTGCAAATGACATTATTTCATTCATTTTTATGGCTGAGTGATATTCCATTGTATATATGTACCATATCTTCTTTATCCATTCCTCTGTCAATGGACATTTAGGTTGTTTCCATGTCTTGGCTATTGTAAATAATGCTTCAATGTTCATTGTTCATTGCAGCACTGTTTAGAATAGCCAAGACATGGAGGCAACTTTTAACAACAGTTTAAATAAAAATGCCTAGAAATTTGTTTGTGATACAAAAGGACATTTCAGCTGGTAGGTCACTATGACCTCTGATGGCCTAACATGGGTAATGGGTATCAGGTATTTCAATATAAGTGGCAAGGAGCCAGTGGACAATGAGGGTTGCCATCAACAGAGCTGCTTTCAAATAATTAAATCTCCACCTTCTTCTGTGGAGTTCCTCCTCTTTCTGAGGATCATTCTCTTCTGCTAATACCCATCACCACTCTTTTTTATTTGCCATCTATCAATCTTTCCCTTACATCGTAAAAGATTTTAGTATTGAGTTCACGACCCTCTTTCCCAAATCCTGCTCTCATTCTGTGTGTTTTTAATAGTCACAAGGATGACACATCTGACATCTAAATCCTCATCGTTTCTTGTCTTTTCAATCCAGTGATCTTCCTCTCTTTTTTTTTTTTTTTTTTTTTCGCGGTACACGGGCCTCCCCCTGCTGTGGCCTCTCCCGTTGCGGAGCACAGGCTCCGGACGCGCAGGCCCAGCGGCCATGGCTCACGGGCCCAGCCGCTCCGCGGCACGGGCCCAGCGGCCATGGCTCACGGGCCTAGCCGCTCCGCGGCATGTGGGATCATCCCAGACCGGGGCACGAACCCGTGTCCCCTGCATCGGCAGGCGGACTCTCAACCACTGCGCCACCAGGGAAGCCAGATCTTCCTCTTTACACCACTGTAATAACAGCCCGTCATTAGCCGTAATTTCTCTGCCACTTCACTACTCCCGTTAGTGAGTACATCCTCCTTTTCTTCCTGTAGCCTCTGCACTTTTTCACTTTTACTAATCTAATAAGTTATTAGATTGCTTAGACTGGGGGTCATAGGCAAATTTTTCTGTCAAGGGTCAGATAGTAAAAATTTCAGCCTTTTGGGTCATATGATCTCTGTCACAATTACTCAAACCTGTTGTTTCAGGGAAAAAGCAGCCCTAGACAATATGTAAGCAAATGGGAATGGCTGTCTTCCAAGAAACACTTTATTTACAAAAACAGGCCACAGATCAGATTTGGTCCATGGCCATGGTTTATATTCCTCTCCTCTGAGCTTAGACTCAGGCCTCGACATGGGCTTATACAAGAATAAGCAAAAAAAAAAAGAAAGAATAAGCAAATTATTTTACTTTTCTGAGTCTCCCTTTATCCATCTGTGTATTGGGGATGATGCTTTCTAACTCTCCAAGTTTATGAGAATTAAATGAGACAATGTACCACCAGCATCGTGTAATCAATAGCATGCAGTACTCAGGAAATCCATGATTTTTAAAAGAGGTACTAATAAAATCTTTTTTGTAGGCTGAGTTCTGAATGAGTCGAGGAATTAGGAAAAAGCAAATGGAGAACAATGCCTCACCCCAAAATTCACTGTTACTTATAATAAAGCTGTAATTGGAGATGGTGTCTTATCTCTGTAGGCAAGCGGCCTTTCTAATACTGAACCCCAGAATCAGAGAAGCTTACCTACACCGTCCAGGCGGCACTAGACCAAGTCAGGCTTTCTCGAACAGGAAGAGGAGACTGGCTACCTTCTTATAAAAAATCATTAAGGTCCGTCCAAATGGATGGAAACATCAGGAGTGGGTTCTTAATGTTCAGCCTAGAGCAAATGTTCGTTGCCTTCCCCCCCACTGTTCCCAGACTGGAGGTTTATGTTCATGAGGTCAAGGCAACCTCTCCCACAAGGGTGTTGGCAGCACACTCACACTTTCTCATAGTTTCCTGAGTGTGTGCCAGGGGAAGTTCTCTGAGTTTAGCTCAAACTTCTCTGTGAATGTATTCCAAAAGCAGACTAGAATAGATTTTAACCTCCCAGGGCCTATGGATGTGGCTAAAAAAGGACTCTGCTAAGGGATTAAGATTCCTTGGCTATCTTTTCTTTTATCTTAAAAAATCTTTATGCCAATGTTGCATTTCCCAAGGGATATGCTGAAGTTTAAATTGACAAAGTTGTCTAAGTTATTTACCAATTAAATAGCTTCAATCACCCCCCCCCACACACCAGATCATTGAGTAAAATTAACACTATGGGAAAATGTACTCTTGGAGTACCTAAGTACCCTCTTTCCCACAAATGTGGCCTCATACTACCCACGCCTTTGGGCAATAATTTTTAATTTGAGAAGTAAAAGCCAAGACTGTTATGTCAACCAAAAATCAGCTTTCCTTCACTACATTTATTTCTTCTCAAATGAGTCTCCAGGATGCGGAGCCATACCCTGAAACCACCATGCCCATTCCTGTGGGCTGCATGCCCGCACGAGTCAAGGAAGCTCTAGCCTCAGCTCAATTGCTGACACGGTGACCTCAGGCCACTTTTGTAGCCCTTCTCCGTGTCCCAGGCTCTTTGTTACACTGGGGTGGTAGTATTTGTCCTGACTAGCTCAGCAAGTCTTATGAAAACAAAATGAGTTAATTATATATTTTAGGGGTACAAAGCATGCGTCTGTTTACTATGCTGTTATCTATGGGGCTGTGGTAATTATGCTGTGGCTCAGAGCACACATTTATCATCAAAGATTTAGGGAGCCAAGGGTTTTCACTTAGTTCTACACAAGCGAGAAGGCTTTCAGGGTTTAGTTTAAGAATACTGGACCCACTGTTATCATTGTCACAATACAGTAGTACAAGGCAGTAGAGAGAAACATGCCTTACAAGGACCGGTGGGATCTATATCTCTTTTTTTTCAATACATTCCTTTAGAAATTATCTGCTGAATCTCTGTGCCAATCTTCTGCATGCTGTGATCACAGCCCTGATATCCATACAGTTATATGGATACGTGCCTGGACAGATTGGTACAGATGCAAACAAACAAGTGTTATATGTACATACATATATCATATATGTGAAACATACATATGTATATCTATATACATATCTCTACCTAGGTATCTCTGTCTCTATAGCTATCTCAGCTATACCAGCTATGGCTGGTATAATATGGTGGTAACAGGCCACCTGGTAGGTGGCTGCATTGTGACTACTTTATCACTGTTAGTGACAATGATTCCCCACGTCCAGTCCATAGAATTTGCTCTTTTGGATTCTCTCCTATCCTGTTACAGATGCAGGGTGCAGAGAGATTTAGACCTATGGCTCCTCCTCTTATGGCCTGAGATTGATTTTATTTATTCATTCATTCATTCATGCCACGGCTGCGCCCCGCCCCGCCGTATGAGGGATCTTAGTCTCCCCACCAGGGATCGAACACGCGCCCCCTGCAGTGGAAGCGCGGAGTAGTCGTAACCACTGGACCATCAGGGAAGTCCCCTGAGATTTAATTTAAATCATCATTGTTGGAGAGCATAATGGATGCAGTTGTTTAGAGCAAGGGAAAGTGTTTACAAAGAACACACTCCAAATGTTGAGAAGAACCAGCCAAATCAAATCTCCGTCATTCAAGAACCGTGGACGAGGGCTTCTGTTTTCCTTCTTTCCAGTTTTTCCGATACTTCTGCTACTGTGGAAGTGACTAATTCCACATGACAGCGAAACGAGGGCATAAGCAAAGGAAATCCACTACGTAAATAAGTAAATAAATAACTACGTAAGACCTCAACCAAAGGTGACCCTGCGCTGGGGTTAGATATGTCCGTTCTCGAAAACGAACTCCCTCCTGGCTTCTTTCTCTGGCTCTGTGGAGTGAACAGGGGCAGTTGGGGAGGGCTGCGATTCTACCTGACACACTCTGGCCACAAATGGCATTTCAGCTTTTGATCAGTGAAGCTTATAGGGAGACTCCAGTCCCGAAGTAAATGCAAAGACTGCTTTAGCCAAAGAAACTCCAGACGGCTGTAATTCCTGTGAGAAAATATGAGAATATGATGGAGGAGATATTCATCCATAGGTACCGTACTGGCAGAGACAGGAGGGAGAACCGTAGACCAGTCAGTGCTTTTCAAATGGTGCATTGCGACCCTTCAGGGGATAGTAAAATTATCTTATTTGGGCATGAAAAATACTTTAAAAATGGAATAGAGTAGTATAGAGTAAAATAGAATAACTAGAAAATATCACAGTACATTGCATGCAGTAAGGATAAGGATTGTTTTATGAAACTTTGGGTGTGTGTGTGTGTGTGCCCTGAAATGAGATTTGATATGATGTTCTTACTGTGGGTCCCAGGCAAAAGAAGTTTGGAAAACACTGCTGTAATTTAGCTCTTTGGCACATACTTTTGGTATTCTGGGTTTGCAAAACAAACACTAAAATTCTGGCCACTCAACAATGACCTTCTCTAAAGAATACACTCTTGCCCTTTATGGCAATGTTTCTCAACTACTTTAGCATGAGGTGATTAAAAACCTGAGGTGGAAACAAGCTGCCTAAGAAAACAAAGGGGAGATTTAGAAGGAAGCCCCCAGAAGCATGTAAGACCAGGGAGAGTGGATACCAGATAATGCATATGTGCGTGCATGCATGTGTGTGTGTATCTGAGAGAGATTTAGAGACCAGAATTCATCAGAGGGCACCAGAAAAAAAGTGTTTCTTAGGGTAAACAGTCACTAAAACCTTACTACACCTGCTGAGCCCTCCATGAGAGAAAAGGCTCAGAGCCCTGATGTGACTCCAAACGAAAGAGTTCGTCTGAGAGTCAGGAACCAGGAGTTCTTTCCTGCCTCACCCAGTTCAGCTCTCTGCTTTGGGGGGGACAATTATTTCTGATTTCTAATAGAACATATGATGGAATTTCCTGGAAACCCAGAAGAGAGCAGTGGTACAGAACATAACCCTATTCTGGGAAAGTACTGAGGAGGAACCTAGGTATACACAGCAATGTTATATTTATTTGATTTAACATGTGATTATTTCTCCTGTCCTCTCTTACAGGATTCTTGCTTTGTTTCCAAATGCCGTAGCTCGTAAATTACTGCTGATGTTGATGTTTATCTTAGTTTTCTGGGTCATTTACTTCTCTTCCAAAGACCTTGAAAAGGTAGGAATTGTTTCCTTTTTCAGAGTTTCAGGAAGGGTGACTTTGAATGCTCAGTGTGATCAATGCAAGAATTAAAAGTTAAAAGCATGTTATCTTAACAACAGATGTGGATGACAGGGCCCTTTGTTCAGCAGTTATTCCTTTGACACCATGTATTCTATTATTATTATTATTTTTAGTGGCAGGTGGATTTACTGCTGTCTCTGTAGTGTCTGGCCCTGCTAACCATCCCTTCTGAACATTCTCTCCGACCTTGGCCTCTGAGCCTCCAATCCAATTAAATCTCTGTGTCAGCCCCTGCTTTTTTCACAGGGTTTTTAAAAATTCTTTACATAGTTCAGTTTGCATTTTTTGATTTTCCCTTTCTGCAGTCTTTTTTAAAAACTGATTTTGCTTTACTTTCTCCTCTTCTCAACCATTTAGTACAAATCCGATCTTTCGAAAATTCTGCTTTCATCATCTTCTTGACCTGATCAAAAACTTTCACTAATGGCTTTCACAGATGGTAGTGCTGAGGAGATCAACTCCTTAGTTAGCCATTCAACCTTCTTCTAAATTTGAACCCAACTTCTTTTCAAAGTATCTATTTCACCTTTGTCTAATACAAACCCTCAGCTCCAAACAAGAAGGACCACAAATCTAGGATGTTCAGACAATGATGTGAACTGGTAAATAGTAGAGCTCTCAAACCACAGCTCAGAAGCTTTCTCTCTGTGAGTCCTCTCTGTAAATATGTGTTTTCTAGATTTCTTCCATCAATCCTTTTCTCATTCATGCTTGTACCCTTTAATTCATAGTCTCAGGTCCCACCCACCACCAATATTAGTGTTTCTTAAAGTGAAGTCTGGACACTGTCTGCACTGGAACACCTGTGTTTGTGCATGTGTGTGTAAAATGCAGATTCCTGAGCCCTACTCCAGAGCTACCAAAAAGAAATCTTTGGACTTGAGACTAAAATAATGAAGTTTTGAAAACTCTAATCAGAAAAGATACATGCACTACAATGTTCATAGCAACACTATTTACAATAGCCAAGACATGGAAACAACCTAAGTGTCCATCCACAGATGAATGGATAAAGAAGATGTGGTACATTTATATAATGGAATATTACTCAGCCATAAAAAAGAATGAAATAATGCCATTTGCAGCAACCTGGACGAAGATATAGATATATATACACACACAATGGAGTGTTACTCAGCCATAAAAAAGAATGAAATAATGCCATTTGCAGCAACCTGGACGGACCTAGAGTTTATCATACTGAGTTCACTTCAACAAGTCAGACAGAGAAAGACAAATATTATATTATATCACTTATTTGTGGAATCTAAAAAAATGATACAAATGAAGTTATTCACAAAACAGAAATAGGCTCACAGGCATAGAAAACAATCTTATGGTTACCAAAGAGGAAAGTGGGGTCGGGGGTGGGGTAAATTAGGAGTTTGGGATCAACAGATACACACTATTATATATACAATAGAGGGTCAAGTGGTTAAGACTCTGCGCTTCCACTGCAGGGGGCACAGGCTTGATCCCTGGTTGGGGAACTAAAGATCCAGAATGCCGTGCGGCGCAGCCAAAAAAAAAAAAAAAGATAAACAGCAGGACCTCCTGTACAGCACAGGGAACTATATCAATATCTTGTAATAATCTATAATGGAAGAGAATCTGAAAAAGAATATATATATAACTGAATCACTTTGCTGTATACCAGAAACACAACACTGTAAATCAACTATACTTCAATAAAAAAATAAAATGATAAAGTTTTAACAAATCCCCCAGCTGATTCACACGTCCACTGAAGTTTGAGAATCGCTGCCTATGTACTTCCAGAACTGAGATCTCGTCTGTGCCCCACTATTCAATACATTCATCGGTTATCAGTTCCACTAGTGTTACCAACACAAAGAAAAGCACACTGAGTTTATGCTCCTCTTCACCACCCTCCTTGGCAAAACAGGATCACACAGAAACAAATTCTCTGCTCTTTCTCCTCTCTCTCCTCTGTTTCCATAGCCCATTAGTCAACCAAGCCAAAACTCTCTCCACAAGCAATCAGCCGCTAATCTCACAAATTCTACCTCCTAAATGTCTCTCAAATCTATCCGTTTATCTCCATCCCCAGAGTCTTGCTTTAGTCCAGTCCTTTGTCATTTCTCATCTAGAGTGTGGAAATAGTCCTCTAATTAATTTCCCTGGCTCCCAGTCTAGGCCTGCTCTAATCATTCATTCAGCAAACGTTTGTTGAGTATAGATTGTGTGTCAGGGCTGAACTAGGTATTAGGGATACAGAAATATAGGACATCATCTTTATGTTCAGGAGTCTGAGATTATATTTCTAAAATAAAAATGCCATGCTCCCAACTTCATTGGAAACATGGCAGGGCCCAGACTTCCTGGCACAGTGTCTCGGTCAGGCTTTTTTATTAAAGGGTACAGAAAGCCTGGCCCAAGGCATTCTTGCACTGGCTGTTTCCTCTGCCCGTTCTTCCTCCAGGTTTTCACAAGGCTAACACTGTTCCTTCAGGTTTTTGCTCAAATGTCATCCTCTTTATTTAGCACTAGAAACAGCCCCCACCCTACCTCTTAGTGTTTCCCTTACTCTGTTTGACTTTTAACTTTCTAAAATACTATATAATTTACTTATTTATTATGTTCATTGATTATTGTCTATCTTGACCTGCTATAAGGTGATCTCCATAAGGGAAGGATTTTTTTTTTTTTTTTTTTTTTTTTTTTTTTTTGCGGTACGCGGGCCTCTCACTGTTGTGGCCTCTCCCGTTGCGGAGCACAGGCTCCGGACGCACAGGCTCAGCGGCCATGGCTCACG
>NC_041229.1:17657301-17665214 GCF_002837175.3 Physeter macrocephalus | reverse complement strand
GAACCCGCATCCCCTGCATCGGCAGGCGGACTCTCAACCACTGCGCCACCAGGGAAGCCCAGGGAAGGATTTTTATCTATATTTATTTGTTGGTATATCCCAAGTGCCAAGAAAAATGGCTGGCACATAGTAGGTGCTTAATAAATAACTGTTAAATTACAAAATAAGGACTGTTCAGTGATCCAGGTGAGAGGTAATGGTGACCTGAAATAAGGTACTAACAATGAGGTTGGAGAAAAGTCAATGAATTTGAGATAGAATTGACAGAAATAGATTGACTGTGGTGAGGGGGTAAGGAGGTGGAATTAAGCAGGAATTATTCTAGATATGTACAAGTACATGGCTGGTGATGCCATTCACTGAAGTATAGAACAGAGTAGGGGAAGTAGTTTTGGGAGAAAAAGGTAAGCTTAGATATGAACAGTTTATGTTTGAGGTGCTTTTATGTCATCTAAATGGAAATGTTTCTTCAGTAGACTTGAATATAGAAATTTGAAGCTAAGAAAGACGTGGTTTAGGAAAATGGATTTAGGAATCATCAGAATATAAATGGCAGCTTACCGCAACTAGAGAAATGTACAAGTCAACTGATGCTTGACAATGGAGCAAAGACAGTCTTTTCAATAACTGGTACTGGAACAACTGGTCATCCATCCATGCAAAAAAATAAAATAAAATAAATGTAGACACAGAGCTTACACCCTTTCCAAAAATTAACTAAAAATGAATCACAGACCTAAATGTAAAATGCAAAACTATAAAACTATAAAACTTCTAGGAGATAGCAAAGGAGAAAATCTAACTGACCTTGGGTATGGAGATGACTTTTTAGATATCATACCAAAGGCACAATCCATGAAGGAAATAATTCATAATCTGGACATCTTTAAAATTAAAAACTCGTGCTCTATGAAAGGCAAGAGAATGAGAAGAAAAGCTGCAGACAGAGAAAGTATTTGCAAAAGATACATCTGACAAAGAACTGTTATCCAAAATATACAAAGAACCCTTTTTTTCCCCTCTAGGATTATTTGGCACATTTTCATGTGAAAAAAAATTAGAAACCACTTGATACGTATATAATACACACACACACGGAAACTGAAGCATCTATCTGTAGAATCTGAAATATGAGCTTTTAGATAAGGCTGTAGCTGTAGATAGCACATCAGTTCCCACACTGAAAGATTCCCTTATTTATCTGAAAATTGCCGTGGGAAATGCTAGCTGTGCAATACTAACCATCTTCTCCCAAGGGAACAGTCTACCATTGCTTAAACATGAAATTTATCTTTACTACACACATATCCTTTGCCAAACCTATCTGAAAAGCCATTTATTTGGAAGGTTTATTTGGTCAATCTACTTTGTAGCCAAAACACCTTCTAGTCCTGCAGTCAAAATTTGGAGCATATTTTCAAGCAGAACTGGATTCCATACATTAAAAGATAAATATGAACTAAAACTTAGTAAAACAACCCATAGTAACCACATCAAGATGAAAGGTTCACTGCTAAGCTACGTCAAAATTATACTTACATAAAAGGCACAAAATACATATATATTAAAAATTTATGGTCAAAATAAACCAGCTAAGCTGTTTAATTTATTCCCTTCTTGTCAACCAAAGCACCTCTCTAGTGTGTAGTACAATTTAGTGGTTAAGACTACAGGTTCTGGAGCCCACCTCCCTGCTTTTGAATCACACTTCCCACAAGTTACTAGCTCTGCATCCCTGGCCAAGTTATTTAACTTTCTCAGGGCCTCAGTTTCACTTTCTGTAGAAGAGGGGAAGCAGTTCTATTAGTTTCATAGGGTTGTTGTGAGGATAAATTAGAAAATACAATTAAAATGTTTAGAACAGCATCGACGCATAGAAAACATTTGCTAATCATTATTGTTAATAATACTGTAATTTTTCATTTTGTTTCCCAATTTCCATCTAAGTCTTCCAACTTGAAATATAAAATTGTTGTTAAGGGGAGATTGGGTGTGTCTTGCTTTTGTCTCCACATGTCTCCACAGCTAACACAATACAGGGTGCATAGCATGGATTCACTACGTATTTTATGGAAGAAGGAAGGGAGGGAAGGAAAAAAGAGAAATGAAGGAGGGAGGGAGCAAAGGAGGGAAAAAGAGGAGGGAAAGGGAGGGGAAAGGAGAAGAAAGGAGAGGAGAGAAAATAAAGCAGTAAAACTGAAAATGTATAGTCAGGAGTAGAAAACCAATAGTAATATGGCATGATTTCATGTTTGGGAGTGGAACTCTCTTAATAATTTCACAGGTAACTTGATTGTTCTTTATCTAAATATACTTATTTAATACTTTTGATATATATGTACGATCACAACTGTTTGAATACATTACAAGTGTGCTTTCTGGTTAACTTTCCAAATATTTTAAAGCATTTAGTTCATTTGGTTTATATACACACATTGAAAGGTATGAGGAAAAACACAGAATGAAGCATAAATTCATGTACACAGGCTAATTCAAAGTTAAGGTTTTAGACTTGTTTACCCTAAAACCCACTTCCGGCTTTCCGACCAATACAGAGGTGCCTGAAGGCTGGGTGGAGTGGTGAGGACTGAGGCAGCTTCTGGAATTTCTGAGCAGCTCTAGTCAGTACAAGATGGCTCCAGTAGTCTTCAGTTACATGGACAGTCTGCTGTGGCAAACAGATGTCTTACTATTGGATCCTCCAACCTGGCTCAGTGACCATATTATTGTGTTTGCCTTTGAGTACTTTGCCAACAGTCAGTTTCATGACTGCTCTGACCACGTCTGCTTCATCAGCCCTGAAGTCAACAAGTTCATCAAGTGCACAGGCAACCCAGTTGTTTAAAAAAAAATTTCCGTGGGTAGATATTGACCAAACCATTAGGTGTTTAATTTGTTAATTTAAATGTGCTATGATCTTAACAAGAAGTAAAAAAATTGTTATTCTATTTAAGAGAAAATAATTTTTTGGAAGCGATTATTTATCAGATAGTGAAATTATGACCATACAAGATAATAAAAAAGGATGACAATAATGTAATAAAATGTAAAAATAAATTCAAAACATGTAATTATCCTGCTAATTTAACTAAATCTAATTAGAATGAATTTGGGTAGTCTAAGTGATCTAGTTTGGCTGACTAGATTTTTCCTTAATAAAATAGTCAATTTTTCTCTTCACTTTGTACCTGATAAACTTAGTACAAATGTACTTGTTTATAATATGAAGTGACGTATTTTCATGATTTTCATAGTGATAATTCCTATCGAACAAATATTTTCTCAAAATATTTCTCAAATATTTTCTCAAAATTTTGTGCTCTACTGACAGTGTATTTTTATCCACTAAATAAACATTTTCTTGTTTAAAAAAATAGAATTGAATACTTAGATAATGAAAGTGTGGAGAACAGTCTAAGATTAGAAGCAATAGAATTATGTCACAAAGGAATTTTTCAGTGGTTTAACTATAAATTTAAATACTTCTAAAAATGTCAAGATATGAACTGATAAAATATTTTCTGCATAATTGAGAGACTAAATGTTAAGATGTTTGTTATATAAAGAACTGATGTCAACCAAGAAATTAAAAAACATTGAAATCAAAATTAAAAACTCAACAAAGGAAATAGACCAAATGGAAGAGAAGAAATATATTAATAAAACCAGTGTTTGAGGGAAAATAAAGTTGAAACACACTAGTATTAAAATAAATGTAATTTAAAACAATAGTAAGTCTCCATTTTCACCTGTCACATTTGCAAATAATTTATTTTATTTTTTAACATCTTTATTGGAGTATAATTGCTTTACAGTGGTGTGTTAGTTTCTGCTTTATAACAAAGTGAATCAGCTATACATATACATATATCCCCATATCTCCTCCCTCTTGCGTCTCCCTCCTACCCTCCCTATCCCACCCCTCTAGGTGGTCACAAAGCACCAAGCTGATCTCCCTGTGCTATGTGGCTGCTTCCCACTAGCTATCTATTTTACATTTGGTAGTGTATATATGTCAATGATACTCTCTCACTTCGTCCCAGCTTACCCTTCCCTGTCCCCGTGTCCTCAAGTCCATTCTCTACGACTGCATCTTTATTCCTGTCCTGCCCTTGCAAATAGTTTTAATGACAATGTTTTATAATTTAACCACCAGTATTTAAAGTGATTAATTTTGTAAGGGAGACTTAATTGAGATATCCAACTCCTTTCTCTTGGTGAGCAGACAGCTACCCAAACTCCTCAGTCAGAAAATGGATTTTTTATGACTCTTTCATTCAGGCAACGATCCAATTATTAGAATATGATATATGTGATGTTATATAATTGTTTTGGCATAACTAAATATCTTGTTCCAGAAAAATCTTTGACTATAGTTATGACAGGGGAAATAAGACACCTGGACTTCAAGCCTTTCTGTATAAATATTAAACAGCAGCCGACTTAAAAAGCAAAACAAAGCAAAACACAAACAAGCCAGTTAAGAAACAAACAGGGCTGGTTTCCAACCCCAGCTTCACCTATGTCATTTTAGGCCATGGCTAAATGTACCTCCATGGGGCTTGAGAGATTCCTGGGACCTGAACAGACTTTAAATTGGTAGTAGTATTTCCTCCAATTACCTCATTGTCCAGGTGAATTCATGGCATTCATTGTCAGCTAAACAAACTTTTGATATGATTAATATGTCTCTCAGTACTCTTGTTAAGGAGCATTATACATAACTCTTACACTTTGCTGCAATGATAAAAGACACTGGTGTGGCATGACAGCTAGTCTTACATATTGCTGGTGGCAATATAAACTCTTGAGAATATATTTGACAGTCAAGAAGAATAAAAATGTTTATATTCTTTGGTTGATTGATAACTTAATTCAATAATATATGATCCCTAGGAATCCATCATAAGGAAGTAATCCTGTATATGAAAAGTTGGAAAATATCCAAATGTGATGTAAAATGGAAATGAATAGCTATAATCCAATTGTCCAATATCATTGGCCACACAACCCATTTTACATCCTCTTGATGGAGTATCATGTAACCATTAAAAATGATTGTGAAAATTATGTAACAATATTAAAACTTTTATAATCCATGGTATTATCTGCAAAAATGTATTAGAACTATATTTTTAGTATGATTACAACTAGATAAAATATATGTATAGAAGGAAAAAGAAGGACATAATAATTTAAAAATACTATAAAGATAGCAAAGCTTAGGTAGGATCATATTTTTAAAATTATGCTGTTTTCCATATTGCCTATAATATGGCTATATGATTTTCATAAAGAAAAATAGGCCAAATAAGGAGATGGTGAAGGGAAACACAAAAATCTAATCATTAAATAGTATATAATTATTCTATATACTTAATTTTTAAGCCAATGGCTTCTAGAAGAAATCATCAGCTGGCAGCACAGGAAGTCTCATTTCATGGAAATTAATCCTGTGATTCCAAAACTGAAAACTAGTTAGAATCCATTTTTGATATGTGATTGCATCTACTGAAATGTATGTAAACTAAACCATAATAATTTATGTTGAAAAACAAGCCATATCATTTGCTGATAATATATCCCTTTTCTCTCAATACTTCAGTTCTTGTTCAGCTTGAGAAACCCTATCTCTCTGAATCATTGGAACACCTTCAGAAAGTCCTTCTACCCAGAAGCACCACCCGATCCAGAATTTTCACCAACAGAGACTGAGCTGAGAATAAAGGGGATCATGGAGAAACTAGACCAGCTGACCCCACCCAGACCCTTCACCCACGTGAGCTCCACCACCAGCGCCACACACAGCAAAGCCACCCTCCTCAGCCCTCAAGACACATACTGCAGGGGGGATCAGCTAGACGTCCTGCTGGAGGTGAGGGACCACTTGGGACTCAGGAAGGAATACAGCGGGGATTTCCTGAGGGCCAGGATGTCCTCCCCAGCCCTGAAGGCAGGCGCTTCGGGAAAGGTGACAGACTTCAACAATGGCACCTACCTTGTCAGCTTCACCCTGTTCTGGGAGGTCCGGGTGTTTCTGTCTCTCCTGTTCATCCTCCCCAGTGAAGGAAGGCGTGTCGGCTCTCTGGAGGGGAAGGAACCAAGGTTATGACAGGGTGATCGTCACAGGCCAGTTTGCCAGTGGCACCTCCCGGTTCCTCCCTAAATGTGGCCTGACCCTACACTCGAGTGCTGAACTGTGCGAGTACCTGCACTATCGCGACCAGGAAGCCTTCTACTGCGTGAAGCCTCCACGTGCTCCCTGTGAGGCGCTGACCCACGTGACCACCAGGAATGCAATCATTTCCTACCTTAGAGAGAAAGAATGGATCCTTTTCCGCAGATAAACGGGCCTTCAAACACAGTCATCGATACAAAGAGGGAGACTTAGGTTCAGACCAACACTGCCTAATAACTTTTCTTAATCAAGCTCCCTTATGTTGACCAGGTTATAATCAGAGATTCAGTGCAGATGGTAATATATTCACAGGGTCACATACAGGTCACCTCTACAACTGTGGTTTTATTCATCCTGAACTATTTGCTAAAAGGAGTACAACCAATGAAGCAATTCATGTAGGTCTATAGTTCTCCAGAGTTTGTAATACTTCCAGATTCAGGAATTTTCCGGAGACCAGTATTTTCTATAATGTATCCCGTGTAATACCAATCCTATAGAGTGTTAATGGATGCTATGCAAAAAGAAAAAAAAAAAGAACAACAACAACAACAAAAAACCCCAAACAAACAAAAAACCCAAGGGGAAGGAATGCTATCATTACTTAGTCTACCTCACCCTTTACATCAAATGAATCACCAAATCCTGTGAATTGTACCTCCCAAATATTTCCTGAACCAAGCCATTTCACTCTATTGCTGTTGCCTCTATCCTTGTATAAACTATCATCCTACCTCAATTAGATTATTACAACAATCTCCAGAGATGTTTCCTTGCTCACAGCCTTGTTTCCTTCCTATCCACTCCGTACCCAGACCAATGTTTTACTTTTCCTTGCTCAAAACACTTAATATGATCCCATTTCTCTAAGGATGAAATCCAAACTCTTTAATATGTTTACAGGGACTTACCTAGCTCTGAAGCCCCTTATCTCACCTTTCTGCTGCCTTGCTCTCTGTCAGTTAAATTGAAATCCTTTAATTTCACAAATGAACTGTGGTGTCTCTCAGCTCTGGCATTTGACAAGCCTTCATCTAAACATCATTTCCTCTGTTTGGGTAAAATGCTAGTCCCATACTCTTCCATTGCATTCTATTCTTCCCCAATCATAATACTCATTACACTATTAAATTGCAGATATATATTTTATACCCTCTGTTAAATTGTAAGCTCTGTGAGGCAATAACTGTAACTATTTTTTTCACCATTCATTCATTCAATTTATAAATAGCACATATTCCAGACACAGCTCTAGGTGTTGAGAATTTAACACTGTAGTTGGGTAGAAAGACAACAAACCAGTAAACAAATAGATTTGTAACGTAAAGTCATCAGAATAAGAGATCTGAATGTGATGGTGAATGCTATTTTTTTTAACATCTTTATTGGAGTATAACTGTTTTACAATAGTGTGTTAGTTTCTCCTTTACAACAAAGTGAATCAGTTATACATACACATATGTTCCCATATCTCTTCCCTCTTGCGTCACCCTCCCTCCCACCCTCCCTATCCCACCCCTCTCGTGGTCAGAAAGCACAGAGGTGATCTCCCTGTGCTATGCGGCAGCTTCCCACTAGCTATCTAATTCACATTTGGTAGGGCATATACGTCCCTGCCACTCTCTCACTTCGTCACAGCTTACCCTTCCCCCTCCCCATGTGCTCAAGTCCATGCTCTAGTAGGTCTGTGTTTTATTCCCGTCCTACCACTAATCTCTTCATGACATTTTTTTTT
>NC_041229.1:17653313-17655407 GCF_002837175.3 Physeter macrocephalus | reverse complement strand
AGTGTTCCATGAGCACTTGAGAAGAATGTGTATTCTGTTGTTTTTGGATGGAATGTCCTATAAATATCAATTAAGTCCATCTTGTGTAATGTATCATTTAAAGCTTGTGTTTCCTTATTTATTTTCATTTTGGATGATCTGTCCATTGGTGAAAGTGGGGTGTTAAAGTCCCCTACTATGATTGTGTTACTGTCGATTTCCCCTTTTATGGCTGTTAGTATTTGCCTTATGTATTGAGGTGCTCCTATGTTGGGTGCATAAATATTTACAATTGTTATATCTTCTTCATGGATCGATCCCTTGATCATTATATAGTGTCCTTCTTTGTCTCTTGTTATAGTTTTTACTTTAAAGTCTATTTTGTCTGATATGAGAATTGCTACTCCAGCTTTCTTCTGATTTCCATTTGCATGGAATATCTTTTTCCATCCCCTCACTTTCAGTCTGTATGTGTCCCTAGGTCTGAAGTGGGTCTCTTGTAGACAGCATATATATGGGTCTTGTTTTTGTTTCCATTCAGCCAGTCTGTGTCTTTTGGTGGGAGCATTTAATCCATTTACATTTAAGGTAATTATCGATATGTATGGTTCTATTACCATTTACTGAATTGTTTCGGGTTGTTCTTGTAGGTCTTTTCCTTCTCTTGTGTTTCTTGCCTAGAGAAGTTCCTTTAGCATTTGTTGTAAAGCTGGTTTGGTGGTGCTGAACTCTCTCAGCTTTTGCTTGTCTGTAAAGGTTTTAATTTCTCCATCAAATCTGAATGAGATCCTTGCTGGGTAGAGTAATCTTGGTTGTAGGTTTTTTTCCTTCATCACTTTAAATATGTCCTGCCACTCCCTTCTGGCTTGGAGAGTTTCTGCTGAAAGATCCGATGTTAACCTTATGGGGATTCCTTTGTGTGTTATTTGTTGTTTTTCCCTTGCTGCTTTTAATATGTTTTCTTTGTATTTAATTTTTGACAGTTTGATTATTATGTGTCTTGGCGTGTTTCTCCTTGGGTTTATCCTGTATGGGACTCTCTGTGCTTCCTGGACTTGATTGACTATTTTCTTTCCTATATTAGGGAAGTTTTCAACTATAATCTCTTCAAATATTTTCTCAGTCCCTTTCTTTTTCTCTTCTTCTTCTGGGACCCCTATAATTCGAATGTTGGTGCGTTTAATGTTGTCCCAGAGGTCTCTGAGACTGTCGTCAGTTCTTTTCATTCTTTTTTCTTTTTTCTGCTCTGCAGTAGTTATTTCCACTATTTTATCTTCCAGGTCACTTATCTGTCCTTCTGCCTCAGTTATTCTGCTACTGAGCCCATCTAGAGTATTTTTCATTTCATTTATTGTGTTGCTCATCGTTGCTTGCTTCCTCTTTATTTCTTCTAGGTCCTTGTTAACTGTTTCTTGCAATTTGTCTATTCTATTTCCAAGATTTTGAATCATCTTTACTATCATTATTCTGATTTCTTTTTCAGGTAGACTGCCTATTTCCTCTTCATTTGTTAGGTCTGGTGTGATTTTATCTTGCTCCTTCATCTGCTGTGTGTTTTTCTGTCTTCTCATTTTGCTTATCTTACTGTGTTTGGGGTCTCCTTTTTGCAGGCTGCAGGTTCGTAGTTCCCGTTGGTTTTGGTGGCTGTCCCCAGTGGCTAAGGTTTGTTCAGTGGGTTGAGTAGGTTTCCTGGTTGGGGGGACTAGTGCCTCTGTTCTGGTGGATGAGGGTGGATCTTGTCTTTCTGGTGGGCAGGTCCACGTCTGGTGGTGTGTTTGGGGATGTTGGTAGCCTTATTATGGTTTTAGGCAGCCTCTCTGCTGATGGGTGGGGCTGTAGACCTGTCTTGCTCTTTGTTGGGGATAGGGTGTCCAGCACTGTTCGTTGCTGGTCCTTGAGTGAAGCTGGGTCTTGGTGTTGAGATGGAGATCTCTGGGAGATTTTCACCGTTTGATATTGCGTGGAGCTGGGAGGTCTCTTGTGGACCAGTGTCCTGAGGTTGGTTCTCCCACCTCAGAGACACAGCCCTGACGCTGGAGCGCCAAGAGCCTTTAATCCACACAGTTCAAAATAACAGGGAGAAAAAATAGAAAGTAAAGAAAAGGAAGGAAGGAA